>NC_091275.1:1877673-2190618 GCF_042100115.1 Alternaria dauci
GACATACCTTCGCGGACAGTGTTATGGCAGGCACAGCACGATCAGAAGATCTCTTTCCCCCAGGAAAATTGTATCAGGCAAGGTACGCGGCTATGGCCCTCCAGGCTAGATTGAGAGAACAGATACGTAACGTAAAGCTACCGAACGATCTCCTTTAGTATCATTGTACTAACGAACTACAAGTCAACCCTAGATGAGAAATTTCTGAGTAGTGCTATACGTCAGTTGAACAAAGCCCTTCTCAATCCTCGGCTCATCAGCGATACAATCTCAAGTTTTCAAGAGTTGCAACTAGCTGCTGTCCTCGTAGCAGCCCTCCTAGAGTTTCTTAGAGGTAAGTGCCACACTCTCGCCTCTCATAACATGGCCAATGCCTTATGCACAGTAGAGCGCCCTTCCGCGGACGCCTCAGCAACCTATTTCTCTGATGGCACACAACTCGGAAACCGCCTTATCATGATTCTGTCCATTGCACTTGAAACGAATGAAGATGCTACCGTAGTTCAAGATTGCTACGCCACTATCTTAGAAGCATCACTTCACTCGCGCATTGTGTGGGAAGCTTTTGTTGAACACCCCCAAGTTCCGCGATTGCACCAAGACCTACTTCTGAGAGACCCCAGGGAGTCTTTACGGCAGCACATTGCGCGAAAAATTGATTCCGTCTGCGGTGGCGACCTTCCATCGACATGTCCACTCGGCAAAAGCGAAATTGCCACCCAATTCTGGGCGGTCATTTCTGCAATCCTTCCAGATTCTGTGGGCCTTCCTACCCAATCTCATCAACTACTCGACATTGCCGAGCGGGTTTTTCGGGCAAAGCACGAGTACGAACGTAACGAACCCTCACTCCGACTGTACTTGACAAAGTGGATCGATCTCCTCTTGAACCACAAGCATCAGGAGTTTGTAGGCCGAGATGAGATCGATCATGTCGTTTTTGGTCTCACCAAGCTCATCCTATGCTGTATATTGTCACTGAAGTCATTCAAGAGGCCTCTCAATGCAGGCGATGTGATTGAGAAGATCTTCAGGAAGTATGTGTTTACAGAGAGGTACGTTGCGCAAACCGACCCAATCCAGACATCGAGCGATTCTGCCGTAGTATGCTACCTTTTTTTGATACGGCAAGATACTGACCTGAACCAGTCGCTCTTCTGCAGAGGCTGGCCTAGCTACTGTTCCGATACTCGAACCACAAACGAGGCATGAGATGTACGATCTCATGCTTGCCCTAGTCGACGATAGCAACACGTACAATACCCTCACCAAGCTCGCAGGGAATGTAGAAAACGAGGAATACGAGCCAGCACTGGCCGCTATCTCTGTCGACCGCTCCATGGAGATACGCTCCGCCACAGGCTATGTGGGGCTGTACAACCCACGCGCCATTTGCTATGCAAACTCCCTTCTCACCCAGCTCTTTATGAATCTGAATTTCCGAAAGTTTATCCTGGGCTTGGAGCTTCAAGATGGTTGTGGATCTCAACAACTTCTTCTTGAAACGCAGAGGCTATTTACAAACATGCAGCATTCCTTTCGCAGGTCCGCAGATCCACGCAGCTTCGCAGCGTGTGTCAAAAACTCAGAGCTCATGCCTATAGACATCAGTGTCCAGATGGATGCAGATGAGTTTTATAATTCCCTCTTCGATCAGTGGGAACGCCAACTCATCAAAGACGAGCACAAGCAGCAGTTTCGCTCATTCTACGGGGGACAAACCTTGAATCAGATCAAATCCAAAGAGTGCGAACATGTCTCGGAGCGGATGGAGCCATTCTTCGCGGTACAATGCGATGTTCAGGGCAAGTCCACACTTCAAGAGAGTCTCCAGGCTTTCGTTAGAGGCGATGTCATGGAGGGCGACAACAAGTACAAGTGTGAAAGCTGCGGAGGTAGATACGTCGGCGCAGTCAAGCGGTAAGTTGCATTCAGATTTGGTATCGAGTGAAGCTGACTATTCAGAACCTGCTTCAAGGAGGTGCCTGACAATCTTATCTTCCATCTGAAGCGCTTCGAGTTTGACCTGGCCGACTTCAGCCGGAGAAAAGTCTACGACCACTTCGAGTTCCCACCATCTATCGATATCAGCGCATATCATGTTGACTATCTTAGTGACCCGAGCAAGACAAGGGAAGCGGATATGTTCGACCTTGTTGGTGTACTTGTACATACAGGTACCTGCGAGCATGGTCATTACTACTCTTACATTCGTGAGCGACCTTGTCCGACCGGAAATGCGGCACCAACCTGGGTTGAGTTTGATGATAGCAATGTTGGACCTTTCGACCCAGCAGACATTGCGTATCGGGCGTTTGGAGGTTTGACAGAAGATACTTTCAACCGCACACCGAAACAGTACTCCGCATACATGCTCTTCTATCAACGTCGGACTGCCATAGAAAACGACCAGCGCAATTGGGTATCTTCTCCAGACGGGAAGACTCTAAAAGTCCCCATGCCTTCAGCCCTCGAGAATGAGGTTGATCTTAAAAACGAGGTGTTCATTCGAGAATACTGTCGCTTCGATCCAAACCATACAAAGTTTGTGCGACAGCTCCATGCCATGTCACGTACTATTAACCACGGGTCTTGCTCTGAAGGCCATCTGCAGGTACGAAATATCGCGCTTAATACACTCGGGCTCACATTACTAACGCCTTGCAGGAAACTCGCTCTTTGAAGATAATGCTTGCACATCTCGGCAACATTGTCTGGCGTCACATGACTTCCGGCATCTTTTCCGAAACCTTGCTCCAGCTGAGACGCTCTGTCTTGCCCTGCTCAAACTGCTGCAACATTGTCATTAAGGTTCTTGCTGCCGATGAGTGGATTTTACTGAATATGCTGCTTCGTTGCACACATGCCAAAGTACGTGCTCAAACACGCAGCTTTCTCATCGACTGTCTTAAAGCATCGCGCGAAAAGGACCCCATTTCATATGGCCTGGAGGATACTGAGAACGACATGGACAATGATTCTTCTTCATTTACAGGTGGGGTACTTTCAAGTTTGATGAGCAGATTGCGCATCATCACAACCGAGACCCACATGTCCATACGGGGCTGGGACGACTTCTATCTCACCCTAACTCAGATACTCGAGCTGGGTCACATGGAGATCGCTGTCGTACTGGATTGCGGCTTCCTGGATTTCTGTCTGAAACTGCTTTGTATGCACTCGTACAAGCGGTTCCAGGACGATGATCCCGACCTATGGAGAATCGTCAGCAAGAAGTCAGGAATCTATAACAGGCTCATCGGATTCCTGTCGAATTTGCTCTTACGCACGGATACTCGTCTACCAGCCATTGCCTTAGGGAGCGATCGCCTAGCTTCCCTCGATCGAGAGACTATGATGTTTCCGTTAACCTTTCCAGAACGAAATATGCTGTATTGGTGGGACCCTGATCTAAAAGCCATAGCGGTTCTAGACAAGGCGCTGGAGATATTCGATGAGTCGAAAATGGATTACTTCCATCCCGGCGACATGGTCAAATCAATGCTTGGTTGGCGAGACCCGCAGGCTCAGTCCAGCCTCTTCAAGACCCTTGTCGAAGGCATTATTTCGCTCGACCCTCCCTTTTGCGACGCTTACATGAGAGCTTCACTGTCATACTGCGAAGGCTGTCCAGTGGTCGACAATGTCCACAAGATCATTACAACAATTGCGAAGGCGGTTGCCTCAAACAGCCGGATGGAAGAGGATCGCGCACCTGGCGGTTCGGCCGCTCTCGATTTCTTTTGCGGTCTCCTGCAAACAAAAAATGAGTCCATCTTTCAGCAGAAACACCGCTACCTGTTCCATATGTGGGTCATGGGAAAAAGCCGCATTTGGGCGCCTCCTTTACTCTTACACAAGCTGGAGGACGTACGCCAAGGTGCACAGACGCTTGTCTGCGAGCTTTACAAGGCCTGCGAAGGATGGCCTGTGGATCTGATGCTATTCAGATGGAAAACACTTCGTGAGACGACGACCGATATGATGAAGCGCATCGTGTACGAGAAAGATTCAGGCCTGCAGAAACACCATCTATCCCCACTCATCGAGACTTGCCAGTTTCTCGTTCAGCAGCTCTACGACCTGAATCAGAGTGGGGATCCCGAATTGGATCTGTATAGAGATGTTGTCAACGACACCACATGCATGCAACAATGGGCTGAGGAGATTGAGCCCAGACTGGAAACTTGGCCGCAGGATGATAGCCTATCAGCGGCTGGTCTCTATGATAATTCTGGCAGTGAGTCAGAAGGAGAAGAAGTATATGATAATGATGTATGATCATTGACACACGCTGCGTCGGTAGATGGTTCACTCAAGTCCGACTCGTCGTCATCTCCTCCTTGTGCTACGGAGGGCGCCATCGATCGTTCTCCGGCCCGCTGTTCGGAGGTCACATACATCGGTAACGAAGAAATCACGATCTCTAGGAACTCTTGAGGTAGCAACAAGCCCATGGCTTTGCTAAGAGCAGACTGAGTGGATCTGAACTTTTTGCGCGTTGATTTTGCACAGAGTCATTGTTAGGAATTGGATGCCCTATGTCGGATGGATCTGGTGTACCACGGCATTCGCATTTGAACTTTGGTCTTTAGCGATCGTCTTCACTTTATTATTCATGCTTGGGTGGCATAGCGTAGGTGCTTGGGAGTACTTAGATGGGATGACCCCTTCATACTGGGAACCGGGCATGACTATTACACTTCACGACCATAGTATCCTCACAATAGAAAACATATTCACGTACGTCTCATTCTATTTCGAGTGTGCTGCGGATAATGGGAAAGTATTGCTGAGCAGCCGAGTTTTCTCCGAGCATAATCATGCACCGCGCTGAGACGACCCATTTTTATCCTAGATCCTTTGCCATGATATTTGCAACTGTAACAGCGGGGCGAAATTGCCCAATAGTCGAGGATGAAATTGGGGATGCGATATCGATAAGCATCAGGCTAAGCTTCGTCAGCCTGGTCATCGCGTCCCACCCGCAGAAACGACGTCATAGCGAGGTAACGCGGATGCTGCGGACAAGCTTTCCGCACTCCAGAGCCGTGCCGTCATGATAAACAAGGCTACCCAGTCGGCGTTGCGATTGTTGTTGAATCCATATTCCCTCTTCTAATCTACGATCCCTATTCCCCTCCTCCAGGTCTTCTAGCTTTGGTTCATTTGAGGTAGCATCCTTGCGAAGTAGCACGCGACAAACCTCATCCCAGATTCCAGCACCAGAACAACACCATTCGACAAGACTGGTATAACGATTGAAGCGGGTCAACTGAATTCACATTCACCATGGCGAACAAACTGGATGCGATGAAGCCGCAGAGGAAGATTGAGCTCTTTTCAGGCTCGTACTTTGCGGCATGTACAATGGGCGGTATTATCGCGTGCGGACCAACACATACCATGGTTACCCCTCTGGATCTGGTGAGTCTATAATGAAGGTTTGATTATACTTTGAAGTTGCTGAGGTACCTATAATGTTTCTGAGAAAATATGTGCTGACTCTCATCTCACAGGTAAAATGTCGCCGTCAAGTCGACTCCAACCTCTACAAATCCAATTCGCAAGCATGGAAAATGATCTATTCTAAAGAGGGACTGCGTGGTGTGTTCTTCGGTTGGACACCTACTTTCATCGGTTACTCCATGCAAGGTGCTGGCAAGTACGGTTTCTACGAAGTCTTCAAGTACCTGTATGGCGAGAAGCTTGCTCCCGGCGCCCCACAAACGGTCGTATATCTCGCTGCCTCCGCGTCCGCCGAATTTCTCGCCGACATTGCGCTATGCCCAATGGAAGCAATCAAGGTCCGGATGCAGACAACCATGCCGCCATTCGCAAACACACTAAGGGAAGGTTGGTCAAAGGTGATCAAGGAGGAGGGCGTTGGTGGCCTGTACAAGGGCCTGTATCCTCTGTGGGCACGTCAAATCCCGTACACCATGGTCAAGTTCGCCACGTTTGAAGAGACTGTCAAGCAGATTTACGGCTTTTTGGGTAAGCCAAAGGAATCGTATGGAAGTTTGCAGCAAACTGGTGTGAGCTTCCTCGGTGGATATATCGCTGGTATTGGATGTGCAGTTGTCTCGCACCCTGCAGGTATGTTCGAAATGTTTCGCGAAGACCAGGGAATGATATATGGTGGCTAACATGTGCTAGATGTCATGGTCTCGAAGCTCAACAGCGACCGGAAGGCTGGCGAGGGCGCTGGCCAAGCTATTGGCAGAATATACGGCAAGATTGGATTCGGTGGTCTGTGGAACGGATTGCCTGTCCGTATCTTCATGATTGGTACTTTGACTGCGTTCCAATGGCTTATTTACGACTCCTTCAAGGTCTACCTTGGTGTAAGTTGTTCCCATCCACACGTGTCTAGACGTGAAGCTAATCCTCAAACAGCTACCTACTACCGGTGGTCACTAAGCCGTCTGGAACATGGAAGGAGTACGATGCTCATGATGTGTACGGTGTTATTGGAGTTAAACAAGCGAATGATTACTACTCAAAGACATTTAGCTGATGTGATTTGTTCTCTGTTGCCTATGGCTGTCACTACTAGCCTCGTCTGTTACAACAATACATCAGCTTCCTTATCATAGTCGACATTTATCGTTCAATCCAGTGTGTTGTGTC
Source organism: Alternaria dauci (assembly GCF_042100115.1). Taxonomy (NCBI): domain Eukaryota; kingdom Fungi; phylum Ascomycota; class Dothideomycetes; order Pleosporales; family Pleosporaceae; genus Alternaria; species Alternaria dauci. The sequence continues at coordinate 1,884,307 of NC_091275.1, forward strand.
ATATGATTCTCGTTACAGAGCTGAGAGGTGCCTAGGCTCGCGGCTGTTTGCATTTACCATATGAGGCATAACATAACAGGATCTTAGGCGGCATCACGAGCCAGAACGCAAACGCGCTTGTGCCGTTGGGAGGGGAGCGGGGATGGATTCAGGTCGGAGGCGTCCATGTCCAGTACCTTGCTGTATTAATGTTATGGTGCATCGCAGAACTACTATTGCCGTGGAAATGACAAGTCTTTGTAGTCCGTGGGGGGGGGGGGGTGTCTTGAGTATCAACAAGCACGCGATAGCAGAGCCTGAAAGTCTTCGCAGAGCCGTGGGGGCGGGGAGATGACAACCTGGATATATTGTCTTCACTGAGCCGGCGCTTGAGCATTAAACCCACGCTTGAGGGGTGCGCTTTCCGCCGCTCGGTGTAATGCGCCTTGCTCCGGACCCGCGAGTATGGTTCAACAATGCTGGGGCGCGCAGCGGCTATGCAAGGCGAGGGTAGTAACTTTATCCAGCATTAGCATCGGAAGATATACCAAGGAGTATGTCGACCGAGCAGTGACTCTTAGTCACTTGCGTATGAAGTAACATCTCGGCTCCATCTCGGCCATATGATGCCAGGCATGGATCATGCCGGGTATATGTAGGTCTCATCCCACCCTAGCCAGCTCGATAGACATATACATCATTCATCTCCCGCACACATGACAATCTCGGTACAATATTACATATCCGCCCCACCCTCTACAGTCGCGCCGCTCAACTTACCGCTTTTGAACTCGTCGGCAATAACTTCAAAAGTAACCCACTCTACTCCTTCGTGCCCATTAATCCACTCAATAAGCCTCTCGTGCAGTAAGATAACTTGTGGCTTGCCGCTGACCTGCGGGTGGATACTGATCGGGAAAACAAAACTTCCATCTTCTGGACATTCGCAGTACAGAAATTCGAATTTGCTCCTTCCACAGGCGTTCGATGACAGCGGTATCGACAAAGCCATGAGTACTTGGCTGTGTGAGTGATAATTGGAAGGGCGGCCAGTCGTCCAGGTGCCAATTCGCAGGTATCTCGACTACTGAAGATGGCTTCAACGTTGACATGGGTGTCATCCAGTGAGAAGCTGGCTTTGATACATCGGTCTCTGTATACGTGCTGTGATGTGGGGCGGGAACATAGTACGGCTGGGAGTCGTGGTGCATGAAAGAATGATCGTACTCCTGCAGCATTTGTCAGCCCTTCGCTTGTATCAGAAATGCTGCGCAGGCTTTCGTACAAGTCCGAAGTCTTCGAGCAACTTAATGGTCTCTCTATTCGTACTCCAAGCTGGTGCAGTCCAACCGCGTGGTCTTTTGCCTACGATGTCTGTCAAGACTTGAATGCTCTTTTCTAGAACGTCCCGCTGCTGTTTTTCGTCTAACAAAGACACAAACTCGTGCGTGTACCTGAGTAGTTGGTGTACGAAGTAAGCTTATATGCCATATGCGTTTGGTACATCAGAACTCTTACCCATGCAGCCCAATCTCATGTCCCTTCTCAGCGATCTTGCGGATTTGTTTTGGGAATGATTCTGCAGAATGCGCTGGTGTAAACCATGTCGCTTTGATATTGTATTTGTCCAAGAGTTTCAGCAGACGATCAATGCCTACTGTCGCGCCGAATACACCACGCGATATGTCAGTAGGATTGGCAGGAGCGCCAGTCTTCGTGTTCAGCCTCAACATTCTGTTAGCTTACGATGCTGCGATACATTACACAGGGCCAGCGTACCATCCACTCACCTTCGATGTACAAATCAGCGTTTGACGAAAATAAAAAGATCGGGGGCATACTTGTCACTTACGGCGTCAATATCGATACCATACGAACAAAGTACGCGTTTTGGCATGATCTTGAATGGTACCCTTTTCGCAGAAAAGAATGTGTGGTTATGGAATTGACGTGGAAAAGAGACGAACTCAACAGTAAGGCTACAGCTCCGTCTTATCACCAACTCCCCGCCTCATCAAGCGTCACAGCCGGCGGCACAGTTGTGCTTGCAACGTCGCGTCATGTCTGTCCAGGGTCGTCTTAATACCATGTGAGTGGTTCACTATCTATGTACCGACACACTTTGAAATACGAAACAAGTGGGTAGTAGCAGGGCTTCGATGCCGGACGAAGTAGCCTGAAGCGGTCCACCAATTGCATCTGTGCTCATGCAGTGCATCCTGAATAGACATGCTCATTTGCGGCCTTGAAGCGAGTTGGAGACGAAGGAGTGCTTTGCGATAGTTCGGGACGGAATTGCGCGCTCGAAAGCGGGGCATGCGTGGGACTGCCGAGAGCGCTGCCGTGGAAGGAACGACAGATAGACTCCAACAACTCGATTCAGGAGGACGAAATCCTGGACCAGTACTTTTTCTTGCGTTCGTCTGATATTTGTCGAACTGTCAGTACGATATGTTGTTCGTGGAGTGCAGCGGAACCCCTTACGAAGTAAGTGCGACGCGTGACGTCATTGCTGCCCATCACCGCGAATGAACGCGACACCAAGAAAGCGCTGGGCGGGATTGTGCTGACCATGTTACACAGATTGGCCACCAACATGGTCAAGCGGCCAAGCTACAGATAGCCCGCTGTATAGAGTTCTATGCATGTCTCTTCCTCAAAAATTGCAAGCAAAGATGGCCGCAGGTCCTTCAACACGCGTCAAAGTTTGAACAGCGAGCGAAAGCGCTATGGCCTCATTTCCATGCAGAGATGCAAGGCATTGCCGACGGCTCAGGACACGATCTACTAGATATCGTGGCGATTAATGTCAGAACTGAGATCAACTTTGGTTTGTTCAGCGATGGCTGCACTGCACTCGCCTGGCATACGCAAAATCGGGCATGGCTGGCGCAGAGTTGGGACGTCAGTAGCACATCATTCAAACATGTAGCATAGTATTATCGTATGCTGACCGCACGCAGTGGATGACCGAGCAGCAACAGAACCTGATCATCACCAAGATTACGCAAGCGGACAAGCCCACTATAGTCCAGGTAACAGAAGCAGGGATAATCGGAAAAATCGGCTTCAATAGCAGCGGCGTCGGTACACTGTTCAATGCCATAAAAGTCCACGGCGTCGACTCTATCCGAATGCCTGCACACTTCGGCCTAAGGATGGCATTGGAAAGCGAAAGCGTCGATGAGGCAGTCCACAAACTGGAAAGTTTCGGCATGGCATCTTCAGCCCACATCCTGATAGGTGACGCAAACAAGTCTCTTGGTCTGGAGTTCACAAAGAGCACTTTTGCCCACGTACTACCGGATGCCAGTTCAAGGATCGTGCACACGAACCATCTGCTTCTAGAGCATCCTGGCGAGACCGATACTGTGTGGCTCAAGGATTCATTGGACCGGATTCGCACAATGACTGAGAATGCTGAAGCATTAGGTCAGGAACCGAGCTGGGAAAGTGTGAGTCGGTTGTTCGAAGACGAACAGAATGCTCCAGGTGCAATATGTAGGGTCGAGACTGAGGAGACTGGGAGTGGCACATTGTTCAATATCGTGATGGATTTGAAAAGCAAGAAAGCCGTGGTAAAACTTGGTAGGCCTACGGAAGTACAGGAGACCGTCAACCTAGAGCTTTGAAGTAAACGCACTACTTGCTCCTTGGATGGTTAGAGGGGTACTGAAGCTCGTGCACTATGCAAAGAGCTCCTGGTAACTAGGTGCTGGGAAGTCTATGATCAATCCGGGTGCTTTTGCCCATCACTTTCAATTTCTGACCAAGGACGTTGCGCGATTTCGTAGTGAGCATAGTGTTATGGGGGCCTTTGTCACGCACCAAGCCATGTGGCGGGTACGTCGGCCGCGGTTCTCCGTTGCAACGTGGGGGCTGAATGAGTGTGTTGGCAGTTCAGCGCTCTTGGCGACCTCGGTGCAGACCCGGCGCGTTGGTAAAAGTGGACGGGCAGTTCCCGTGTCTGAAGACCCACGTATTGGATACACGAGACTAAGCCACTAAGTTTTGGCGAGTGTAACCTCATGGATTGTCAGTCGTATATCGAAAATGATTTCAGTGGCACTTGGTCGTACGTATAATTGCAGAATCCGGGAACTGTCCAGGACTGTCAAACTTTGATACCTGCTGTCTGAAAGCTTGAATGAACAGCTCGAGCAAGAGATCAATAGAGAAGAAGATATTGATTCGTCTTAACGCCAAGGGTATAGCATTCCCACCAACCGAAAACGCGCACATTCATCCAATGCCAAGAGGTGACGACTATTACAAGATGTTGCTGTCATGTAGCTGAAATACTCAAAAGTCGGTTAGAGAAAAGACCCTGTCCAGAAACGCCGTAGAGAATTACAAATCCGGTATCAAGTCCATATTATCGTTCAAAGAAAACTCCGCGTTCCAGTCCGAAGGCGCCAGGTTGTATGAAAGTGCACTAAGCGGATCTGGGTGGTCAGTGTTTGAGGTGGTCGGATTAAATAATGTCCAGAGTTGATGGGCTTCGTCACCTTCCGTGAAAACGTAATCGAACATAGTGCTCGTATCAGATACGGTCTGATGAAGTGTCGGTGGCCGATAGGTCGCTCTCTGTTCCAGAAACTCAAGGTATTCTTTTTTGACTGGGAGAAGCAGTCGTTCGTATTCTTCAAAACACCGTTTGGCAGCTGCCCATCGCTCAGAGATGGACAAAAAGCACTTGGAGAAGACATGCATCCACTCTTCTACTTGCTGCCACGAGTAGTTATGTGCAACTTCTTTCTTGCAACGCTGCAACCCCTGCAGGAATATAAGCGCGCAATCAAAAACATGGTGGCACGGATGAAAGACATATTTGATCTTTCCAGCCTCTGCTTCCGATTGCTGAAAATAGCCATCAGCAACCTTGACAGCATTGACCAAGGCGATCATCATCTTCTCTCTGCTTGGATTTGGTATTCGCTGAGAGGACCGATGCAACAAGGATAAGACATAAGGGCATGCGATGTCGGAGTACAAGCGCATTTCAGTCCATCGCGCGTTCAAGCTGCGATCCTGATTGGCTTCCGAAGCGGCATAGATATCCCGTTGCCAGTCTGCCATATTATCGATACAGTGTTGTATCCAATGCTCCAAAGAAGAGTATTCATGAGATATCGGGTCGCCATGCCACAGAACAGATATGATTTCGGCTTCAATCAGACGGAAGCGACAAATTATACGCTGCGTGAATTTCGACACACGCCCAGTAGGCGACATACTAGATTGTGTAATGGCGGTATCATCAATCTCCAAAGGGAATGCGACATCTATACGTCCAACGGGGAGGCTTGTAGGGCGCAAGAATATACAGCAGACTCCAACTTCCATCTCCCACGCGCACCAAAATATACGTCGTCGCATATCGCGCTGATAGGCTGAAACTTTGGCGTCATTTGGCAATTCTTGGTGAAGTCCAAGGTCGATGACTGCTTGGCTGATAAGGCCTGTCAGGAGCCACAGATCTGCCATCTTGGGATTCAAGAAGATGTATTGAGTCAGAAGCAAGATAGCCTGTAGTCCCGCAATATCGTTGGTCGCAACTTCTGGAATCCATTGCATGGCATGTCGAACCAGCTGGTAGGCGAGATCGTTTGCCTTCTGTACGTTGTTCCGTGCGCTTGTGGTTAGCGAGATAGCCATGATGATACAGACTATGTAGCGATTTCGAAAAGAATCCTCGCTGGGAGTTGCGGCTTTTTTATGATAGATGGAGTTGAAGGCAGTTGTCACATCGTTGCGATGATATATGGGGTATTGTGTGATTACGCGATCTAGATAGTTTTGGAGCAGTTTGTTGGCGCCGACCTCGTCAGGCATGAGATCATAAAAGAGTCCTTTGGTTTGCTGGGGATTTAAGATTGATCTGGGATGGTTTTCGTTCAGGTCGTTGGAGAGAACGGGTCCCTTTTTCGAAGGCAGCCTGGTGCCTTTGATGACGCACTGCAAAAACGGCCGGGCTTTGCAGACACCGAGGAATGAAGGTGTGATGTCTTCCATGACGTGGTTGACGAGGCTGTCGGCAAAGGCACATTTTTCTGCACGCCACTGGCCCGGTCTGGAGTCGGGTGTATAGGAATCTGCTGGGGATGACAGCGTGGCACTCGACTGTCCCAACGATGGCAGCGTCGACGGAGTGCTGGTCTGGCCCTCTAGCCGAACAATGTGCGCTTCCAAGAAGTCTGCAATAGACCGCGGAGCTTCTTGCTGAGTCGAAGAGTCGAAGCCAACACACTGGACGCTGGCATCAACACAACGCGTGCAGGCAGGAACCTTGCCATCGCACTTTGTGAAGTCAGTAGATGTATGACGTGGGTAGAGAAGGCGTGTACCGAGAGTTTACGCTTCCGGCAGCGGGCACAGGCCAGGACGCGGCGACGGACTTTGGTGCGGTTCTGCATGGCAAACCTCGAGCGTCTGGCGTCTATACCACGACGGCGCAGCTTTCATGGCGCAGACGAAGGACGGGCTGGCAGTGGTGGTTGGCGATGGTCAGTGTCCTCGAACGAAGAAGCGGATGCTGGCATGTGAGGGTGGTGGGCATGCGGGATGCAGGCGGCCGGGGTGATCGCTTCTGCATCGGGTCGCCCTAGCACATAAGATCGTCCCTCACTCGCCATCTCCCCAGCCCAGGCGTTCCATTGCGTCTCAGACCATTGTCCCTGACAAGACGACGGCGCACGATGAACTGTAGGATAGACTCGAGCAGCTGCTAGACTCTGACCCGCAGCTGTCACGTCGTTGCAACTACCCGCTCCGATGGCCGCCGCCGCCACCAGCAGCTCAAACCCCCCCACGCTTGATCTAGGTGCTCTGATTCAGGTAACGCCGCCCGTCTCCGCAATTTGGCATCGCGCACTTATACTTCCCCAGAGTCTCCCCGCATGCAAGAGATGCCGAGAGTGTCGCCGCGGATGCGATACCTTATTACCGAAGTGCAGGTACATCGTTCATCTGTCTCGCCCTGGGCGTCTGGCTGACCGATTAGGCAATGCACAAAAGCCGGCGTGGAATGCATGTTTTACGACCATGGACGCAATGAACTGCTGCCACGAAGGTGAGCTGACGCGCCTTGTTCTTACACCCCGACTAAACACCTCGTCAGCTATATCAGCGAGCTAGTAGATCGTGTGCGCAGTCTGTCAAGCGGAAATCCTTCACCAGCAGCTTCGGGCAGCATTATGGATCATGGCCTGTTCGGCACGCAGGTCAAGACTGAGTTCATCGCTTCCGAAACTCCTCGATACGAGCATTACTTTGCCGAAGCTGGAAATAGCTACCGATATCTCGGCGTGGAATCATGCCTCCTCAAATCACCCAGACTGCACACTGCGCACAAGGTCCGCGGCGAGCAAGATGACGAAGAACTCGACGATTGGCACTATACTAACAAACATTCGCCCGAGAAGCAGTACGAACTGATGCAGCTGTATCTTGAGACCATCCAGCCGATTTACCCTATCTTGGACTCTTCCCTACGCTATCTTGGACCGAATCTACCCACCGACCTAACATCGACTGAGATGTTCTCGCTGTATATGATATATTCTATAGCATGCTACATCATACCCAACACTCGCAAAAAGCAATCGCCGGATCAAGACTTGAACCCCAGAGGCAGGCTTGCATATCATCAGGCCAACTCCATCAGATACCGCTCTCTCGCGACTCAATACTTTGCAGATGCTATGGAGCACCTCGAGTTGGCAACAATGGAGCCAAATATCGACACCATTCGTGCTGTTCTTCTACTTGCCATCAACAGCTCGTTCGACCCAATAGCGGGTAACATTGGCCAGCAGATAGCTCTTGCAGGACGTCTTGCATTCGACCTCGAGTCAAAAAGCACACAACAGGAGCTTGATCCGGACGATGTCCAAATGCTCCGAGCCATGCACATGACTATATTCTGTCTCGAGAACCAGATTGCATCTACACTAGACAGGCCAGCATTGTTTCCGGAACCGGTAAGCCTACTCGTCAAGCATGAATTGCAAGACAAGACTCATGACTTGCAGGAAGAAGACTTGTCCTTTGACAAAGAAAAGCCTGCCGAGTATCTTTGCTCCTTGTATCGTATGCAGAATCGTTTTCGCAAGGGCGACCACGTTGCGAAAGAGCAGGTCAAAAAGCTACTCCCGCTTTTCGATGAGAAAGACGAATTGCTTCCTGTCATACGCATAACCTTACACATTACACATCTGTTGCTGAATCCTTGCTGGGGAAGTGCATGGCATGTGCTGTATGTGAAGTTCACACGTGCTGAGGGGTTTGATGCTGACTATCACAAACAGAGAAGCTGTAGTAAGCTTCGGCGGCATCCACGTATTCGTCACACCACACTGGGTGTATCGAGCAGGCACGGTGCTCATCCAAAACATGCCCGCAATCTTTGGCGGTAATCTCATCCAGTTGTACTCCAATGCGCTTCTGGTTCTCGAACTCTCTTCCTGGAGGTGGCCGAGCTCTGCTGCTCTCTCCGCGTCGCTGGTCGACCTCATGCAACACATGAAAACGAAGTATAGGCCAGACTGGTCCGACAAACTTCAACAAGGCGACGTAAGAATATGACCTCCGACTAGTTGCGGCTGCATGCGAATCCTATATTTCCTTTCTCATGGACCTAATGAAATCTTCAGATGTCATCTTCGTCGGCTGCGGAAAACATACGAAAAACCCAATACAGGGGTCCAGGGGACGTCGAAATCGTCCATCGCGGTTCCCGAGAAATGCCTCCAACTCCATATTATTGACGCCAAGTATCTGTTACCACTCTCTTCCAACGGGATCTCCACCCTTTTGGCGAGGAGTATTCGAGCGGTTGTATACGAATTGAGAGGGAAACCAAGAGGGTGGTTGAATACAGGTGCCGTTGCGGATATGGGCACCTGCCTAACACACGTCTCTGCCCATCGTAAGGTGAAGCATCGGATGATGGAATAGCTGTTGAGAGTGTACTTTTGACTTATGACATGACGCAAAACGTGTAACGCTGACGTCTCTGTCATCTAAGTCCTGTATCTATGGGGGTACGAAGCGAAGATACTTCGATTTAGCTTGAGAGTTGAAAAGACATTTCATAGCACGAAAACGAAGGAAAGAGGTCGTGTGAACATTTGGTATTGAGTTTGATAAGCTATCTACGAGGCTCGAACTCGATCGTAGAATAATCTTTTGACAACGGTAACAACGATTTCAAGCCCCAATGCACATCCAGTGATTAACGGGACTATTTGGAGTGGCGCTGCGATGAAAATTTGGATGTTCGATTAGAGTATAGATTTCAAAGCTAAATATCTCTCTATGTCACGAGCTGCAGCTACATCTTCTCTTTTACTCTTACCTCTCTGAACGCCAGTGTCTCGATCTCTCGTCTAGATTGCTAGGCATATCAGGCAACATGCCAATTCTCTTCATGTTCTCGTACAAGCTTAACGCAGCGAGAGCTTTTGCATCCCGAGCACCTTCCCGCCATAACATAGTTAGTGGCACCAACTTGAGTTTGATGTTTTCTCCCTCTTTCACAAGACCCGTTGCCTTACCTGCGAGATGTTCCAGGTGCTCACGCTGGAGACGCTTCTGGCAGAGGTAGAGTGTAATGAACTCGTCGCAAGCACCAGGGCTGGGGTACAGTGCCTTTTCCAGTGATTCGGCTGCAGAAAGACGGTCGGGTGATACTCCTCCTAGCGCGAGCTTCGTCATATCTAATAGCTCGCTTTCTTGGATCTCAAGTCCCGTTTCTTCTTTGATTTCCTTGGCGGCTTTTCCTGCGAACGAACCTTGCTCGTCATCTAACATTCCCGCAGGTATTTCTGTGAATGCCAATGATGAAGCTGCCACCCGAGGCTGAACGGTCAATATGACTTGCTTCTCGTCTTCCCCTTCTGCATCTTCGGGTTGTACAATGATCTTCAGATCAGTTAGCTGACTCGGATTGTGTCGACTGACACTAGACTCACGAGGACAGCCACACTACCCCCTCGTAGGAACACCGCCCCGGGCATCCAATTCTTTTCCTTGTCCGGGTTATCATTTCTGAACTCGCTTTGGAGTTTCATAAAGCCCAGTTTCCCTTCCCTGAACCAGTCGGCGGCCTCTATATCCAGCTTTCTCAGCCGGTAAGGATTTGAGTGGAATGGATGCATTTCGTCTTCTTGAGCATCAAGGGTACGGAGAAGCTTGACCAGCCAATTTTTCAGGGCTGGAAAGCCAAAGGCTGGCTCTCTGTCCTCGGAATTGTCAGGAAGAAGCTTCTTGAACTGGTCTGCGGAGAGGTTCCATGGCAGGTAGACTGGTACCGGTGGAGTCAGGACCTTGCCGTTGAACTCGATGATGGTCAGAGCCTTCTCGCGTTCCTTTGCAGGTTGCAGGTTCTTGTGGTGTTTGTCTACTTTCATGATGCCTGACTCCTCGTTTCGCTGAAACGTGGGCAATTGTGTTGTAAGGTTGGAAGAAAGAGAATGGGGACAGAGTATCTGTATCTTTGTAGCTGTGAGTCGTTTACAGCTCTGAGCCCTGGGCTGACTGCGGCGGCATTCACTTGGTAAGTACAACGTCTTGTCGAGCAACAAACACTATATCACCAAGCATCACAAGGAACAAGGTGACGAAAGCTGACAGTCGGAGTCAATTGCGATCTCGGGAGTGTCTCGCCGCGGGGAGGGCTTCACGCTAGATCTACTTGGCCCCATTCAGCCCCACCACAGCATCATGCACCTGCAAGGGTCGACCGCGAGACGTGGAGAAGATGCGCGCCACCACCGAACTTGGCACAGTTGTTTGCTCCTTCACCACGTCTCCAGTATTGAGCCTTTCTTAATCTTTGCCCCTCGATCTTTGCCTAGAACCTCACATCTTCGTCCTAGCTCGGCTTCAAACTCCCTGGACACCAGGCTCGCTCGTCATGGGGACTTTGACTGCAGACTGCCCACGTCTGGATACACACTGTCCGCACAAGCTTGCCACAAGCTGCCGATTGACATCCACGCCGAATTGCTGCGCTTGTGCCGACGAGAGATCGCATTCCCGAACATATCGCGTCTACATTGACGGAGTGGGCTTTGTAAACCAAGGGACAAGATGGCAAGGCTATTGCTGGTTCTGTAAAGGTATAGTGCTACCCCACAGCATTTCCATACGCGACATATTAAACTAATTATCCATTAGAATTCTGGACGAACCGCCTTGCCGCTACCGACCCTCCCCTCGACATCTCCCAGACACGCATACCAGAGATACCTGACCAGACCGAGTTTCTAGAACGATGGTGGGAGTTTCACCAAGGATATCGCGTCGCAAAAATGCCGGATGGTACCGAGCTGCATATGCCTGTAATCGGAGAACCGTTCAGGGAGGTCAGCCCCGGCTTTCTCCCGCGTACACTAGATCAGTTGAGGGCAGGAGTAGAGAACGACGCCAGCAGACCAGAGAACAGGCTTCAGAGAAGACGACTATCCTCGGAGGAAGAGCGGCCAGAACAGCCACATCAGAGTCTTGAAGATGCGCTAGACAGTCTGCTACAGGAGGTGGATGAGGATGCCTCCAGCACAGAGCCCATGGCACCAACGGAACCACGAGCTTCGACAACACCGCGCATACAAGAAGATCCGCCGGAGCCCCCACGGCCAATGACACGCCGACAAGCACAACAACAACGCCGACAAGAGCGTTTCGCACGCGTTTTCGGCTCTCGCGAGGACGTAGAGCAGGACGACTACGAGTCGCCGCTTACACAAATGTACACACGAGCCTTCGACCGCCAACGTCAGGCCGATCAACGGAGAGCAGACGGCACTGATACCGCGCCTCCGCTCGACGGGCTGTCACCACAAGATCGACGAGAGATTGAGGAACAGTTGCTATGGGGAGTGATGCGAGAGTCACAGACACTATCAGAGAGTCTGGAACCCGCGAGCCAAGTCTGGAGTTATGCACCCCGCTGGCGAAGCCCTGAAGAGGACAACCACGCTTCATTGGAAGCATACGAAGCTCTCCGAGCGCAAAACGACGGCCTTACACAGCCCTTGTTAGCAAATCCCGAGCTTACCGCCAGCATCACAGCGGCTATCTCTGAATTAGATTCTCACTTGCACTCCATGGCCATGGATGATGAGGCTGGTGTACCAAACTTTGATTCAGCAATGGACCGAATGCGCACTCTAAGCGTTCAAAATCGCTTCGCAGAGGCACGTGAGTTGCTGCGCGCTGCTCGTCCGCCGTCGCCTCCGCTCTTGTCGCTGGACAATCAGCCCGATCGGCCGGCACCCAAGTCGGAAGAAGAGATGACTAAAGTCCTCGCGTGCCAGGTGTGCTATCAGCAGATTGCTGATATAGCCGTGCTGCCTTGCGGTCACATGGTCATGTGCCAGTGGTGCGCCGATGTAGTTGTTCCTATCAAGCATGGCCATATTCCTGTGCGGGCGACCAAGTGCCCCATGTGCAGGAAGCAGGTGAAGCAGCGGTTCAAGATACACGCTGGTTGAAGCAGTTGTATGAACATTATGATATGATGAGAGCAGTGATGCTGGTGCACATTTAATTATCAATGGCGTAGGTAACAGGCAGAGAACACCCTAAATCTAAACCCCATAGTCTCTGCCTCGGGGTGTCTGCAACGGCTTACTCTCATCGCATTTCCCTGTTCTCCTTTGCTCCAACTTGTATCTGCTCCTCTTTCAATTGACACCAGTATGACTTTCAAAGCAGACACAGTATAGAGTGATACAGCAGGTTTTACTATCTATTGAAGAGCATTATGAAGCGGAGAACACGCATCACCTATCGCATTATGCGAACTCGGTTCTTGCCAATAATGCTAATTTCTTCCTGGACGTCAATGTCACGTCTCTGCGCGTGTTGGCGCGGAAGTATCTTCGATTTGCCATGTTCCAGGGTGACGTTGGATCGAGCGCTTCAGAACGATTCTGACACCAGAACTGATGGGTAGCGGATCGCGGCGACGTAGAGAACGAGATCGTCGAGGCCTTGCACCCTTCCCAAGTAATGTTGGGGTCTAGGAGCTTGTGGTATCACGCTCCTCGCCGCGTTCAAGTCGAGGTGACAAATGTGATGGTAGGTGCTTGGTCGATATGCAGTGTGTGTCGGACCAATGCATCAGATCAGAGACCGCCGTAGATGGCAAAGGAAGACAATATGAGCACCAGGGTGTTGATGACGGCCCAGACAAAAGGTATCCAGGTCGACATTTCAAAGTATCCCGCCTGATATACGCCTCCCAATCTGATTGCAGTCAGTATACAGCCCGATAGACATGTCAGCAGGCCACGACTCACAGTCCGCCAACAATGGCACCCGCAACCAGTGCCTCAACGCCTCCAACAAGACTGAAGACGGGCAGGGCGATCCATATCAGTTTCCAGTTGCGCCATTGGACTACGCATGCCCACAGTGCAGTGATGAAGTGTATGCCGCCCACCAAGAGCAGTGTCCAGTAGACGGTAAAGCGGAGGATGTCGTCGGGGCGGTAGAGGTAGAAGGACTGGGTGGTGCCAGCGGGAAGAGGCCAGTAGAGGGATGGGAAGGGCGGCGTGGTGTAGCCGAGCGGGACCGCCGAGTCGACGCGTTGAATAAAGCTGGGGAATATGTTGTTAATTATCATGGCAGAATTGTGGGGAAGCGCCGTGTTCAGTCGGACGTGAGGTTTGGGGCCATGGCCAGAGAGAGGAAGGAGAGCATGATGGATGCAGGGTCCAACGAGGGCGGCTTACCTCATCTATGCGGCATGGCTATGCTGCGCTCTGTATCGTTTTGCGCGTAATACTCGGAGTCGTAGGATTGTCGGGTGGTACGATGTTCAAGGCCGTTGTTTTGGAAGTTGATGGTTGTGACGTCGATTGCCCCGTGAATGTCAACGGCTAAGAGCCCGAGCTTAGCTCAACCTCGGCTGGACGCGCGAGCCGTAATCAACACCAGCCATTGCATTGCACCCCCAACACGTCGATGCGCATCTTCTGACAGCCTGTCGCGGGCTTCTCGGACTCGCCATGGTCGTCGATCGCCTCTTGTCCACGCTACTGCGCTCGCTGCAGACATACACTGACCAGCAAGACACGCCGCGGTATGCATCGCGAGTCCCTATTCGCATTGCGCCTACTAACTGCGACAGGCTCCTGGGAACCGCGTCTACACTCCTCACCACTCTCGGCAATCCTCACAACCTCAGTCTCCTTACCTCCCATCTCCTCACCGCACCGGCACTCTGGGACCGTCCCGATGGCGTCCGAACGCCCCTCCGCATGCTCTCCGTCTTCCACTCGGCCGTCACGACCGTCATCAACCACCACAACGATGTACGGCACAACAAAGTCGCCAAGCCCGTGCCAGGGCAGACGCCAGTAGGAGGAGGCCTATCGCTGGATGAATGGGTACGCGCCGTCGTTGCGGGGGCCGACGACCGGAGCCGGCGGTGGAAGCACCTGGTCGTCCTTGCGGGCCTGCTGATAGGCATAGGGAGCCTAGAAGAGCAGGGCATGGACCTTTATTGGGCGTCGGCCATGCGCAAGAGAGTTGAAGCAGCATTGGTTCGCGCGGCAAACCTCGCTCTGGTCCAAGTCAGGGAGCGCTCCGAGGCAGACGGACTAGGAGGCCAGACAATAACACTGACCCTTAACCACGCCTTCGGATGCATCGGCCCTGTAGAGAGGACACAGATTGACTACGACCTGCTACTTCCGGTGCTCATTGGGACGGCATACTACTCCAATGAAGGCTTCCAATCGGCCTACTTCCTTGGCAATTTGGACCTAGATGTGCGCACAAGCCAGTCAGGCAAGCTGGACTGGAGTGTAAGTGGCCATAGATGATGGACGCAGACAAACACTGACCATGCGCAGCCACACTCGAGCTCCTACAGACAGGTCGAAGTCATCATGAACAGGCCGTTGGTATCGTCCATGGGCCCCCTATCACGCCTCATCGCACACTCTGTCGAGAATGTCAAGAACCCCTGGATCATCCAGACAATGATGGACGACCTCGCTAGCTTCTCTCGCGCTCTTACCACACAATGGCGACAGACCAAGTTCTCCGACATTGAGCCCTCGGAAGAGGCTGCCAATCTCGAACAGGAGGCGCTCCACAAGACCACTCCGCAACTGTGGAACTTGCTCAAGGCGGCTCTGTTTGCGACTACCATCATACTGCGAGGCGTCTTCACACGAACATTGGCTGACAAAGCACTGGCTGGTGATGCCGTTGCCCCTATGCTAGCTTCGCAGGCCTTGCAAATCTTGCGGCATCTCTACTTCATCACGTCTCGGCTCGGCCCTGCATCCTTCTCTCAACATACCTTCGTCTACCTTACAGCCATAGACATCCTCTCTGCATACCCCACTCACGCCGACAAGCTTCTCAAAACTATCGCGCCTCAACATCTTGGGCAGATTCCAAGCCATCCTCTTGACCGTATACTGGACCTCTACTTCCTCAACACAGCAGAACACTTCACCCTCGTATTGTCGCCAGCCACAAATGAGGACTTGCTGGTTGCCTCCGCTGTGCCATACCTTGCAGCTGGCGAGAATCGTCACATGTTGCCAGTATTCGAGGCCGCTCACAGCGTCATGCTCGCTGTTTTGTCTGCTCCGCAATCTGCCGAGATTACCGCAAAGCACCTCCCTTTCTATATCGATGCGCTTTTCAGTGTTTTCCCACACAACTTGTCACCACGTCAATTTCGCCTTGCATTCAAAACCTTGATGCGTGTCACAGCTCCTCCCTCCACTCTATCCGCAACCCACCCAGATCTTCCAGCGACACTATTGGAGCTAGTCTACCACCGTGCGCTCAACGCTCCTACGCAGCCACTACCGCCCGACTCTGTTGCGTTGGCTCTGCAAGGCTCAGACGCACCGCCTCCCGCCCTCTCAGAACAGGCAGTGCTCGCGTTGACTCTGATCGATGCCTTGCCCTTTCTCCCTATATACCTGCTTGAAGAGTGGCTGCCGCTATGCGCAGAACTCCTCAACCAGATCAACGATGATGAGATGCGAGAGACCGTCAAAGCGCGGTACTGGGAAGTGCTAATCGGCGGCGAGATGGATGCAGAGCGTAGTGGCGTTGCGGTAAATTGGTGGACAACCAGAGGTGGCAGAGAGCGAGTACTCTATGGAAGAGAAGAGGACTTCACCATGATGAGCGGAGCGCTACCCGTTGAAGAACGACATGTGCGGGAGAGTAAGCTGTAGGACTATGATACCCCTGATCCAAATTATGAAATTCAATCTCCCAAATGCCTATGGAAGCTTCCAAAGGTGCTAATGGACATGTTGATGCACTATTTCGGAAAAAATGACAGGTCGCATCGTATGCGAGCGCCCGTCAAGGTCAGTGCTCGTCTGCACAGCAACAAACAAACGGACAATACCAACCACCCCAGTTGAGCTCTCTCTCCTCCCTCGTCCCTTTTTCTAAACACAAACATTAGTACATGTACTCAATCGAGCAAGATGCATAGCAGCACAAAGGATTGCTACAGATCCGGCGAAGAGCGCAAACACCAGCGCAAGTCTGGTGCATTACGTCTATCTTCAACCTCTAGTAGCATCCCCATTCGAAGCGCCGCATCGTCGTCAACCTCCTACAATCATGGTCGAAAACCGAGCCGAAGCTCCTCATCTAACAACACGCCCGCTGAACTTGACACGTCGCTGCCCAAGAACTTTCCAAAGCCATTGACTTGCCACTTTTGGCACCAGAACGGAAGATGCAGCAAGCGGGATATCGATTGCGCGTACGCTCACTATGACACTGGCTTCATGTCTAGTGCGCCTGTCACTCCGCTCGGAGGTATGCATAATCTCATCCAAACTTCCATATAGCAGCACCTGACTAACCAAAGCCTCAGCTTCCGAAGCCGTCGCTGGCAGGAACATGGACAGGCACACCAGGAAAGGAGACACGTCCATGCCGCTACTGGCCGATTTACAGAAGCGAGAAAGCAATGTAGCTGCATCTGAGGCAGAACTGAACGAGCACCAGCGGGCCCTCGGGCGACGAGAAGACGAAGTTGGATATCGAGAGAGGATAGTGCTACGGCGGGAAATCGAGGTAGATGAGAAGGAGAGGAATGTCAATAGGATGAGGGTGAGCTTGGCGACTAAGAAGAAGGAGCGTAATATACTGGAGAAGAGTGTCAAGAGGAGAGAAGACGCTTTGAGAGAGAAGTTCGTGTAGATTGTGGTTGAGGTTTGGAGGGAGGGATGTGAATTGTTTTCTATTGCGAATATCCTTATGTCATTCTAGGGTACAGAGGTTTCTCCTGTTATACAAAACGGTTTACTCAAAAGCTATTCGCATGTATACAGAGTCGTGTCGTCCGTGTCGTTATGGGGTTGGACACGGCTACCTGTAGCCATGCAACTCAACGTTGAGCAGCACGCCCATTACAATATCCTCGCTCTACTTTGTCTGACACCGCGCAACTCCATCATTAATCTTTGTCTTTCTTTTAACCATGTCAAAAGAGACAGGTTGGAAGAGCTATAGTCTTAACCAGTCCACTTCATAAGTCTCAGGGCTGACTATGAGGTCTGAACGAGGGAGAGTGTCGTGAAGGCCTTGATCGATAAGGGCAGGCCTGGGCACCATTTTCTCAAATTCCGTGACATGCCACAGTCTGCCCTTTGCATTGCGGTCACGGAGATGATCCAGTGTACCTTCGTCATGCATCGAGCTGCTTGTTTTTTCTTCTTTTCGAATAGCTTCTTCTCATACCCCATCTCAAGTGAAGATGAAAGTTTCGATACTTTCCGTCCTACCATCAAATCTGCTGATCTCTGTCTGTCCGTCATGTCTTTTGGTCTCAGTCCACTCATCATTCCTCCTGCTCGCTGCGCGCCCATAAAATCTCTTCCCCTCTTGTAGTACAATCCCCCCTTCCTCATCCACTATATAACCCGTCCCCGGTTCCCTGAGATACCCTTCCTTTTCCGGCTTGGACACCATGGTCCCCGTACTCGCCGAGCTCTTGCCCGTTGACCGCCACCATGAACCCTCTTTCTTGCCGCTGGACGCCGTGCCACGGCTGGATCCATACAGAGTCGTCGCCACCTTGAAGTAGTGCGTAAAGAACACTTTGAGAGCCGGTGCACTAGCGCAAATAACGCCAAGTTGAATTTCCAACACGGCGAGAAGCCACGCGGGCCATGATTCCCAGGTTGAATCGTACAACGGGTCGTTGAAGATGCGGTAGACATAGTAGGATCGGACAGCCGCGACGATGCAGACGAGGTAGCCGAGAGCGAAAATGGCGCCGAGAGCAATTTTCTGGCGGCGAGGCATTTGCAACTTCCAGTATAGGAGTGTAGGGAGAAAAGCGGCAATGGCATCTTGTAATGCGCTGATTATGCTCGCTGATAGCAGGTCTGCGTATTCGTTGATCCAGCAGTGATACGAGTATCCAGAGATTTGCTTGACAATGTCGAACCGATACCAGAAAGCATCAAGAGGTGAGCAGGCTGTGACGAGGACGACGGAGAATGCGGTGCAGAAGAGGGCGATGGCGACAATGCTGGCCCAGGTCGCGATGCGGAAAGTTCGCGTTATAGAGAGCGAGTCGAGGCGGCGGTAGAAAAGCAGGATGGAGATCTTGATCATTCCGCCGGATATAATGTACAAGAGATAGAGGACGAAGGTGATTTTGCGCTCAGGGACGAACATCTCTGGGCGGACGTCCCATACGTGGCGATTGAAGTTGTACTTTTCGGTTGCTGGGTATCACTGTTAGGAAGCTTGTCAGGTGGGTTTGTACGGAGAAGACAACGTACCCAGACATACTACTACAGTAAGTCCTACTGTTGGGATCTTTACACGAGGTGTTAGTCCATGTGTACATGGGTTTCGTCCCTGCGAGAAACACGTACCATTGTAGCCGTCAGTATCCAGTCATCGAGCCCTGCATTCCTTTGTATGATAGCTCTTGCCCATATTCTGGCCCCCACTGTGACGAGCATGACGGATCCTAGCGCACATGATGTGACGAGAACAGCTCTGGAACGAGTAACGGGATCATCGTAATTCGGAACTGGCCATCTAGCTATCACTGAGATAGGAGCAAGGAGACCGCTCGATCCACTTCCATTTGGACTGTACGCCATGTCGAGTTCTTCTGCAGGGAATCCTCAACAGGATTACCCAAGTCTGGGAGGCCTGGCGGTGAAATATGTTTGGAAAAAACGTTCGTGGCACTTCCAGATGTTTGGCGTTCAGCGTGACAACGCCATATAGAGAGCGAGAAGAAGACCGCCAAGTTTAGACACTCACAAGAGATGAAGGCAAGAGAGACGGGTGCAACTGACGAACAATCCCCTAGGCATCGTGCGCCAGGTAAAGAACCTATATTAACTCATGTCAGCCCAAAGTCCTTCGTATTCTCCACGTGAGCCGGACCATGCCGAGTCTCCATACAAAGTTTGGCCAGCCCATCCAAAGACCGTCAACAACGTGTCGTCGCGACAGCGGAAATAAGCACATAGTCAGGCACCAAACAGTAGGTCGCTGCACCTCTGTAGACTATGCGCAGGCGTTCGTTAGTGGAGGCGAATCTGGAACATCGTCTAGCCTGTGAGCTACCATCGGAGATCTCGCTTATTCAGGAAACCGATCGCCGCGACTTTCGAGCAGAGTGCCGCAGATTAACAACGCTTGGGACCTTCGGGTCATCTACGGAGGGCACGAACGTGTCGTTGGGCCGCGGCTGTGTGGCGCGGATCCGCGAAATAGACGGCAAGAGGAGGGACGGGTGATATGTTGCGGGAGATGAGAGAGATGGGTTGTACCCAGATCGATCGTGGGTAGCTGAGTCGTGGATGATGTGAGCGACGGAGACTGCGCTCGGAGGCCGGTTGATCAACTGCGGGATACACGGTTGAACTAGGCACAAGTTCAAAGCACCAGCGTTACCTCACGTGGCGGCAAGATCTGCTTGGAGATCGTACTTCTTGCCTGCTTGTGTACCCTTCAAAACTGTCGATGATTACCTTGTGAGCCGGTCCGTGAGATGCGAATTCAACAGTTTCGCACTCTGGCAAGGAATGTCCCTTTCAAAGCTGGGCGTTCGCTATATACCCATGCAGGATCTAAGTGATGAGCGATTACAGATCACGTAGATCGAGCAGGTAGATCTCCGACGGGTGCTAACGCACGCGCCGACAATCACCGTCCGCTGCAGGTCATCAAAACTGAAATAAAACCTTGCGAAGCACGCCGACAAGAGCTAGCCTACGAGACACTCAACCTTGTAGTTCAATACGGGTGGCGCATCCGGAAAGCAGTTGGTCGCAAGATTCTAATAACAGTTGATTCTCGATTATGAACCAAATTTTCGCATACCATGTTTCCAGTGGAACGCACGGTAAGTGTAGTCTGTGAGGAAGTAAAGAGATTTCTGTACAAAACAAGGGTGCGTGGCTTCTCCTTTCCCGAACACAAACGAAACAATGTGGCTGAAAAGCCATGACATGACAGGTGTGCGCCGTAGAAGCCCAGCCGGGCCCCGATGCACCAAACACCTAGTTAATCACAAAGGGAAAGAATAGACGCCATCGCCATGCAAGTCTTACGTATGTTTACAGTTCAGGCTTCCTGAGTCATGGATACCCTAGGAGCCATGGAGTGACTTTCCTCCGCGTCTTTGTGCTATGTTTGTTCCTCCTTCGGGCTTTTAGTACGGGACTTGGAGCGCTCGCGAATCACTGCGTCTTTCAGTGCCTTCAGTCGTTCTTCAGTCACGCGAATCGCTTCGTCCATCTCCCGCGCCTGCATGTCATGGGGCGCTAGGGGCTTCTGCGTTTCGTCTTCCGGCTGGACCCTCCGCGTTCCAGCAATGGAGCCTTGCACTCTGTCCAGAGCGACCCTCTCTTCAAGCCAGTTCCATAGATCCGACTCCTCATGACGCCAAATCTCCTCGTACGCAACTTGGCGCTGAACAGTGGACCACTGATTCGGACCGGCGGCCGCAGATCCACCACGAAAGAACCATGTGTACATCAGGAGGGCTCCCAAAATGAAAATAATAATCTGTGGTGTGAAAATGGATTCCAGGATGTCGGCGAATGGGCCAAGGAGACTGCGCAAAGGTTCCAACAGTCCCCAATTGTTTTGCTTTGCTTGACTAGTAGGAGCAGGAGCGGCGGCAGGCATTGGTGCCTCTTCCAAAAGATTGCCCTTCGAGCGCCTCTTTCCCTTTCCGCCCTTTCCGGGTAACCGAGACGGACCGGCTTTTGCAGCGCTCACGGCAGTGCGGAGAGCGGCAGTAAGGGAGGTAGCATACGACATTTGACCGTCATTCGCACCTTTCTCAATAGGGCCTAGGAAGCGTTAATATCTCTCGAGTTGATAACAAACACTACTACTCACCCTTGAGCCAACTCTTTCCACTCCACTCCACCGTGAAGGTCATGATAAGTCGTGTACTGTTTCCTGGTCCCCACATTAAGCAGTACCTCGTCTTTGTAAGGAATATACTGCCATTGGGAACATCAGGTGTTGCTGTGCTGCACTGCACACTCACGGCCTTGTCCAGATCGTACTGCTCCAGGTTCATGGCAATGTTGCATTTTGTCTGGCGTGGTCCAACAGGTGCGTTTAGAGGTTTGATGTAGGAATAGTTGAACGTTTTCGCGTCTTCACCCAAGCCCTTTTTGTCATCTTCCATCTGCAAGTCCAAGGACTTTTGGTCCTCGACCAGCCATTTGCGCATGAACACGCCAGAAGCGGGACCGAACATTAAGCTATAAACCTTGCCCAGAGGTGCTGGAATTGTTGTGTCAATGAGCAGTTTGTCGTAGTGTTGGTCGTTATCACCACACTCAGTAGGTGCGTGTGCTGCCGAACCAGGGAAGTCTTGTGCTGCACCTGCAGCGCCGTTTGTGGCTGCTTTGGCGGCCTCAGTTGTCTCGCCACCACTACCAAAGACTTGTGATACTGCGCCGCTTACCTTCCTGGTGGTCTCGCCTGCTACAGATCCAACTTCGCTACCAGCTATACTACCTTCACCGGGTTCGGTGAAGCTGCCAGTGCCGTCATCATCGTCCGCATCTTCGTCGTACACCTCATCATCTGAATCTTGAAGAGAACCATCGTCACTGCCAATAGATTCTGCCTTCTCAGTCTTGTCGCCAGTACCACCGGAGCCGTCCAGAGTTACGCCATTAAGAGATGACTTGAGATTGGGGTGGGAAATCTTCCAAATGCCGATGATCAAATCGTATGTGGAGTCTCGCGATAGGAATGACGCAAATACATTGCGAGCATGAAGTGTCTGAATGACAATGGCATTTGGGAACAAGACGGCTGTGGACTTCTTTTCGACGGACACGACCTCATCGAAGCTGATGACCAAGTTGGTGACCCATCCAAGAATATTACTGGAGAAGCAAAGATGGCCCTCGGAGACATACAAACGCCCATGAAGCAGGATCTCTTTCTGGAGGGCTGCACTATAGTCCTCGATCAGATAGTCGTCCTCAGGAACGCTTTTGAACAGGGCGTGGAAATCCTTATTTCGCCTAGGAGGTGCAACCGCGAATCCAGTTCCGTTCAGACGGTGGCTGTTCAATGCTGAGCTTGGTGCCAATGTACTGGTGCTCGCGGTGACGACGCCACCTAGAGTATTGCCGGTTGTAGCAGAGCTGCCCCTATGCCGTCTCCGTCTGCCACCGCTTATACGACTGCGTATGCTACCTTGCCGTCCGATGGATGCCGGTGAGTCGGTGATTTCAGGTTGTCGTGGAGGAGAGGCTGCGCCCGCTCCTGACTGACCAGAAACAGCAGTCAGTGATCGTGGACGCTCACTAGCCATTGACGGAGGCTTTTCCCCTGCGTAAGCTGCGGAAACAGCCTGTGCAACAGCCCTGTCCTCGACCTTGGCAGAAGCTTCGTCCGCCTTCATTGTGACGTTGGTCGCGGAAGACATGGGGCTGACCTCGTTGCTTTCAGCAATGCCAAGTTGGGCTAAGCTCAAGTTTCCAGATCCAAGTGTTTCAACGGCAGGTCGGCGCTTCTCAGTACCTTCGCTTGTGGTCGTGTCAACGTTCTCAGGACCAATAACTTCTTCGCCGCCGTCAGCAGTATTGTCCTCCTCTTTCTGTGGTTGCGGGCTGGGTTTATTCTTCGGGTTTGCGCTGTTTGCAATGGTGTCACCCAAGTTGTTCGCTGCGTTCTGGGCAGCGGAAAAGATGGAAGCGAAGAATCCACCAGGCCCACCAGGAGATGATGGAGGTACAGCAGTCCCTCCAGGGGTTTTTGCCTCCTCGAGATGCGGGGTGAGGGGCGGGATTGACGAGTGCGAGAGCTTGCTTGGAGGATTGGTGGCTGATCGTACGCGTCTGTGCGATATCATATTCCCCGAGGGGGAAACGACTACGTTTGGATTTGTCTCGGTATTATTGCGCTTTACAGTATTCTTGGAGCTAGTCAAGTCTGTCGGAGAAGAAGCCTTCCCGTCGGTGGGCGTGGGCGGAGTTATGAAGGTCGTGGGGGCATGAGATAAATTGGGAGGTGTCGCAGGGAGCGAGGTGATGATGCGTTGTGGGGCCAGGGATGGTAACGACGGCGTGGACTTTGTCTCCTTCTCTGTGAGTATCTGTATCTGTGGTGGTGAGGCCTGGATCGGATCGTCCAACACCCTCGTGTCGCGCTTCTTGCCTCCAAACAGCGCCCCTAGTCCACCTCCGCTCGTACCTGGTCTTGCGGGCTCAGGGCTAGCAGCAGGCTTGGGAGCTGGAGACGTAGACCTGCGATTAGGCGTAAAAGCTTCTTTGAGCTTGCCGACAGGAGACACGCCCCGCTTGTTCACAGCAAGGTTGCTGGTATTTGGACTCTGTGTGGTGGGCTCCTCGATGGAGGCTTGGGAGTTTACGAGTGTGACATGGGAGGAATCTGCAGAGTCGAGGGTCTCGGAAGCGATCAGGGGCGACGACAGCGTCAAGAGGCCGGCATGCGACTGATGTGGTGATATGCCGGGGCGTTTGAGTGCTGGTGGGCTGCAGCCGGTTAGTCGGACGGTCGGAGCCGAGTGGGTACGTATGCAATAAAAGACTAGGAGAGAAGGGCGAGGCGGGTAAGTAAAAACGAATGGAACAGCGAAGGCCAAAAGTGCGTATTGGAATACGGATGCGATGATGCACGACGTGTGGTGTGCTAGTGGGGAAGCTGAGGCCAGAACGTATGCCTGTTCGCGGTGGAGTCCATGCTGAAGGGCGCCAATGCCACGAGGCAAACCCTCCACTCCAATCGACGCGTCGCAGGTGCAAATGCGTCTGCATCTGAGACACAGCGACAAGGGGCGGAGAGAATGGAAAGAAGAAAATAAATGAATCAATAAATAAACAAATAGGAACAGCGCGCAACTTACGGTTCCGTGTCTGAGTCGTCGGTGAGCAGACTGCTTGCGACGCTCTTTGCGAGTCCGAGGGAGTCGTCGCTCTGGTATGGGTGACCCATGCTCGGACGTCTAATTGTAGGAACGGGAGGGAGCACCTCATTGGGGTCGAGTTGCGAGACGTCGTCCTGGCTGAGGGAGCCTTTGCTCTTCTTGCGTCCCTTGAAGAGCTTCGACATGCGCCGCCGATGTGACGACGAGACGTCGCTGCGGCCGTCTTCCGAGTTCTGGCGACTCTTGAGGCGGTCCATGGCCCCGTCGCTCGACTTGGGCAACAAGTCATCGGTGCCGTCGCTGCTCGCAATCGAGACGGTAGAGGAATCTGGGCCCTTTGACGGTGCCCGCGGTGCCGCCAGCGTATTGTCCCTGTCCTTTGGGCTGAACGCGGAGCCTATGCTCCTCCGCCGCTCAGAGGCCATTGTAGGAGGTGGAGGGTACAGGTGTGTGCGCAAAGCACTGTGAAGAGGTCAAGCGTCTTGTTGTTGTCTCAGACACGCATATCGATGTTGCGACGCTTCGTGGTGCCGTATTAGCTACGTGGGTGTTGGGGGGGGGGGGGGGGGCGTCGATTACGTAGGGAGCATGTGTTCAGGGCTCGCGATGCGCTTGGAACTACCGCAGGGTCGCGCCTGCAATCGGATACATGACCAACGAGGGGTGACGGGAGAGTGGGAAAAGCGTGCGACTTATGGCAGAGGGGGTGGAGAGAGGAAGAGAACAAGCAAGTTGGCGCAGGCTATAGAGATGAAACCAGGCGAGCGCGTTGCTCGTGTTCTGGTTCCAACGTCTCTCTCAGCTGCGGGTCTGGCCTTTAGCCTAGGGATCTACTCGGCAGTTGCATGGGGGGGCTGGCCTTGCTATCCCTGTCAACGTGACCGAGACCCCTCACGCGCACCTGCTGCTGCCTCTGCACACAGACACTCGTCGAACATGCCCAACCTTCACCGTTACCACCACCGCCGCCACAACCATGGAGTCGGCACATCTCATCCAGGCCCACGATCATGCCCGCACCGCCGCGACCGCGACCAGCACCAACAGCGTCGCAACCGCGGGGCAGGAGCATGACCTCGCCGCGACCGCCTTCCACAACGCCCAACAAGATACCCATGATGCCGAGGTATGTAGCCTCTGACAGCTTGTCCCGCCCGTCTAAGTAGCTGCAGGCCCGCCGCATCCTCAGTCTCCTCGAAGACCACCATCGCAAGCTCGCCGGCCTGATCAAAGAAGCACCGCGCAAGGAGAAGAAGCCGGCAGACGCCACCAAGCACCCGTCCGACTCGTCGACCCTCTCCCCTTTGGCGAATGTCTCGTCGTCACGAGCATCCGCATCCGCATCCAACCCGTCTTCTCCGACTCCTCCGACGTCTCGCCGCAGACATCCCCAGTCGTCGATAGCCACCAACCTCGCCGAGAAGCGCGGCATACCCAGCGCAAAGAGAGCCGCAAGTGGCGCCGCGCCCAACGCACCAGCCCCCGCAGCTGGCCCGAGTGAGCAACCGTCTACGCCGGTGCGGGATCTCCTGGCGCAACAGTCGCGCCGGACAGAAGCGAGCGCTGGCAGAGACACGGCCAAGCAGCCCAAAGACGCCTCCTCACGCCCTGCCTCTCCGCCCGCCCAAGACAACTTCAGCCGCTTCTACTCGGCCTTTGGGGGCGTCATCTCCGCAATCAGCGCCCCACTGGCCTTCACCTCCCTTCCCCTCAACCCATCTGCGCCCACGCCCGTGTCCGAGACACGCAGCCAAGAGACGGCGTCCAAGACAAGGTCCCGGCCACACTCTCCAGAAGCATCCAGGACCGTCAAATCCTCTGTCCCTGACCTCGCTGCCTTGATAAGCAAGCCTGCACTGCGCGCTTTGCGCGAGGATGGCGCGCCTGGGCCTAACGAGAGCTTCTACTTGGTGCCAACATCAAGCGGGGGGGTTACCTATGCCAGTGTCCTTCGCGATCCGAACGCGACGAACCCCTCATCCAACACACAGCTCAACGCAATCGACGAGGGCTCCGGCTCGTTGCGAGGGAGCTCGCATGAAGAATTCGTCGATGCGCGAGAGAACGTCGGCCCGCCCTCACCTACCAAAGCACGCCGTCCTCCGTCTCGCGCAAACTCGAGCACCGCCGTGACTCCCCAACGCTCCATACCAGCCGGCAGAGGCTCAGGCCTCAAGACCATGGAAGAGCTAGCCCTAGAGAACGACACCCTCAAAACCGTCATCGATAAACAAGCCAAACGCATCCAGATGTGGGAACTCAACTCCCAAAACTCCTTCAACGCACTCGCACAGTCGTTCCGTGCTCGAGGCCCCGGACGAGGCGCCAGCGACCCTAATGCACTCGCTCAAGCCCTCGCTGCCCAGGGCATCAACCACCTCCCAGCTCTTCCTTCCCCTCCTATACCAGGCCAGACACAACAACAGCAACAGCAACAACCCACTTCTCCCGGTCAAGCCCCGCCTTCCGCCCCTGACGCTGACGCCGCAAAACGCATCGCCGATCTCGAGGCCATGCTGGCTTCGCAAAACGCCAAAGTCAACGACTTGATGAGCAACAACGAGAAGCTGGCCAAGCAAAATGAGAAGAACGCACAGGTGTTGAGTCGGTATAGAGAGCAGTGGGAGAAACTCAAGGCGGGTGCAAGGAAGAAGGAACAGGAAAGACGGGAGAGAAACGTCGGCGATGCTAGGGTTGGCGAGTCGACCAAGGACAGCGAGGTTGTTGAAGCACAGGCCGAGGGGGAAGAAGAGCTCGACGAGGAGCCTGGGTTTGGAAAGGCCTAAATGAGGGAGGATGATTTGCAAATGACTTGGTGTTGAGTGGACATGGAAAGATGCCCCATGTCATCACCTCCAGCAATCTTGATACAACATAGATGCAACAACAATCAAGCATTTTCTACATATTTATTGAAGAAGAAAACAATCTGGGTTAGAGTCAATACGGATCAAACTTGTTTCAAAACAGGTTGTTATTACTACTACTGAAATGTCCAAAAGCGTAGTCGAGGCTCGCCTTCCTGAGCCAAACATCTCCTTTGACAATTTATCATCCATGTTCCCGTAACGCCGCCAAAATTCATTCCGCTCATGTTCCCAATACACCCGATCGAATCCAACCAATCTAAGCAGCAGAAGCAATGGGCTTCTGAGTAATGGGCTGGTACGACGGCGCGACGGGCCCACCGACGGTAATCTCCTCATTGGCCATACCTGCTGCGTGACCCTCAAAGTCCGGCGCATCAGGGTGACAGCCGACACGCTCCTTGCTCAGCAAGTCAACGAGAAGAGGACTCGGCTTGTTGCTCTTCTCATAGACGCTGTTTTGGAGGCTCTTGTAGTGCTGGACGTTCTCCATGTACTTGTCAAAGAGGTATGCAGAGTCTAGAGGACCACCCTTTGCCTCGGGATGGAACTGAGCACTGAAGATGGGACGGGAGGTGTGAATCAGACCCTCATTGGACTGGTCGTTGAGGTTCGTAAAGTACTCCTTCCATTCGCTGGACAGAGTAGTAGGGTCAACCGCGTATCCGTGGTTCTGCGAGGTGATATGGCACTTGCCCGTGGTGAGGTCAAGAGCCGGGATGTTATGCGCACGGTTACCGTACTTGAGCTTGATGGTCTTCGCACCAGCAGCAAGGGCGATGAGCTGGTGACCCATGCAGATGCCCATGACGGGAACCTGGGAGGTCTCAAACAGCTTGCGGAGGTTGTGGACCGTGGTTGTGCAATGAGTTGGATCGCCAGGGCCGTTCGAGATGAACACACCGTCGAAGTGGTGTGCAACCTTGTGAATAGGGTAATCAAAGGGGAAGCAGGTGACGCTGGCACCGCGAGAGACGAGACTACGGAGGATGTTCTCCTTGACACCGCAGTCGATTAAAGCTACGTGCATGTCGCCCAGAGAAGAGCTGACGTGGAAGGGGGCCTTGGTGGATACACGACGCACAAGGTTGATAGCCTCAGGATCGACGTATGCCTCGTCCTCATCGGCATCGTACTCCTCGCCAATCGAGATACGAGCAAGAGAGGAACCCTCCTCACGGAGGTATGTTACAACCTCACGGGTATCAATGCCCGAGATGGCGGGAACTCCCTCACGAGCACACCATGCTGCGAGTGACTCGACAGCCGTCCAGTGGCTGTGCTTCAAGGCATAGTCCTGGACGACAATGCCAGAAGCTTGGATGTGCGGAGATTCAAAGTATCGGAGCAAGCCGTGCTCATCACGGGCGTTGGAGGGCACACCGTAGTTGCCGATCAGCGGTTGTGTGAAGACGAGGATTTGGCCACGGTAGGAGGGGTCCGTCATGGATTCGGGGTAGCCGACAAGAGAAGTGGTGAAGACTGCTTCTCCAGAGACGTTGGTCTTGGCTCCGAAAGACTTGCCTTCGAAAATGGGGCCATTCTGAACCGTTGTCAGTGACGCGCCAAGACGTGCAGGATGACTGTACGCACCTTGATTGTGAAAGTAGCGGGTTCGTTGGAGACAGCTGTGGCTCTGCGCATGCTAGGAGTAGGAATGGCACGTTGGGTGTTTCCTTCAACAGTAGCGAGGCAGCGTGTCTGCACACGGTTCTTTGTCATTCGTCCCAGGAACCCTGCGGACCGCATGGTGGAAGGCTTGATCATTTGCGACAACATGATGAGCGGAGATGTGAGGCGACGTAGTAATTCGGTTGATAGCAGTTTTTTGGGTAGGCGTTCAGTTTACTGATGCCTTCCACAGGTGGTCTGCGGACAGTCAGTTGGACGCTCATGACGCGTCAGTCGGTGGGCGACAGCATACCTGAGATGTAATCCTGTAGCACTCAATTAGCCATGGTCAAAACAGAAGAAAGGAATGAAAAATTCTGGAGGAGAATGCATCGATCGTCAAGCCACCAAGAGGCAGAAAGAG
This sequence comes from Alternaria dauci, assembly GCF_042100115.1. Classification (NCBI taxonomy): domain Eukaryota; kingdom Fungi; phylum Ascomycota; class Dothideomycetes; order Pleosporales; family Pleosporaceae; genus Alternaria; species Alternaria dauci. The sequence goes on from NC_091275.1 coordinate 1,913,597, forward strand.
GCCGGCGGTGAATTGACGGTGTGCGATGCATGTCCAGATAAGGCTTCATTGAGCATCGCAATCATGACATACCTGGGAAGTAAAGAGTGTCGGGGCAGCACTCATAAGCGCGGTAATAGAGCCAGTCGAGGTCAGGAGGGGTGCCTATCTGAGGCGAGGCTTGCGGGTGCTAGTTTGAGAGTGTTGAGCTTGCTTGAGGTGAGGATACAAAGTAATCGGAGAGGGGCTTTTCTGCAGCACCGGATGACGCTAGGCGCAATGACACACGCGCGCGCGCCAATAGTCGCCTTTACAATAGAATATCTGTCACGATAACGATTGGACTTGCAAAGTTTCTTCACTCTTTGACCCTTGTTCTTGCACAAACGTCCGGGGAAGCTGGATGATGAGTTTGCGGCCCCGCTATCAAGTCCCTTTGGGCCATACTGCACCGCGTATCCTGCAACTGCCTGACGCCTTCAACTTCGCATCATGACGTTTGGCTAGTGCGCAGCACACGTAGCAAAAATATTCTCCATCAGACTCCACGCCTTATCTATGTCGATCGCAAAGGAGCTTTACCGGGTATCCGCACGCAAATGACGAGTGACAGTCACAATTTTTGTTTTCCCCCGACATCGGCATCGTGACGATCCGAAGCTTCCTTCTAATTAGCCGAGCAAGTCCCCGTGCATCAACACAATCGGCGCACGAGCACGCCCTGTGAGTGAGCCTCGTCTCGGCACCCGTCCAACTAGACCGTTAAACTGTAATCTTACCCGTCAACCTCACATCCCTGGAACTCGATCCCACAAAAACATGATACTCTCCAGTAGCGACGCTCCACTTCCTACTGCTCTCGTCCCAAAAGCTCATGTCCCTTCTCCTCAGCTTGAATGTAGCAGTCCCACTAGCACCAGCTTCAAGCCTGAGTTTCGCGAACCCCCTCAATTGCTTTGGTGGTGAATTGGTCGATGCAGGGTAGCCTAGATACAGCTGCGGCACCTCTGCACCTGCAACACCGCCGGAGTTGCTGATCTTGGCGGTAACAGTAGCTACAGTTTCGAAAAGATCAACAGGGCCTCCGGGGCCCTTGGCACCGGTTGCGGGACCCGCGGAGGGTTTTCCTGAGACGCTGAGGTCGGAGTAAGTAAAGTTGGTGTAGGAAAGACCGTAGCCGAACTCGAATCTGGGCTCGATATCGTGCTGGTCAAATCGGCGGTAGTCGATGAAGAGGTCCCAGTCCTTGTCGTCGCCTCTGGCAATTGTGGTACCATAGTCTGATTGCTTCTTTGCGATGGTGTAGGGCAGCTTGCCGCTTGGTGAAGCTGCACCATAGAGGATGTCGACGAGGCCATTTCCCGATTCTTGACCCGGAAGACCTGCCCAAACGACAGCAACCACATTCGGATTGTCGATCCATTGCTCCATGATGACAGGACCGACGCTATGGACTACGACGATGGTCTTCTTGTTGACAGCAGCAACTGCTTTTACCAACTCGTTTCCGTTGTGCCATGGGTCCAGGTTGTTCCTGTCGCCGGCGTTGCCTTCGACAGTTATGTAGCCTTCGCCAGCATCGCTGTTGATGCAGACCACCGCAACATCCGCGTTTTTTGCTGCGCTAGCACCTTGCTGCGCGTTGTCGTTTGGCGAAGAAGTGATGGAAGTTCCGTCCTTCTGGCCTTGTGTCTTGATAGCATCGAGAGGAGCAACAAGATAGGGAAACTCGACTGATCCAGAGCCCCAACCCATCGCCAGTGTTCCATCATTACATCCGCGATCAACGCACGCATTGGCTCCTTTGGGCGCAACGATGCTGTCGCTTCCGATAACAGCGATGCTTTTGGGCTTCTTGAGTGGCAACGCGGCGTTTGTGTTCTTCAGCAAGACGATGCCATCGCGAGCAGTAGCACGGACATTCGTCTTGTGGTTTCCACCTACTTCATGTTTGCCAATCGTCCAAGAGCTGAATGACGTGCTTGGATAACCCTTATCTTGACCGACGAGATACCAGGCGGCTAAAACGCGCTTGACCATGTCATCGAGGCGAGATTGTTGCACTTGCTTGTTGTTGATGGCGGTCTGCAGTTGCGGGCCCCAGAAGATGTTGCCGTTGCTGAAGTCGGTGCCGGGCATAGTCATGTCCATGCCACCGTTTGCGCTACCAGTGGTTGTATGTTGCGCTGAGTTGACGTCAGATATTGTACCAGAAGAACAAGCGTACAACATGCTTACCATTCCAATCACTCATTATGTATCCACGATGGCCAAGCTCGTCTTTAAGGAGCTTGTTCATCACGCCGTCGCTTTCGCAAGCCCATGTTCCGTTGATCTTGTTGTAGCTGCAGCAAGTTAGTAAGGTCCAAAATCACACACCTTTCCACTTCAAAATTTCTTACCTGCACATGAATGCCGCAACGTTGCTGTGTACAGCGTCCATAAAGGGCCACACATAAAGCTCGCGAAGTACCCTATCTGGCACATCGGAGCTCATAGTCTCTCGGTTCAGTTCTTGTTCGTTTACAAGCCAATGTTTTGCCGTGGCCTGAACACCCGCCTCTTGCATGCCCTCGATGGTCTCCGCCATCATGATGCCCTGAAGGTAAGGATCTGAGCCAAATCCTTCCCAATTTCGACCACCATTTGCATGCTTGCCAAGAGGACCAGCGGAAGGTCCGAGCTGGACGTGAACACCTAGCTGCTTTGCTTCAGCACCCAGGAAGGCACCTCTTTCACGAATAAGGTCGAGGTCCCAAGTGCTCGCGGCGTGGATAGCCGCGCTGAATGCGGTTACACCTTGGATGTAGCGAACACCAAGGGGTCCATCTGGAGTTTGTCAGTAAGAAGTTCTATTTGATAGAGCCATGGAGCAAATAGCGCTTGGCAAGTTTTTTTGGTGGTTTTCAGGATTCAGGTTCTAGGCTCCGAGCATCGGCGTCGCTGAACACAACATGCTCGTCAAGACCACTGCATGTCCTGGTTGCGTTGGACAGCATCGCCCACCTCTGCCGTTCACAAGCACGGGTCGGCTCGGAAGCGGTGAATCACAACTGCTTACCTTGCAGACAAAGCGACGGGTATCCAATCGAGCCAGCCCCCTTGGTGTTGCCAACACAGGGACCTTTCTGCCACCCAACACCCGTGACGATTCCGATCTTCTCACTCTGCGATAGCTTCGCGAGCGCAGCGGTTGCTTTCGTGTACGCATCGTCCCAGTTTCCAACTGCACGTTTTGAAGCAGACTGATCGGATGGAATGGCTGCATTGGTTAGCGAATAACTTGTTGTTGCGTGTGAGTTGGTTGAACCTGAAGCCTGCGACAATACGGCTGTAGCCAGTAACGGGAAGAGACAAGACCGCATCGTCATATACAAAACGCCTCAATTTTGTGAGTCTTGTATTGGAAAGCGAAGGGAAGCCACTAACTGGGCATCTCTCCTATTAAGTACCCGCGGACTGTCCATGCTGCGCAACGCACAAGCCCGAGACACTTGTTTTTATCAAGATTGATCCTTGGCACGATCAGAGCATGCCCCATGTTGAACCCCAAATCCAAGAAAATCACACGTCGTATGACGCGTGATGTAGAGTGGTGGTTGCTGCATTTGATGAGGTGGTAGGAAGGAATATATGGAGGCGGGCCGTTGATCCAGGGTTAACAGCCGGTGTCTAGGGCTCGCGGCGAATCAAACGTCGGGACGCTGCGTCACGAGTGGAGTCGGAACGGTCGTGGCCCAGGAATAAAGTTACTGAACTGCTAAATGTACGCTGCGAGCGATATGGGGAACATGCGGCTCAGTCGTGTGATGGTTTTGAACTCGACTAGTGTGATCAAATGACGACCGTCGCTATTCGCTCACAGATCTTAGGTACCTAGGTAATTATACGGAACGCTGTATTGCGCCGTGTATCCTAGCATACGCCTACTCGGATGAAGTAAACACTTTCTGCCTGCCAGAACTGACGCTCATGACGGTCATTTACATAACTGTCCTCCTAAATTTTTCTTCGCATTGTCGTAAAGACTTTGTGTTTCTCTCCTTCAACCTCTGCCGATACACTGTATGATCCATCTCTCTCACCAGACAAGCGATGCTCTAATGCATGTCTCGAGCTCTTACCTGAAGAGACTGTTGGTATCATGCCAAGACTTTTGTCTGCTGTAGCACCCCGCCAATCGTCACGAGATACTGTGCATTTGACGCCAAGGAAATGTCTGGGCAAGGCTGAAGTTTGGCTTCAGCGCGATTTGGAACATTCAACAGACCCAAGAAGCATCATCAAGAGTAATCGGCGTATTCGCAGTCATCATCCAGCCGTAAGCAGTGCGCACACGATGGCCTCTCTTCTGTGCACTTCCGTCTCCTTTGCTTGCAGTTAAGACACCCGTTCTTGGAGCGTTTCTTGCTGGTGATGACTTCGTACTGACACGTCCATAGTCCCCTTCGGCACTGGTTGCATGTGGGTTTGGACTCGTTACATTTGATCTTCTTCTCACGACAGCGGATGCAGGCTTTACCAATAGGCGGCGCAGATTCTTCGATGACAGGCGCGCTCTCCTTCGATTTGGCGGATGGTGCGGATGATTTGGCCTTACTTTTCTTGTTAGATGCTTTTCGCGGTGTCGTGGAAGAGGCCACAGCACCACCTTTGTTGCTCTTCTTCTTTGTGGATGACTTTGGACCTTCTGGAGATGTTGACATGTCAAGATGCGGGTCTCTGGAGTTGCTCTGTGCCTCGGTCTCATCCTTTTTGCTACGTTTCCTTTTGCGAGGTTGCTTTTCTTGCGTAGTGTCGACTGTAGCGGCGACGTCGTTGTCAGTGACTAGAGGAGGCAGACTATCGAAAAGATTAGTGATCGCATTCGTGGCAAACGGGCAAAACATACCTATCGTCAGCCTCGCGCGTGGTGTGTATGGGGTTGTGCTTGTACACCACATTGACGGCGTCTCTCTTGAGAGAAAACTTGATGTGTATTGCGCCTCCGCAGTCGTAGGTTGGCAAGACAACAGGTCCCTGCCTCTTAACCTCAGATTCGGCATCGTCGCTATCATGGGACTTCTCTTTCTTTGTGTTGTTTTTACGGTCCCTATTCTGGAAGCTGTCTTGGCAAACGAATTTGAACCTGGCACCGTCACCGCCTTCTCTGTTTTGTGCAGAGCGTTCCGAGTACTTGAAGCCATCGGTGTCTTGAATAGCTTGGACGATAGACCTGTGTTGCATAAGCAGCAGTTATGCAAACGGGGTCGGTCTGGTACCTAGCAATTGCTCGCTGTACCTTCAGTCTGTCTCTGCTGTCAATATCTCGACACAGCGCATATTCAACTGCGACGCTCTGAAGGTGATCGGCTGGTTGTATAAGCGCATCAAGATTTGGTTGCTGCGTCACGGGGACGGTGATGGTAGAGGCTGTTGCAAAGATGAACTCTGTAACAACGTCTGTGGGGATGAAGCTGGCTGCATTCTTATCCAGTTCATTGCGCAGAGCCCCTTCGAGTGACTATTACATGACGACTTAGCTACGCGTATACGGATTGTGAAGATCATATATTACTTCAGATGTGGGACAGCGATAATAGACTTCGGGATTCAGGCCTTTGTGAAATCGAAGATCCAATTCATCTTCGAGGTCATCCATGGCAGCACGGTCATAGATTGAGGCATAACTGTTGAGTGATGCGCGGTGCCGCTCTCGTGCGCGATCCAGTCTGTTGGACGAGACGAAAGGAGCCAGATGGATAGGGTGCGTCCAAGCTTCCGGGGAAAAAGTTGTTCCGCGCCGGTGCTAGGCTATGATTGGATGCATACCTTGTTGCTAGACAGGGCTAAGGTTGCCCTGCAGCATTCTAAAATTCGATTCACGTCGGCAATGGGCCAAGCTGCACATACCTCGCATATGCAGTAAATGAGCTCTCTCTCTCTCTCTCTCCTGGGCGAGTACATATGGCTATGCGCGCTTATGGCTCAATGTGCAGCTGAGGGTACCCTGCCGATGCCAGCAGCACCTGCGCTGTCTGCTCCGGTGAATGATGGAGGCCGGCTGCTTGCGCAAAACACTACCCGGCCATGCTGTTAGAGGACGATCAGCCACGTTGTTCATGTGCACGTTCCTCCCTGAATCTGGGGCTCACTGAGCTTGTCAGGGATGTCAGGGATGGTTCGGGGCCATGTGCGAAGCGTTGGAATGCAGAGAGAGTGCGTCTTCACAGTCGTGCCTCGTTGGGTGTTGCGTCTATCGAGCCAATGTCAGCGTGCAGCTCGTGGGGTGTCGGCGGGACTGCAGCAATGCGTCGGCCACGCATTGGATTAATATGCGGCCCCCTTCGCGGTCTGGCCAGCGAGCGCGCAGTAAAACAAGGCCTCAAATTGTGCAGACCCTACATAATGAGCCGTTTCCGAGCTACGGGCGGGAGCCGATGCAGTTGGCAAGGTTGTGATAACAGCCCTAGGCCGCTTTGATTGATTGGCGTCCTCGCAGCTCAAGTCAAGGGCCTCGTCCGCTACCGTAGCTAGAGCGCAACCTCACACAAGCCCTCTCATACCTCTCCACGCCCTCCTGTGACAATCGCATCTTCGCCGGCCGCTGCTGCGCCTGTACCGTCTTTGTCCCGCCGCGTGCCTCGTCGCTAGCACTGCCTCAATCGCTCGCGCATTGTTCGCCCGCCGGCCGCTTGGAACCTCGACTCAAGTCTAACGGGTGGTGTTTCACGCTCCAAACCACGTAGCACACGCCCGCCGCCCTCTGCACGTCGACTCATAGGTATGCCTGCCCGAGTCTGTCATTCTTGCCAGAGCCAAAAACAAAACACACATGTCCCGAGACTGATCGGTTTGCCAGAACTCTCCCCGCTTATTGGAACCCCTCGTTTGAGCCCGTAGCTCCCATCTCCGCACTACCAACGGCCCTGGGTCTGCGCAGCTCCATCTCCGCCTCATCTTCGCTCCATCTACTCGAGTCTTGGCCTCGGATCTGTCTCTCCAAAAAAACGTTGATATCCGCGGAACAAGTCCTAGCCTGCCTTCACCATGGTCGTTGCGACAATCAAGTATGCGATACGCCTGTTTTGCGATGGCAATCCTCTGTATACCAATACTTACTGCCCTACAGGTGCGTCGTCGTCGGCGACGGTGCGGTCGGAAAGACATGTCTTCTTATCAGCTACACGACCAACAAATTTCCCTCGGAATACGTTCCTACTGTCTTCGACAACTACGCCGTGACCGTCATGTGAGCTTCCCTTTGCTCTCCATAGATTTGGAGTAGTGGCGTATCCTCGGTGGATGCAAGGCCGGAATAGTGATTGGTGGAGCAGCTGCTGACTGCTTCCAAGGATCGGTGATGAGCCATACACCCTCGGTCTTTTCGACACTGCCGGACAGGAAGATTACGACCGCCTACGACCTCTGTCATACCCCCAAACTGACGTCTTCCTCGTCTGCTTCTCCGTCACCTCGCCCGCTTCCTTTGAGAACGTTCGCGAGAAATGGTTTCCCGAAGTACATCATCACTGTCCGGGCGTGCCCTGCCTTATTGTCGGCACACAAGTAGATCTCAGGGAGGACGCTGCAGTAAAAGACAAGCTCTCAAAACAGAGAATGGCGCCTGTGAAGAAGGAGGATGGTGAAAAGATGGCGCGAGAGCTGGGCGCAGTCAAGTACGTCGAGTGTTCGGCGCTGACTCAGTACAAGCTCAAGGATGTGTTTGATGAGGTAGGCTAATTTGTTCGACATGGACTCGTGTAGATGCTAATATCTTCGCAGGCTATTGTAGCAGCCCTCGAACCACCAGCAGCGAAGAAAGAGGGTGGCGAGAGGAAGAAGGGCAAAAAATGCATTGTCCTTTGAGATGCTTAACGGGCCATTGCGTTCGTGCGATCGCATGCCGAGAGCATTGGCTTGCAGATATTCTTTGATTAGGCGTGAATCTTTTGGATACCTCTCGAACTCCGGCGCCATTGTGGGTAGCGTTCTCTTTCATCAACTATCAACTTGTTCATTTCTACTCTGCGTGTTTTCCTTCAACCTCGGCCAGTTGCAACATGACGTCCGAGACACAGCAGGCGGACATGACGTGCTTGTCGACGAGAGAGGGCAAACTGTGAGGAAGCTAGAACGGGGCATTGCGCATTCGATTTCAACACTAACTGCAGCGGATACAGTATCTTGCTTCACTCTCTGCACGCTGCGTGCAAAAATGCTTCCCCACGTGGCTTACCCCTCTTTTAAAATGAGGTGACCCAGAGGCGCGTTTGTTGTCGTTACTATTGGCGTTGCCTATATCTATCACGACTGTGTCTTGTTAAACAACAGGATTCATGGCCGTAGATAGCTTTCTGCCTCAACAGCTGTGTAACGCCAAACCCTCATCTGTTTTCTGAACCCGAACCTCGATTTGCGTGACTTTTGCAAGTTGCAAGTTTCGAATGCTAACACTTTTGTGTCGAGATAGGCAATTCGAGCATTTCGCACTATTCGAGCTACTACCACCCACATTGGTTGCCTTCTAGGCCCTTTCACCCATTCAACTTCTGACAATTTGGAGCAAATCACCCACCTGGACGACGCGTTGAAATCATGTCCTACCGACACGACGATGATAGGAAGCGCCCGCCGCCAATTGCTGTCCCATACCCGCTGCCCCCTCCGCGGCCTCCTCCAGACACCGCGCCTACCGACCAGCAGAGGCAACAGCACACCAGGAACGCGTCCAGTTCAGCCAAAGGCCAGCGCTCTGCCGGTACTACCCCGCTACTTTCGCCTGTAGAGTCGCATCCTCCAGCTTCAGGTTCAGGCCGGAGTCGCAACGCCATGGCCACGTTCACCAACTTGATTGAACAGGCACGTGTATCATCTCCCCGCAAGTCGGAACATGGATCTTGGACAGGTAGCAGTTTTGGTTCTACGGCACACTCGAGGCAGTCAGGGCGCAGTCAAAACGATGCTGCAGCTGCGCAGGCCCGGCTTGAAGCTCTCGACGAAGAGACTGCTAGGGGAAAGATGGAATCTCGTGCTGAGAAGAACCTGTTCAAGTTGACAGGTCAGATTCCGCCTACACCGACAGCCGGTAAGCAGACATCATCACGTCCATTTTCTGGTACTAAATACTACAGATTCTGCAGACGAGGATGACGTGTACATTAGAACCCAAGACCTGCGACAGCAATGCCGGATTGCAAATGGAGAGCAACAGCCAGACCGTGACGAGCCAGTCAAGAGTCCCAAGAGGAAACTCTTCCAGAACCTGCGCAACACTTTCTCTAAATCTTCCAGCGCTGCACCGCCACCGCCGATGCCAAACAAAGCTGCGCAGATTCTTGGAACAGCAACACGACAGGCTCGCGTCATCCCAGTTCGGCCCATCAAGTCAGCGCGCCCCAAAGAGACAACGCCAAAGAGGGTTTCGCGCTCAGACACTGCAAAGTCGCTGCCTGCAAAGATTGCTAAGCCGGATAGCTACGCTCATCGCCATCGCAATGGATCGTCGCACGGTAGTCGCTCGATTGGTCGTGGCTCATCTGGCAGGAGTGGCCCCAGGAAGCAGTATTCTGACATGGGAAACACCCCTCAAGCAACTGAAGTCAACGCCTCGCTCGACTCACTCGAGCCTCCTCCTCCACCAGCGAAGGATACTCCTCCAGCAGGCCAGAGGTCTGCCAGCCCACTCCGCAGGGCCGTTGCGCCATTGGGCGACCTTCGTGAGAGCTACTCGACCTTCACCGATGGCATTGCGAATGTGCGATTTCCAGAATTTGGCCTATCTCCTTCTTCTTCAGCTGGCATTCTGCCTGGGGATGGTGGCATGAGCCCCACCAAATTCCTCCCGTATACTGCAGAGGAGTACTCTAAGCTGGTAGGAGGTGAAGCCATGCAATGGCCCCACCCTGACTGCAACGATTCGCCTAGTAAGGCAGGTGGCAAACACCCAGCTCCTTTGGCAAGTGCGAGTCTTGGTGTGTTGCGGCTTCCTCATCCTGACTGCAGGAGTGAGGAGCGTCCGACTGCAACGCTAAGTGACGACAACATCAACGACAACGTAGACACGTACAGTCCTCTCCACCCGCGCTTTTACTCTCCGACTCACCTCTCTGCTCGTGGCTTCGCTGAGGGTGAAACTCCATCTAACAATGTAAGTCGCATGTTGCTCTTCCCCTCTTACTTTTGATAACAGAGGGGCACTCACCTCGCTCCTTGTCTTCCACTCAAGCGTTTGCTCTTATTCGCCCCTAATACTCTGCCTTCGCTTGTATTGTCCTAGTCATACTCACTAACGACTTTGTCAGTCTGATACCACCCGTCTTCTTTACTCGGTTCCCAGAAGGTCGCTATCAGTCCTCCATCTTCGCGAAGAATCAAACGACGGCTCAATCAAGATGATCTTCCAGGGAAACCGCCAGGACATCGATTCGCAGTCCCCAACTGCGCAGGAGATAAAGGAGAATGAGCAGCGCAGCCAGGCGGGTGATCGGCGGTCTGACTTTGGCATTACGGCTCGCGTCGTGCAAGAGCTACGTATCGGAGAGAAGAATGGAAACCTGGCTCAGAAGAACGGCAATTCTGGCCAGATCCAGCCTGATCAGTCTTCCTCGAGGCTTACTGACATGCTCAATACCGTCAGTCCAGGTCGGAGCGAGTCTCATGGCGAATTTCAGCCTTACTGTCCCAGCGCCGTTCCCAGCCCGCTCCACAATGTGTCTGGTCCCCTAGTCTCGGCGCAGTCAGTCATGCCTTCCGGCGGATCACACGGTGCTTTCCCTTCACTATTCCCGCCCAAGACAATCGACGACCACTTCTTCATGACCAACGAGCACCTCGACGTGGTGGGCAAGACGACTTGGGATCTTCTCGAGACGTTCAACGAGAAGCAAAAGAGCATGTCGAATGCAAGACAGGAGGAGATGTTGGCGCTCATCAGTACGCGCTTCGAGCAGATATCATCCCAGCTGGTAGCAGTCAAGGAAAATACCAAACGCATCGACGACAGTATAGTAGAAAACCAGCAGAAGGTCCATGCCAGCATCACCAGCATGTCCGAATGTATCAAGGAGACCATCCCGAAGGCCTTTGCAGAGCAAGACAAGAAGATGACGAGTATGGAGGCGGAGATGAGGGAGATGAAGCAGATTGTTCAGGCTTTGCAGAAGTCGGCAGAGCAGAAGTCGGCAGAGCAGAAGGCGACAGAGGCCAGGGCGCTTCAGTACTATACTCCTACTGGTCAGGGCAACGCTGCGAACACGTCTCAGCCCCCGTTCCCCTCACATAATGCGCGCCCTCAGCACTCGGTCCAGAGCTACTATGGTGGCAATACTGAAGTTGTCCGCGATGGACATGCGGTAATGCCGCATAACATGGCACCTCTGCAAGACAGTCACAACGACCCTCGTTTTGGGTACCAGGCTAACAACCAGTGGACTGGGCGTCCTGGCTACGCTAGCCGCAACACCAAGGAAGAGCGTCCATCGTACCCTACAAACCCTTACCACAACATGGGAGGCCAATACAACAACGGCTACGATGGCAGCTACTCTTCGTACGCCTATTCGCCCAGCTCTCTCAGCCCTCCCGACCAGCACTTTGCTTTCAACAACCAGGGCAACCAGGGCCAGGCCAAGTAAAGTCAGCCGTTGGACAAGGATGTGTTGCAGACTCACTCTGAAAGGAGAATGGTTATGGGGAACCTGGACGGTTTGCTGTGCTTGCAGGGAGACAAGATAGCGATCAGACGACATTGTGTTTGAGCAAACTCACAGCGGAACATTTTGTATTATAACAACTCAGAGGGTATCTAGTTTGGGCCGATTGGGAGTTTTGTACGATATGACAAGATACCTTCATTTGGCGTTTACTTTGATCAATCCTCTTATCGAGTGCTAGAGCATCCCACCGATAGTCTGGGCTGTATGTTGCTGGGTGATGTTGGACAAAGAGGTTTGCATGTGCTGATTCAGCCGTCTAGTTGCACGTGGTCGTGGACTGTGGATTCGCGATTGTACGGTACCGAGGGTTGGGCGATGCAAGCGCATGCATCTAGACGTGGCGATAGCGTGTGCTTGGACGGGCTATGCTCATAGGCCAGACGTCGGTGCTGCCTTTTGCACGACTGGTCGCGGGTGCGGATGATGGCCAACAGGCAATGGCCCTTGTCAACATCTTCAAGACATGGCCGTGATGCTCAGCTCGCCATGACGGCCAAAGCTTGCCTTTGAACGTCACCAGGGCGGGCGACGGGTCATAGATATCCTCGCTCTGGGCTTGCTTGTTCTAGTGGCAAAGGCTGGGTGTGGCTTGTGTGGAAGCATGCGCTAAGGATACCGGAAAGGCGCACGTCCATGTTTAGCAGTAGCCGCAGACACGCAGGACCGACGACTACTGGATAGCCACACGCCCGTGTCCCGCCCCCAAGCAGTGATACAACACCATGGAGGACCCAGAGTCATCCGCTGCGGCTCTCGCGTCCTCCCACCCTCGAGCCGAAAGGGCGGCCGCGCACAAGGACGCGCCCGACAAGACGCATGCCACGCTAAACACGCCCGGTACTGCCCTCCAGCCCCCCGCGAACCTAAATGCGACGTCGACCCTGAGCAACTCGGACCTGTCGATTGCCAGGGCTTTCACTGATCCCTCGCTGTCGCTGCCACTGCCCAGATACCACGTCCGCGCTCCGTCGACAGCGTTGAAGCTTGACACGGACCTCGCCATCGCCTCGTCCAACCCAAACTCTGCACGCTCTCTCCACCCCGCCAATCTGGAGGCCAACGGGAGCGACGCGCCGCGGCAGTCGGCCACTGCGCCGATTGCGATCCAAGACAGCGGCTATCTGAGGACGGCTTGGTCGACTGCCAGTCTGGGTTCGCTGTCGCCCTCGTCGGCCATCTCATCGCCAGCACTGGCCGCCCTGGGAGACATAACCCCGCTCCCATCACCACTGGTCATGGGCGACTCACCGGGGCCATGGCAGAGAGCCGACCATCGCCCGCGCTCCCGAGGCACGTCGGGCGCCTCGCGCGACGACTCGTTTGCTATATTCGCCAAGGGCACCCTGTCTCCGTCGCCCTCGCTCAAGAAGAAAGGATACTCGGGCCTCAAGGCGGCTGCCATCGAGGCGGCGGCTGCAAACTCGCAGCAGAGGAACGAGGCAGCCCGCGAACGCAACAGAAGCATCAGCGAGTACACGCCAGATGCTATGCGCAACCCTCGGCCCCGACAAGTCTCAGTGGTAGAGGCAGACGCCAACGTGCAGCAGCAGCGCATGAACCGCGAAACATATCTTGCCATGCAGAGGGGCCTTGTCCCCGCAAAGGTGCCAGCCGGCCTTCCCACCCCACCCGCGAGCAACGCAAGCAACCGCAGTGTTACCGACACCGAGGAAGAGGACGTGACCGATGACGACAAGACCCAATACATAGTGGTGCGCTGTGGACCCCAGAAGACGAAGAAGCTCTGGCGCCCTGTCCGGCAGCTTGGCCAGGGCACCTTCAGCAAAGTCTACCTGGCTACCTGCGAGAAGACCAAAGCCAAGGACCCGCTCGACGAGAACATGTTGGATCCGCGGAAACTGGTCGCCATCAAAGTCGTCGAGCATGGCCCGGCCGGGGGTGCCGATGAGGAACGCGTAGAATTAAGCCTCAAGCGAGAGGTTGAGATGCTGCGATCAGTATCACATCCGTCTCTCGTACATCTCCAAGCTTTCGATCACGATGACGCCCAAGCTCTTATTGTCCTTACGTACTGTCCCGGTGGTGATCTGTTTGATGTAGCCAGTGACCATCGCGACAAGCTGACTGTCGATATCGTCCATCGTATCTTCGCCGAGATGGTCAGCGCCGTGCGTTATTTGCATACCCAACTTATCGTGCACCGCGACATCAAGCTAGAAAGTACTGCTTCCACTCTCTTTGCCTTGCTCTGCCCCAAGTGGTACGTTTCTTCAATTCTACTCTGTACTAATCATTTCCAGACGTTCTTCTCAACATCCCTGTATCTACTGTGCCTCTACTCAAGAACCCGCAGACCCATCCGCATGCCCTAGCAACACTCACGGATCTTGGTCTCTCGCGTCGCATTCCAGCTCCACCCGAGTCGCCCCTTTTGACAACACGATGCGGTAGTGAAGACTATGCAGCCCCGGAGATTCTACTGGGCCAACCATATGACGGTCGTTCAACTGATGCCTGGGCACTTGGTGTTCTTCTCTATGCTCTCATGGAAGGACGACTACCCTTTGACCCCCTGCCGGGCAAGGCGGCGTCTCGTAGCAGAGCCGCTCACCGTATCGCCAGATGCGACTGGTCTTGGGTCAAGTTTGGTGACGAAGACGGCGAGTGGGATGCCGAAAAGGGCAAGGAGTGGGCAGGAGCTCGTGAGTGTGTCGAGGGGCTGCTGAAGAAGGTATCACGCGGCCGGAAGAGCTTGGAAGATATTGAGAAGCTGGAATGGGTCCAGCAAGGCATTCAGGTCGAGGGCGGCCTAAAGGCGAGGCCAGAAGACGAGGTCGCAGAGGTCGCTGCGGCCCAGACCCCACCGAGGTGATCGTTAATGAGGAGCTGTGATGCACGGTTTGCTGAGCTCGAACGATGGGTTGTCTCCGCTTTGAGACGCCGCCAGATGACTTTCTCGTGTGTCGTTCAGTCCGTCCAAGCTCCCCATACTCTTCGAGCATGAAAGCTTTAAATGAGGAGGAAAGAACTATCAAATCACACTCTTCGTGGTAAACCTGCACATGCAGCTCTTCCCGGAACTACCCAGGTTTCGTACATTTTCTTTCTACTCACGACTATTTACTCTCACATTCGTTGTTCTATTGATATCCCTCTCACACCCTATACCTGTTCGCTTCTTTTGTCTGGTTATACTTGTTTTCAATGTCGTTCAATCGGCTATTCCTTCCGTTGCATGGCGCCTGTGCCTGCGCATCTGCTCAAGCGGGTTCATGCTTTCCTTTTTCTTCGTTCAATCATGTGGCATTAGAAAAAGTGGGGTCAACAATTGATTCTCGATAGCTTTAGCCCACGAGCAAGCATGCTGTCTTCTCTCTGTTTCTTGAAAACAGTGAATCGAGCTTGCTTGGATAGAAAATCAATGTAGCGATTCTTTCGCCACCGTTTGTGCTTATACCGTTGGATCTCACTATGCGCCTTGAGGGTTGTAACAGCGCCGTCGTTGATTTTATAGAAGATCTTATTCAACTACTCTACATGTACTGATAAGCCAAAGCCAAAAAAAAACCCCTCTGTTGACAATCTAGTAGGAAGCCATTCCTTCGACATAGACATTATGGGGATAAAAAAAAAGACTTTGGCTCAAACAGTAAGTAGCGCATCCTGTAGTAGCCTATTGTCCAGGTGGCGGTGGGCAACCAGTGCCAGGCGAGATATCGACCAGGCGTTCATCATAATGACGACGAATTCACCTCATCAATGGCAGGGAAGTCCCGAAACATCGTGGAGTATACACCTATGTACCTAGGTACCTAGAGGCTTGGTACTGCTTACCGGATCCTCAACCCCCGTACCATATCTGGTATAGGTAGTTCGAATCGACATGAAAGCTTGTTTGTGTATCGTATGATTTCCTGCCCTTGCCTCAAGCCAAGCCTTTGCTGCTTCATCACCTTGGTTGTCAGCGCATCTGTGTGGGGCATGGTGTCTCTGTATTACCTAGGTACTTACATTGAGTGGAACGTGAATTATTGTAATTGATGACTGCTTCTGGCCGCGAGTTTCATTTGAGACACACGGATATGGCTTTCTCAAGACATTCTGTTCATGTTGCGCTGTTGTGGAACTGCAGGTGGCGGTGGGAATGGTCGCTACCTGGGTACGCTACCAGGTACGCGTGTCGGCACGTCTACCGATGGTATGCACTGACCATCCAAACAGGGTACCTCACGTAATTGCAAATTTGGGCGCGTATCCAAATCTCCGGTACTGTATATTCGGCTGAACGCTTTAGTGCCGAAGTGTTTCACAAGCAGTCCAAAGAGGGAGATAGCCTCGGCACAACGTACTTCGGAGAGGTAACATCATCCCTAACACTACATTCTCCCAGATGTTTCTCTGACTAGAACGAATACAGTAATAATAACTGAAGTTTGTTGAGAGCGACGCATTATGCTACCTAGTCGTAACATTCAGATGAGTGGAGAGTGTTCGCTGCGAACAAGCACAGGCACATTTACAAGAGGCTGCCTAGGTGATCGTACTACCTAGGTACCTACGTAGTGACTGACCCACGTATCGTATCTTCGGTACCTCGACCTTCTTCGTCAGAGACTAGCACACTCACTCATTGCCAGCGGCTGAACTGATGCGAGTCGAGCTTGGCATCGTGTATCCATCCCGCTCTGATGCCACCTGCAACCTTGGAAGAATTTAGGCGAAACATGTCATATAGGATGTCTCGATGCACAGGAACGACTGGCAAGATCCATGACCACGAATCTCATGAAAGACTATCTTGTATATCAGACGTCCCACCAAACTTTTTGGTTAACAATAAGCCAGTCATGTAATAATCGTATCCAACACAGCCACTCTTCACTCCACGTAACTCTGCGGGCCGAGAAATTTGAACCCAGAACGATAGTACAAGTGAGGCAGCCCGCCAGCTCTAGTTGGTTGATAGAGGCACATGTCAGCTCCTAGAACCTTCTTTTCATTACATCAGCGCGCTGTTCTTGCTTATCCTTCTCTCCATATTTGTTACCTTTTTAAATTGAGAATACGAACGAAAAGCATCGGCAGACCTGTATCCGACGAATGCTCCTCGCTTACACGTTTGGGCTTGCCAGAAGTTCTAAGTGTGCACAACTACAGGAGCGCATCCGACTTGGGGAAGAAGACCTACCTAGGTAGTCTTTGGCATTTCTTTTCGGGGCTTGAAACGAGTAATTGGAAGGGTTCATTTCTTTGTTGACATCTTCCGCTTCGTGAGGCATGTTGAAGAAGAGAACTCTATGGGCTAACCATGTTCAATGCAGGATACGGTGCTCTTCTAGTTGTAGTCTCGTTGCTAACGCTGTGTCTATATGGTCTACTGGCCTACAAGCTTCGCTAGAAATGTACAAGTATCCTTATATTCCTAAATCAACCTAAGAAACTCTTTACGATAACTTAAATGAGGAAAATCTTCGAATAGAAGTATAGATCACGGCGAATCTTTCGACTATCAAATATGCTACTGTTCAAGTTCCTTTCAGTAATACAACCACCGATAAATCACCACTATTCTCAGAACTATCAATGACCGTGGCAGAGTAGCCTTGGCCTGGATGACACAGTCCTACCATTGCAATTCCTCGCCATCAGGGCCAAGAAACTTGCCATGCGTAGTCTCGATAGTAGCGTCGTCAATCTGTCGTGATTATGTTAGTAGCGGCACAAACTGTTAAAACGCCTGACATACCAGTCGGAGCAGCTTCTGACAGCACTGTTCCACTGAAAGAGCCATTGATTCCAGGTCCAGACCTTGAGACTCTAAGTCCTTGAACGCGGCTTTGGCCATATCCGTCGCTACCATACTACAATTCAGTTAGCATCTGAGCAGAGAAGCATATTTGCATACATACCCTGGATGTTGAGCCCACAAGATAACATCCTGGCACTCGAGGGACAGCCATTTGACAAAGAAATTACCCAAAGCTTTGCTTGCGCCATATGCCGCCATGGGGAACATGTTGTTCATGGTTGACAAGCTTGCACCTACGCTCGACATGTACATGAACTTCCCCTTGCCCTTATTCTTTGATTTGCGCAGCAGTGGAAGTACAGCCTTGAACAATTCCAACAGGCCGTACGCGTTGGCATCGATGGAGGGTTGGAGTTCTTGAGCTCCAATTTCAGACAGTTTGGGGCTGCTAAGCGTCATGGCCGCATTGGCAACAACTACATCAAGGCTGTCGATTTGATGTTCCGCCGTCAGGGATTGGATACCGCGTCTGATAGATTCAGGTGATGCGACATCGACCTCAATCACGATGAGACTGGACCCAGGCGACGTTGGCAGAGTATAAAGAGACTGGGCAGCTTTGATGTCTCGGACTGCCGCCACAACGACTGTATCCGAGTGCCCTAGGTATGTCTGTACAAGCCCTTTGCCAATGCCTGGAGTTTATACGGTTAGTGCTGTGCTTGAATCGTTCAGGGATGGGGTCTACGAACCGCGGCTTGCGCCAGTGATGAGAACTGTGTTGGTGGACGACATTGCTGAACCGACTCCAGAAAGATGTTTGGAAAGATGATGATAGTATTACTGTGGTGTTGATATGAATATGTTCTCGGTGTCACATTCTTATATATGCAGTTGCGTAGTCCACGTTTTCCGTGTTTCGTCCGATCACCAGTCGCTGCCCCAGTTTGGACCGGACCTCGAGTCGTTGTTGCTCAGGACGAAAGAGCGGGGAGTAACTAATTTCTAAATTGAAGAGAATCTGCCAAGGGCCAGCAAGGAAGTACACTGCTTGTTACTGGGGCTGATGAAGCTACCGAAGTTAGTTTGCGGTAGCTTCAGCATCGGACTGTTCCTTCAGTATCTAGCACTTCTACCATTGTGGTATCCTGAGGAAACTCTTCGATCGTGGATTTCTGACTCTTTGAATTGAATCTGTAAATGACATCTGCTGGACAGTGAAACTTCATGAACTGTAAGACCTACAGCAGATCTAGTTCCGCCAAGTATGTGTGAGCTACTAGTCTAGTCTCACCCTAGCCTACTTGTTAGATTATGTGCAGGTCTACAAGTGGAGAACCGCATGTAGATACATCTATCTCTAACGCTCGAATCCTCGGAAAATATATTCACTCAACTCCGCCTTCGCTCGCATAGCGATTCCTCTAAATCGCTCTGTATCCTGCAAGCTGATCTCTAGAGAACAGATTTGTTCTCTGTACCTTGTCATGACGGTACCTCAGGCCTGTGTCATGAGCATGGATTACACGATAGCGTTCCTGCGGAATCATGGATAGGAGGCCAAGGAAGATGACAAGCTCAAAACATTCCGGCTACCCGTTTGCTTCTGCCGTGAGGCTCAGTAGGAAGCCAATACGCTTCTGACAAGGATTGGTTGAATGCTTCCGATTCACAGCTCTGGCAGGCAACCTAGCAATGGTCCAGTTGCCACGAGTGTATAGAATTGCCTTAGGTCTCGAGGAGGCCTGTCTTGGCAACGAATATTGGGTTTTGCTTTGAGGAACGGTTGGATTGTTGTAAGGCTTTGGTTCTGTTTCGCTAGGTCCTGCTTCGTCTAATTGTCCAGTTGCTCTACGAATACCTAGGTATGCTACATGCATGTTAAAGATAGAATAGAAAGCAGTCGAAAGGTCAGTATTGCCAAGTGTTGTCATGAATTGGTCATGTAATACGTGGTTGTTAGGAAAAGAAGGAGACGTCCAGAAATAGGAGTATACCGACCGTCCTATAATTCTTTCCGCTCCAAATCCAACAAACCTTACCTGTCTTAACCGCAGATCCATCCTAGTGAGTCTTCTGCTGATGCTTCTATAAACCTAGAACGGGAATAAGATTGTGATCAATGATACGAATCCATGGTTAGAGTGAAGAACTAGTGGAGACATTTGTTGGGAAAAAAGAAAAGAACCTTGGAAAAGAACGGGGTGGTGCATCTACCCTTCTCAGCCGTAACGACAGCGTCAGTGTAAGCCATGTCTTGGAAATAAGGACAAGTGGTAACGTCGACGTACCAGCAGCAATCAGAAGGTAACAATCGGCCCAACTTCTGGTGGGTCTCGGACGAGGACACGATCAGATCCGGCTTAATAACTCTGGATGTGTCAGCAAACACCACTTTACCAATCGTCCGAAACCTAAACATGGTCTTCTTTGTGGAACACTTGAGGAAGGTTCATCGATCTACCCTGGTTCCATTCGGCAAAATTCGACAATTTGCTAAGCTATGACAGAACGCAATTCCCTTGACGCGTTCCACGGCGACATCCGCAAATAGGCCACCCCATCAGACCCAACGCGAAGCTCGGAACCAAAAATCTACAAAATGCAATATAGTAGAATTGTGTTTCGTGACAAAGTGGTCTACCACTGTAGACATTGAGCACGTGTGTGCGTCCTTGGACATGGCACTTTGTACGCGTCGGTGGTGCGCGCTGACGGCGAGTAGCATAGGCTTGTGCAACCTCCGCGACCACCCTAGGACAAAAACTAGTAAACAACTCTAGAGTAAACTTAATAGGATACTCAGCTAATAGGCAGCGTCGGAGCGCGAAACCCCTAGCTAGCGCCTCGCCTCATCAAGTTCCGTCGGCTAGCAGAGGTATCCCTGGCTCCACCGACCTTCGCGCATTAACATAGCTCTCTACTACATGTTCACTAAAGTCACACTGTAACAGCTTCCCGGGTACGCGTCTACGGCTTTCCTAGCGTCTTTGATGCGGTTGTAACGGTGAGAATTTAGTCATCTCAAACACCATGCGCGGAAATAGCATAGAAGCGACGCATTCCAAGAAGAAGACGGCAGTATGGCGTCCACTGTCCATGGATGACATCGCCAGCCTCGTTCAGGTGGCCGACAGAGTCCATCCCGATCTTCCAGAAAGCCATGAAATTTTTGCCGAGCGCGCCAGACTATTTCCGCAAGGCTGCCAGGGTCTGTTCGACGAGGCCGGCGAGCTTCGCGGATATATCATCTCGCATCCCATCCTGTTCCGCGAACCGCCAGCTCTAGACAGGCTTCTTGGACAACTCCCTCCAGACGCAAACCAATATTACATTCATGATTTGGCAATTCTTCCTGAATTCCGTGGATCTGGTCTAGCGCATGAATGCATTATCGAGATTCTGGAGACTGCCGCAAAGCATTATGCAACTACTGGTCTGGTTTCTGTCCATGGAACAGCGGGGTTCTGGGGGCGGTATGGGTTCAAGGCACCAGATACAATCGATGACGTACTAAGGAAGAAGGTTGTGGGCTATGGTGGTGACGCTTTGTATCTCGAGCGCAAGAACGAGGCGCAGTTATCTGATTGAAGATGTAAAGGATGTGTTTCTTAAGTCGGGAAGAACTCACCAGAGCTGATTGGAAAACAACATGTTACGTTTTAATAAAGACCACACTCTTAGTGCTCCGCTGATGTGTTTCTGGAATCCAAAATGGAGAAATCTATCAAAAGCATGTAAAACGTTGGGATGTAGTTGATCTAGATTTTGCAGAGTGTCTGCATTGCGTCCTTTGTGCTTTGCGACGTCTCTTTGACCACTTTGATGATATCCTTGAACCTGTCGGATGTCAGCGCACGAGCATGAAAATTAGTATACCCGCTTTACTTACTCGGGCGTTCCTGCATCTCCAACAAATTCATACATGAAGCTCTCGCTCGTGGTGACCACGGCACCTTCATGCCTCAGCCTCGCCAGAGCAATGGGTACTTCCTCCTTGTTGCAGGAGCTTACGCCATCAGCAATGACATATACTTTGTGTCCTGATCGGAGGAGGTCAAGTGTGGTCTGGGTGACACAAATGTGGCTCTCGATACCGACGATGATGCACGAGAGTGGACCGGAGACGTTGAGCGAGTCGAGTGCTTGCTTGACTTGTGGTGTTCTAGCAAAAGTCAGCGTATGAATTGGGACACACAATATGATGCCTGTTGTAGATTACATCATGGAAAAGAGCGTCTTGTCAACATGACAGACTGTCTGGATGCCATCGGGCTGATCCAACTTCAGCTCCGGACATGTCTCGCCCAATCGCGCTCTGTTCTGGGTTGTCGCGAATACGGGAATGTTCAGTAGCTTGCCTGACAGTGTTGGTCAGCAATAAGCGCGTAGGGCGAAGTGTGTGGCGATGGAAAATGGGAAAGTTAGCCTGAGAAGCCTGGGCTGACAATCCGGGGGGTTCAAGAACTTTGGAAGGCGGTGTTGGTATGGAATAGGTAACAGACTTGCTTTGAGCAGCTTCTGTGCGGTCGAAACGACTTTGGGGAATTCATGTATAGCGGGACGAAACTTTTCTTGAAGATCGCAGATACTGCAATGGTATTAATATGGCGAAATGGTAGTCGCCATAGGAAGGCATACAAGAGGGCGGGGTTCGCTACGGTCCATCAGCCACGGTCGCACGACATGTTGCTAAGCCGCCTACCAATGCGTCGCTGAGCCATAGCTGAAGAGAATGTTCGATGAGCAGTTGTGCGGCAGGTAAACGACACACGTGGGTGTGCAGCGCGTGAGAGGAGAGATGCCATGATAGTGGATGCGCGTACAGTATGCAAGCCAGATGCGAACGTGCCTCGGCTAGAAGGGACGACATGGTCGCTTCTCCATCTGTCCAATAGAACCGGGCTGCCAGAAGACCCCCCTTGTTCTCCCAGGTGTCGTAGCAATGTCGTCATGTGACGAGGCAAAATGCGGGACATGTGAAACACGTCCGCCCGTTGGACAATTGCCTGCATATTGAGCCCCAATTTACCGCGTCGAAACACGGCCATTTTCGAACGCGACAATGTCCGGCCTCTGACATGAGTACTCAGGAGGCTATACTTGGGACCAGAGGCGCGGGTACCGTGTTGATTACGAAATACCGCCGCTGCAGCTGTCCCTGCATCTGCTCACGCGGTGATATATCGGCCAGATACAGATCTGACAAGAGGGAAAATAGACGTTTGCAGCACATTGCTGGCGGTGGGCACTGGCCGAGCAGGAAGACATGGCGGGCGGTCTGACTGCGATGCAACAGCAGCCCCTACAATCTCACAAGCAGCCGTCATGGCCTACGACATGGACTGCACGAGGCAGGAGACGCCCATGCTTGGGTGGACATGAGTTGTTGGTTGGCTAGTCAGTCAGCAAGTCGGCTCTCCTGTCTCTGCAGAGTACTGTAGGCTGCCATGTACAATGTCCATGGCGTACACACTGGGCACGACGGAGTGGCCCGTTGCATACATACAACCGTCTCCGCACGGTCAGCATGGTCAGGGCTGATGACAGCTGACGGTGTGGCGCGGGCAGTGCTTTTTTCCCTATAGTCTATGTGCTCTGGGCGCGGGGGCCCGTCACAGGCGCGGCGGCGGTGGTGAGGGTGGTGGTGGTGGTGGTGGTGGAAGAAGAAGAAGAAGGAAGGCGGCCGTGTCTTGTCGGCGGCATGCTTCACGGAACAAAGATGCAGGCAATATGTAGGGCAGCAAGCCCCGCCATGATGCAGCGATGAATGTGTTTATTGGATTGGCGTGTTATATTGTCCCATCCACGGGGAAGGCGCCCCTGTCTGTCGCAGTCACACGTCCCAAAGCGCCCTAGAGGCAGCCCTGTGCGTTCATCCCTCGTTAGGACTGCGCCTAGCCGCACATGACCTCTTGCTGTCGAGTTCATCTTCTTTCACTTGTCCGCAGAGCCTCGATTCCCCGACTGCCTCTAGCCATTGTTTAGCGCTGACGGGCGGAACCACAATCCACGCCGCCGACACTGAGCAGCGACCGGGTGCAGAGACGACCAGACGACGCTCTCGCAGCAGGGGTCCACGCACCAGCATCCCCAATACCGCACTCCTTCACTCGGTGCTTTCTCGCATTCCACGCCCTGCCTTTACTTGCTCTGGAAGCATATCCCCATCGTCCACGACTCCCCCAGGCGCTCTGCACTACGCCTCCGCCGACCGTAGCCCCTCTATATCTCTCGCCCTCCCTCCCCGAGCATCGCCATTGCCATAGCCAGCAAGCGCCCACTAAAGCTTATGAGCGACCGCCGCCACAACCACAACCCACAATATCTCTACATACCACACCCCCAACCCATTCATTCGGACCCGCGCCAGACTAAAGCGCCCTCGCCCGCCCTAGCTTCTCCCACCTACTCACCCCTACCGCTCCCTCCGCAGCACACACTGCATCATCACCAACACCACCACCACCCCCACGTCCAGTACGCACACGTGCCGCCGTACCTGCTGCTGCATCCCTTTCTGCAGCTCGCGCGCATCGACCAAGTGCATCAATCCGCCTCGCACACGTCCCTCCCCGCCGTAATTGTGTCTCCCCACTCGCTGAGCCCGCCTCCCCAGCGGGACGCAGGCTACACCCTCTCCAAGAAGCCTTCCGTGAAGACGGCACAGGCGCACACAGATGACACAGATGGGAATAAGAATACACAGCGTAGCGTGCCCACCAGCGCGCCCACGATGACATCAAACCGTCTGCCAAATATGTCGAGCAAACGGGAAGACGCGGGCGCCCAGACGCGCTCCCAGCGTCCATCCATCGTCTCGCAGCACTCGAATTCCGTTCCCTCGACGCCCCTGCAGGTCGCCCGCAAGTACAACACGCGCTCACGCTCTCCCTCGCCAAACGGCGGACTGGGCAGCCATTCGCCACGTTCTGTCTCGTCCGAAGCCAACGGCACCATGCCCACCCTGAGGCCCGCCCGCCCTTTCAAGTGCAGATTCGAGACCAATGTCGGCATGCTGGGCCGGAGACGCATGCCCTACCAATCAGACGAGATACTGGAAAAGGCAAAGGAGGAGCCAAAGAAGAGCTTGGATCCCAATGAGGATGATAAGTTGAGTGGAGACATGCGAGAGCTGTACGACCGGTTAGAGCCGAAACAGGAAGACGAAAACATTCGAGCGCGCTTTGTGAAAAAAGTGGAGCGCATACTTCAGACCGAGTTTCCCGGTACCAAAATCATGGTCCATGTATTCGGTTCTTCTGGCAACATGCTTTGGACATCCGACAGCGATGGTAAGCGTCACACGGCATTTCGAGGTCCACGCTAACAGGAGCAGTCGACATTTGCGTACAGACGCCCATGAAAAGGCTCGAAGAGATGCACCCAATAGCTGAGGCTTTGGACAAACGTACGACATGCCCCAATTCAGTTTGATTGACACTGACCTCCTTAGATGGCATGGAGCGCGTGGTATGCATACCAGCAGCCAAGGTACGGATAGTAAAAGTCTGGGACCCTGAGCTGCAACTCTCCTGCGACATCAACGTGAACAACGTCGCCGCAATTGAGAACACGCGCATGATCAAGACTTACATAATGCTTGACGATCGTGTTCGACCGCTCGCCATGATTATCAAGCACTGGACAAAGCGGCGGATCCTGAACGATGCTGGTTAGTCTGCTGCATAACTCCAACTTTTCCCAAACTAACATGGCCCAGGTATTGGTGGCACAATCAGCTCGTACACATGGATATGCCTGATTATCAACTTTCTCCAGACACGGGACCCGCCTGTCCTTCCTACCCTGCATGATCTTTCGGACCGAGCGCTAGACGGAACGACCGGCCAACCTTCGTTGTCGAGTTTCGCCGACGATGTAGAGAAGCTGAGGGGCTATGGAGACAAGAACAAGGAGAGTCTGGGCCAATTGTTGTTTCATTTCTTCCGTCTCTACGGACACGAAATCGATTACGAGAAAGAGACGATATCGGTACGACAAGGCAAGCGAATACCGCGAGAAGAGAAGGGCTGGCATCCTGGCGGTGGCCAAAAAGAAGGGGTCAATCGCCTCTGTGTGGAGGAGCCTTTCAACACGGAGCGTAATCTTGGCAATTCTGCTGACGATTATGCTTGGCGTGGTATTCACCTGGAGATTCGCCGCGCTTTCGACCTCCTTGCAGACGGTCAGCAGCTCGATAAAGCATGCGAGCAATTCGAGTATCCGCCGGAGGAAAAACCCAACGCAATCTTTAAGAAGCCGCAGTCGCAGAAAGCCATCATCACCTCTAGTGTACCAAACCGGAATGGACGAGGGGGGCCGAATACGCGTGGAGGTAGAGGGGGCTTTAACCTGAAGGGTCAGCATGGAGGGAGCAGGCGATCTTCCGGCAGCTCCAACTACGGTCAGGGTCGACCACCCTTCCTACATAGCCCGCCGATCCCCGCGAGCGCTGGCCCGGAATATTTCAGTTTCCCAAGAGGCATCCACGATCAGCTGCACGACCAGCTGTATCAGCAATACCAAATGCTGGAAATGCAGTCGAATTCTCTACGCGCACAGTTGGCCGCTCAACAACATGCTCAGCAAGCACACCAGGTACGGGCCGCGCAGATGCATGCTCATGCCGTTGCCCAGGCACAAGCGCAAGGTCGAGCGTCCAACAGCACAAACGGCTCGCCGCAAAAGTCGCCCTATATCAACGGTCGACAGAGCCCTCGATTGGCTGAGCGTGGGATACCTCCAAATTCTCTTCCTCAGGGCTTCCTATACCACTACCCCGGCTTCTTCAGTTCGCCTCAGTCTGACCCCAACGGCTCACAAGATGGATCACGAACCAACCCTTCGTCTCCGTCTTTGAGCAGTAGTATACCCGGTATGCACGGGGGACAGCATCGCGTATCCAATGCAAGCGAAACAAGCTCTCTTCGTTCACACTCACAGCCTCCTCGCAGTGCTGGACAACAACCGGTTATTGTGGGATACCCGCCCGTACCCCAGCTCGTTGATCCTGCACAGTTTGCTGGCTATCCTATCGCACGATCTTCGAAAGATCCTTTGCGACCACAGATGACCTCGGACATCCCAGTGAAGCCTAACCCGTCCCAGCCAGAGTCGATTCCAACTTCCGATAACAGTTCGCCAAAGGAGTATGTCGGCTATTACGTTGCAGAACAACCGCAGACACGCCCGCTACACGAGTACGCTGTTGGATCGATTCCATCCTTTAGCGAACTGGCTCAGCGTCGCCGACGCGTGTCGCCAGAGATTACGCAACCTCTTCTAAACACTGCCTTACGACGAGTGACGCGATCTCCTTCGCCACTTGGGCATATGCGTAGCTACTCTACTAGTGTAACCCAGCCGAATGATGTGCCCACTACTGAACAGCGGAAGTCACGCATCGACTCCGTCCGCCCAACTGTCGACACTGGTCCAGTCATTGTTAATGGCTCCTTTCCAAGCCAACCTCGCCATAGAAGTGATACGGTGGAAACTGTACCGCAAGAGATGCCACCTCAAGTTTCACTCGGGGCATACGCTAATGACCAGGCTATCCACCAGATCCAGCAGCTCCAGGCGCGGCAACAGTTGGTTCTTCAGGAGATGGAAAGACAGAAAGCAGTGCAAAATATGGGTCCCCCCATTGTGAATGGTTCAATGAACGGTGCCCCACCAGTGGAGACTAATGGCTTGACGCGCGTGTCAAGCGAGGGCCAGCAACTATTTCCTACATTCAGCGATGCCTGGGTAAACTGCGAGGCTACCAATGGTCACCAAAGCGACCGAAGCGATGACATTTCACCGACTCGCTCGGTTCCCCATCAGTGGGGCGCACCAGCGTACAACAACGGCCTGCCTCCTCTGGAAACCTCAAATGTGCAGCGAGCACATCCTCAGGAGATCAAGTCTGCGACAATCCCGCTGCTATCGCCTGTGTTCGAGACGCGCACGCCTTCGCCCACTACCGGCAGGTCTGCAGATCTCAGCAAGCTTGTCAATGGCAACAACAGTCACAAGTCGCAGGTGAAGCCGAACAACCAGCAACATCGTCGCGCATCGCTCACGGGAGGATCGAATAGCAACGCCAAGGAAAACCGTAATGGTCAACAGCAGAAGAACAACACGAACAATGAGAGGATGAACAAGCCGAGCGCGACAGGCAGTAGTCCCAATTCTTGGCAACAGCAGCCTCCTCGTAAGAAGGGGAAGAACAAGAAGGCCAGGGCTCCAGACCAGAAATCGATGGGTGAGCCATTGCCCGTCAATGCCGCTGATCGCAAGGGTGGCTAGATGTTTGTCGTTGCCGTCAAATTGAAAAATGCACGGATCGATTCTCGATCGGTTGCTTCGGCTCGCTTTTGAATAGCGAAGACATGTCACCAAATTGCATTTTGAAGTTGAGCAATTTGGGGCCCGTTTGTACGCCAGATTTCACCTGGTAGGGCATGCCAACTTATACATTGACATCACGAGACGGAAGCCGTGAGATGCCACTGGAAAGAGAGAAAGAAAAGAAGGGAATCTACCCGTCGGACGTTGTACACACCGACAACATGTCGTTGACTTTGCTGTCATACTCGGCGGCGCGAATCACGCGCTCGCGCAGAGCGCTTTGTGTTTCTTTCACTTGGTCGGCGTTATTGTTTTGCTACGCGCGACATGCATGTTATCGCATCATCTTGGAGTTTAAATTCCTCTATTGTTTTCATCCGGGGTGCGGTCTTTCGGTTCACAAATATTTCGGTACGCCACAGCATTGTTTTCTCTGGTCTCTCTTGGGTCACAGGCTGCGGAACTCTGTCATGGGCTGGCTCATTTTGATGTTTATTACTGGTTGCAAGCACGGACATGGAATGTATTGAGGCATGTATAGATAAAAGATGAGCGAACGTGCCTGTCGATTTGTACGAGATTCGGGCTCTCTGGGATGAGGTGGAGAAATGAGAAATTGTTAAAAGTCATTGTCAAGATTATGTGAATGACGGTGTGTGAGAACTATGTTGGCTTGTAACGATAGTCAGTATCGCCCCTTCACACTTGATGCTTTTCCCCCGACATGCGCAGCTTCGCTACGCACCATGCAACTCTCACAACCTCAATACTTCATAACTTCGAACAAGCGTATTAAACCCATCCGACACTTCGTCTTCATACAACACGACAATGGGACAATGCACTTATGCAGAATTCTTTACCCACGCTATTATGATACCTTGTCTCGCTATGTTAGTCGTATTTCTCAGCATATTATCATGTTATGACGGGCAGCGGGAAAAGCAAGTTCGTGGAGACAAGACAAAATGCAGTTGAAGGACCCGAAGGACGGGGCAAGAAGCACATAGGACTCCAAATATACAAGATCGCTTCATCGTCCCAAACCTAAATGCAATTTCTTCGCTCTTTCCTTGAGCAAACCACAACATCTCTTACTCTCCTCATCCAGATATTCCGCTCCTTCTCTTATTGCCCAACCATTCACTCCACATTCATAAACTACCGCACTCTTCGCGCTATCCAGCATGACATCAAAAGCCTCCATCAACACATCCATCGACGTCAACAAGCCCTCCTTCTCCAAGATTTTATAGAAATCCTCAACGCCAATCCCTGTCCTAACAGCATTTGGCGCCACGGCATTGACAGCGATGCCTTCTTCCCAGAGCAACGCGCCGTACGATCGCGTCAACCCGATCAAAGCGTGTTTCGCTGCCGTGTAGATGGGTAGACTGGGTACGCAGTAGAATCCGCATACGCTTGCTGCGAGACCAATTGTGCCGCGCAGGAGACACGGCTCCTCGGATACCCTATGTCCCCAGACACCGCGATCCTGACGTCGGAAATGCTGTCCCGCTAGCGCAATGGTGTAAAGAACACCAGTAAGATCTACATCGATAACTGAGAGATCTGGTTTCGTGAATGAATCGGCGGGCTCTTTGCTACTTTCGTAGGGGTAAGGAAGCCATTTCTTCTCGCCGATGCCTGCAATAGGGAATACGCAGGTGATACGCCCGCCGAGGTCTTTGAGCGCGGTTTGGAAGACTGCGAGCTGGGACTCCCAATTTGACGTGTCGCAGGTACCATAGTAAACGACGGTGTTGGTAGGCGTATTGTGCTCGTCGGCGAGGTGTGCTGCGCCAGTTGTGTTGCGGTCGGCTATGAACACTTTGTAGTTTTTGGATAGGAGGTGGGCTGATAGGGCGAGGCCTATGCCACTTGCACCGCCTGTGGGACTTCGGTCAACATCTGTGTGTTAGGCTTTGGGGTAAGCAGCGTGAAGTACCTGTTATGTATGCTGCCTTGGGTGGATCGCCCATCTTTCTATTCAGCTCCCCTTGTAAACACTGATTAGCTGATATGGTAGGGAAGAGGAGCGTTTGTATATAAGAGATTAGCCTGCTCTACGTATATGCGATTTGTAGGTCATTTCAAGCTTCCCCGCAGTAGAAGGAGGCACATAGAAGGTGCGGGGTTATGTTGAAAACTTTAAACCCAAAAGAATGCATATGCACCATACTCTTTGTTCGTTCGATGCATTTGTCATGGTGACTGCCGAGCTAGCATGTGAGACCACCTCCAGAATGTAAGTCTGCGATGTTTGCTAGAAGTTAGCCTCAGGAACGTCAATCAAGGTCAAATTGATTTACGAGCATCATTGTTGGCTTCTTCATCCACGAGACATACCCTATAGCTAGGCTAGAGACATTGGCAGATGTAGACATGGGATGTAACTTCACAAGAGCTAATTCCAACAACGAACACGAGTTGTTTACAGCGTGAAGCTTTCCACGAATGAGCAACGAGTGGCGCAGACCCTCGCCGACAAACACGAGAGGCTTACTACGATATTGCCTCGGCCTAACAGGGCTAAGCGAGCTACGATAAAAAAAACCACGATTGAGTATGCCGCGAAACCACCAATGAGCCGGCAACGCCCATTGAGAATCCTCAAGAGGGTGGTTTGTGGTGATGACGTCATATCATCCGCTCACTTTAACCCGCGTGCTGGCACATCGAGGAGTATACAAACGCAACCACAGGGATCAATAACAGAAAGTCAGCCTATCAGAGCAGGCAAATGAAGGACTAACGCATGCATGACGATGATGTAGATTTGCAAGTTTCAACGAGGAAGAGAAAATGTTGGGTCTGGAGCTCCGCGACTTCCGATCGTTCGAGCCTGGTGCTACCTACACGTGAAAGCTGAAACCCACAATATCGACTTGATATATATATAGCGCAAGAAATTGGTTACAATAACCATTTCATACCTCTCGAAGCTGTTCCTAGCGGTCGTTACTTCCCAAACTTCCCGTTGGGTTTCTGAAGACGTCATTGTTACTCCACATCGAAACTACCTGGTGGGCTCAACATCCGGACAGACATTGAAACTTGAGTTGCTACATTTAGCATCCACCAGAGCAAGGATATCGTCGCCAGATTTCCAGACAATCATCTACGCGAGTCGCAACCATGCCTGAGATCATCCTCTCGATCAACGCAGGATCCTCTAGTGTCAAAATCTCCGTTTACAAAACACCCGAGGATGGCGCCTCGGTACCGGAACAACTTGCTGAAGCAACTGTCGAAGGCCTGACTGCGCCGCCTTCGAAGCTAAAGTACGAGCGTGGAGACGAAAAGATCAAGGGAAAGGAGCTGGAAAATGTCACCACACAAGAAGATGGATTCCGCTACATCTTAGATCACCTGACCAACGATAAAGGTCTTCCCGAGCTCAATCGCAAGGAAGACATCCACTTTACGTGCCACCGCGTCGTGCATGGCGGAGACTACCCCAGGAGCCAGGTCATCGACAAGGAAACATACCACCACATAGAAGAGCTCTCGGATCTAGCACCCCTCCACAACGCGCCTGCGCTCACCATTGTCCGCGCCGTCGCAGACATCCTCCCACATGCAAAGAACATTGCCTACTTTGATTCCTCGTTCCACAGCACACTACCAGAGTACATATGCACCTACCCAATCGATCAAACGGTCGCACAGAAGAACAAGCTGCGCAAGTACGGTTTCCACGGCATAAGCTACTCCTTCATCACAAACGCTGTAGCGAAGCACCTGAACAAGCCGCTCGACCAGACCAACATCATCGCTCTGCATCTCGGCTCTGGCGCTTCAGCATGCTGTATCAAAGGTGGCAAGTCGCTCGATACAACCATGGGTCTAACACCCCTCGCTGGGTTACCAGGTGCCACACGTTCTGGCTCCATCGATCCATCTCTCATGTTCCACTACACACATAGCGCAGGCAAACCCTCGCACAGTTCCAGCGAGAAACTGCACATTACGGAGGCCGAAGAGATTCTAAACAAGAATAGTGGCTGGAAGAGCCTGACTGGAACTACTGATTTTGGGCAAATTAGCTCTTCAGAGAGAAAGGAGGATAAATTGGCGTTTAATATCTTCGTGGACCGTATTCTGAACTATGTGGCTCCGTACTTTACCAAGCTGGATGGGGAGGTTGACGCTCTTGTTTTCGCAGGAGGTATTGGCGAAAAGGGAGGAAAGCTGAGACAGGCTGTCGTCCAAGGAGTAAGGTGTCTGGGGTTCAAGATTGATGAAGACAAGAATGCGAAGCAGGTCGAGGATGTGGTTACCGACATTAGTGCCGGGGATGCGAGGTACAAGACGTTGGTCGTCCAAACGGACGAGCAATTGGAGATGGCAAGGGGCATTCTTGAGGACAAGGATCGGTTTGTGGGGAAGAAGTGATTAAGAAAGATAATCTTTGGTGAGACATGGAAGTGTTAGCTGCTGAGAGAGTGTTAATGTCATTCTTCCATTTATTTATCTTTCTTGACGCCAGGCCGGTAGTCTATAGCCTGCGATGGATACCGTGATGCATCGCATAAGTATACGTCATTGGGTATCATTCCTGGGTGATGTAATGTCTTTGGTGAAACCCAAACGCCATGCCGTGATCCTATCCAATCCGTTGTAAAACGCCCTTTGAATGCACTAGGTGGAGCCAAACTCTGGAGAGATGTCCCTTGGAGTCTGCGCCAGGTTGCTTTTCTGAGACGACGGGGCAGTTGCCTCGGACTCTGAAGAAGTCCCCTTTCGGGACTGTGATTGTGATGTAGTCTATACTTGCCCAATGGGTGTTCCAAAATTGAGTGGGGGACTCTTGAGCCTGACACCGTCAAAGACTTCGGTGGCGCATGAATTGCGAGATTCGGCGGATGCTTTGCGACTCAGTGGCAAGCCTTGTTGGGCATCGTGTGTGGTCGCTGAGGGAGCGGCGGGTTCTGGTGCATCTTTTAGTTTGCTAAACCTGTCCTGCTCCTTGGCAACCTTGTCGAGCACATCATCGAGCACCTCGAGTGCTATGTGGTCACCAGCGCCATCAACAGGGTTGGTTGGTAGCATGAGGGGACCTATCAAAGGTTGAATTTCTGGCGGTGTGCCAGGCAGTGTTTCCTCGCAATGAGCAGGGGGCTCTGGAAGCGCGGGTTGCTCGTCCTGGACCGGAGACAGGGCGCGTGGAATCAGTGGGGTGTGCCCGGCGAAGCGCTTATTGGCTTCGGGTAGCGGGGAGAGCAGAGCATGGGTCGGAGGAGGGGAGGGGAAGACTTCGTCGTCAAGGTCGGACGTGGGCAGAGAGATGCGCGTGGGCATGTCAGGGCGCTTGTGTCGCCTCGCAAGCAGGCTCTGGAACGAGGAGCTGTTGGGATCAAGGGTCCCCAGCTGGGCGCTGGTGACGACATTATCGAGGCCCTGCAGCTTCTCTGTTATCATCTCGGCGGGCGGAGTAGTGGTGTCGGGGGCAGTGAAGAGGATGTCGGGACGAACATCCATCCTGGTGAGGCCAGCCCAGACGGTTTGTGTTTCGGCATCAGCGTACGGCATGTTGAAGTTGCATCAACGCTAGAAGGCGGTTAGCCGACTTCTGCGCCTTCTAGAGGCAGCACACGTACCTAATGCAGGCTGTGGGGAGAGAAGGGCGCCGTGGCCTCGGTTTTTGCGGGCAGTGTCGCGTGGTAAATGTATGCCGGGGCGTGGTAGGATGCTACAACGAAGGATACCGGGCGTGGATGTTCAATGCGTGCGTGTATGGGGGGAGGAGTCCAGGACGTAAGACTGCAGTGTGGGGGGAGAGAGAGAGAGAGAGAGAGAGATTGGCAAAGACGGCGCGGGTAAGCTTCTCTCATATCAAGGGCACGAACCTAGCAGGTGGATACAAGTGCACAAACAACGCAGAACGCGGGCACGGTGAATGGGAAGCAGCGACCTGCAGCACAAACACGTCACACGTCATAGCAGAGGGTCCCTGCCTGTCCACGTCTGCCCCCACCATCACTCCCGGCAACACGTCCTGCGTGCCTCACCCCTTCCAGCGCCATGATTCCTGACTGCACAGTCGAGCAGAACGCCATGCTTTCATCGTTCTTGATAACGCTGCCCTCGCTTCCTGTTTCACGCTTCATTAGTCCTGCAGAATCCTCCAAGCCACCCGTCGTCGCGCTTGGGGTGTGGATCGGCGTGTCATGATCAAAGCCCCCCTCTGGGCCGCCATGGAGCGGCTGGCCGTGACCGGCGTCATCTCGCGACATCATTATCTCGAGAAACACCGCGTGCTCTCCATTTCCGTCGACCTGGTAACCACTTTGATCATCGCCACCCTTGGCGGCGTGCAATACGCCTTCACACGTGAGAGCTCATTGGCAGCATACGCCTGGCTCCGATGAGTCCGATCGAGACCTGGCACCTGCCATTCTCTCCCGCCTTGGTTGGGAAGGAGGGGTAACACGCTCCCAGCTTAGAGTGCACACTCGAGATAACCTTCAAGCGCGCATAAGCTGCATAGACGTTCCTGAATCTTCTAGCCCTCGTCGTTTTCTTCAATCTACCCCGTCCCAACGTCTTCCGCTCCAGTTTGCAGATCGTGCCTGCTTGATTGGGAAGACTAGTCATCGCTACGCATCTAACAAAGGTCCCTACTACGCTACATCATGGAAGCTTTTCCCTATATTTCTCCACAACTCAAATATTCGGCCCTGACCAAGCAAGAACGAGAAGGAGTGGCAGCAAAGGAGAAGCCCGTCACCATGAACAAGGCTGCTTCTCCACGTACCAAGTCGGCGCAAACAGACCCGGTCAAGACCGCCAGGAAACATGAATCCATGAACAACCGCAGCTATGCCATCCCATTCCCCGGAGCTATGAATTCATCTGAAGACGACACTCCGCCCTTTCCCGACGCCGAGGTATCTTCGCTGGCGCTCGACAATAAGCCGGGCGCCCAAATACACTACACCTACTACCCTGCATCCAAGCCCTACGGCGGTCATCCGAACCCCTTCTCACAGACGCTGATTGTATTCCTAAATGGGCTCATGATGCCGAGAAGTTCGTGGGATCCGACAATACGTAGTTTCTTAGAGAAGCGGATAGCTGCACGTCTACCGTATCCTGCTCTGTTGAGTTATGATAGATACGGCCAAGGAGACTCAGATCCCGATCCCGACGACGGACAACCGCCGCCATCGCACGGACATGACGCCATATCTGCAGTCAAAGCGCTCAAGCAGTTTACGCTCCAAATATGGAGGGATCACCTTGACATTAACAAGCCCACACACTATCCATGTCTTATCTTTGTCTGCAATAGCATCGGATGCGCACTCGCACGACTCTTTGCGCAATGCTATCCGGGGACCGTGTCTGGATTGTTGTTTCTAGACAGCATCATGGCCAACTCAGACTACCAGGATATATGGCCAAACCCAGACGCCCCAGACTTCAACCCGCACACACTACCTGAAGGCGTAACCGAAGATGAAGTACGCTCAACAAGAGAAAAATATAGAAGAATGTTCCATCCCGATGTCCCCAGTCAAGAGGGCTTGTCGAGAAGAAATCTCCCGCAGCTGTTACCCTACGCCGACGCACCGAAGCTCGAAGGCTACTTGGGCAGGGGTCCGTATCTCACAGTCGTCGGTCATGACTGGGAGACGTTTGCTGAGCAGTCGTGTACGTACATGTCTCTCTCCAAGGCGACTCTTGGACTCCAGAGACTAACTCGGCAAATAGACACGGGTACAATGAAAACTCCAAAGGTTCTTACCATGACCTATGCCAATCCCGCTTGGCGCCGTTACAACGAAGGCCTCTGCCAAATCACAGATGAAGGCAGGGCTATCGGTCCCATAACAGCTGTGCGGTGCGGCCACTTTATCCAGCATGACGACCCCAGGTTCGTGAGCGATGAGATGGTGAGTCTGCTGGATCGGGTAGTGAACCGCGTTCAACAGGTTAGTCAAAGAGACTGATATGTACATTTGTCCCTCGCTACAAGAGGATGTGGCTTAGGTAAAGGTTTGATATTCCAAGGTTATGTGGCATGATATACAAGAAATCTCCAGTATCTAATAATCCAAAACCGCGTAACGATAAGAAAGAAAAGAAAAGAAAGGTCCGCCCATATGTACAGAGTTTCTGAACAAAGGAAAGCTATAAGCATTCTTGCGTGCGGTATCCAAAGTCCGATTCAAACTTGTTTCATCGTTTGTCCTGTTCTCGTCGTGATCTGCTGGGTCTCTGCAGATTTACAAATTCCTGGCACATGACTAATGTTCATATGCGAACCCGATGGCTCGTGCAGATTGGGTAGTCGTCGTTTAGTCGTCGTTGTAGCATAGTGAGCCTGAAAGCTCCCGCCATGCCCAGAGTCTCTGTTCCAATGATCATTCCTATCCAAGACAGCCCGTTCGGAGCGATTTGCAGTCGATGGTGCGGTATCCAACTCCGATCCCAATTTCATGATGAATCTCAAAAATCATCCATGTCCCCCATGAAGTTATCGTCGCCCGTATCCACCGCCTTGTTCCTCAAACTCGTACCGTGCTTGAAATCATCTTCAAAGTCGTCGTCTTCCGCAGCCTCGTCTTCGTCCTTCTCCTCTAGCAACTTCCTCTTCTCCTCTTCACCCAACTCCGCCTTGTTCGCAGCCTGCATCCTCACGCTCAATGGCCGATTCTGCATATAACTCTCCATGTAGCTGGCGCCCAGACTACTGGGGTAGCCATAGCTGCCCGCTTGGTCCACGTCATCCACACCACTGCCGTGTAAACCGCCAACGTACGTGTCGAAGTTGATGTCGTCTTGTGCGAGATTGTCAATTTCGAGTTCGGCGCTTGTGGCGGTGGCGGTCGGGTAGATGGGATCTGGGCCTGCGGTTTCGGGGATTAAATGTGCGGCTTGTGGGGGCAGAGAGGGTGATGGGTCGAGGAATGTGCGCGTTGCGATTTGAGCAGAGCCAAAGGGCATGCTGGGGGAGCGTGGGGAGGTAAGCGGCGGAGAGTGTTCGGCGGCAATGGATATGGTTTTTGGTGATTCAGAGAGAGGCTTTGCGGCCGAATTGATAGCGTTAGTCATGGGGAGGGGCAGGCTGTGGTGTACGGCATCACGGTGCTGGACATGGACTGGCGGCTCTGGGCTGGTGAGCTGTGGATCTATCATGTCGTCGAGCGACGCGGTTGAGTTGGAGGCGGACGTTGCTTCGCTGCTGGGCGATGTGAGAGGTGGTTCCTCGACGGTATCTGCAGGCAGAACGGTTTGGCCGTCAATGACCAGACTCACGCGCTTCCGTTGCGATCTAGGCTTGTCCTTGTGCCGCAGCGCAGACTTCTTCATGGTGGTGCGCCTGGCCTTTTTGCCAGTGTCGGTTGGCTGGTTCTCCTTGGCTGGCTGCCCGAGGGCTGCGCATTCCATGTTCTTGTTGTCCTTGGTAGACCTGTGCCCGTCTTTGCTCTGCTCAGCATCTCTCGACGAAGCTGCGTGGGCGGAATTGTGCTTCGTTTTCTTCTTCTCTGGCGACGTATCGCGTGCGTCGAGCAGGGGAAGAAAGACGGGCGTGACTAGGCCATAGAGCTCCTTCTCGCGCTTGTGGACTCTGGTGTGCTTCTTCTGCTTGACCCTCTCCTGGGGCTCTGGGTCGAGCGGTGACGCAATGTTTTGGGCATTACTGGTAGTGGTTTGTTCTGCAGACGCGGATTGCTGGTCGCATGCCATTGAGCGGTACCGGTCTACAAGCTAGGCCCGAATCAGTCTTTGCACACAGAGTCGATGGCAGCGGGCGTCGCAGTCGTACCTCGTCGCCATATGCGCGCAGTTGGTGCTGCTTGGCCTTTATGTAGTCGTTGATGTCGTCCTCGAGCTGCTGCCTCCTCAGCTCGACGCTGCGGGCCAAGGCGTCCAATTGCTCCTTGCTGAAGCCTGGTACCTCGGCCAGGCTCGGGTCGGCGTGAAGAAGCATGGACTGGGCTGGAGGGAGAGTCTTCTGATCGGCCGGATGATTCCGCTTTGGGCGCAGGCCGGCGCAGGCCTCTGCGGCCTTTAGGTGGTTATATATGGCGGGAAAAGATACTTGGCGGCACCTGAGCAGCGTCAGTCGTCGCACTCATGGCGGGCGGTTATATGCAGCACACAGGCTGCGCTGGTCGCATTACCCGTCGCGTACCTGGTATCGGGGAGTGACGCATTCGGAGCCTGGCGGGCGATTGGCCGGCGTCGAGGTCACAGGACGGCTTTGCTGTGGCTTCCGCGCTGCCCTGTACCAGAGAGTCAATCTCACCGAGCCAACAAGACTGGGACGGCAGCCTTTGCAGCTTCTCACGCGGGCAACGGGCGCGGGCAACGTCAAGCGCGTGCTCGGAAGGCGTCAGAGGCGGTGATTGCAAAATCTCTGCCTCCGCTCCTCAGAGGGGCAGCCCTCAGCCTTAGATTATGATCTGACGCTTTCTACCCGGCTGCTCTTCGGATACACGCCTTGCCTAACGTAGCCAGGCCGCGGTGGGGGCTTCGCGCAGGCGTTGCAGAGATCAACGGTTCTAGAAGGGTTCGCGCCAACACCCCCTCCCACCCACCACCACCACCACCCGCCCTACTGCCACAGCACGCGTCCTACTACTCGTCATCCGGCATGCGCCAAGCAGCCCGCGATCCTGCACTGGGTATGCCGTGGTACCCAAAGCCGTATACAAGCTGACATAGGCTAATTCAACGTCTGCGTCTGGCAGTCGACACATGGGCTTGCTCTCTAGTCTACAAGGCCTACACACATCGCTACGACAGCCATGTAGGATGCAGCCCTTCCAAAAAGTCTGCATCTACGTTAACAAAGCTTCGCCAAAAGTCAATCTCACTCCGACTGGGCTTCTTCTGAACGGCCCACGTGACACCTTCACTCAATCTCCGACAGTCGTCTGCATCCTTGCCCATGACCAGGAACATATCTCG
Organism: Alternaria dauci; assembly: GCF_042100115.1. Taxonomy (NCBI): domain Eukaryota; kingdom Fungi; phylum Ascomycota; class Dothideomycetes; order Pleosporales; family Pleosporaceae; genus Alternaria; species Alternaria dauci. The sequence goes on from NC_091275.1 coordinate 1,952,246, forward strand.
GGCAACTACCACTTGACCTTTCCAAATGCGTTCAAATGGCCTCAGTATCAGAGTCATTGATTTGTGTATGCTCCATTCGCTCATTGGCATGTCCTTTGGAATGTACTTCCATTCCCAGAATCTGCCCCTGTCGTCCAAGAACCTGTCCCCTTCCCTGGCGGTCATTGGGTAGAAGTGCGGAGCAGACCACATACGCAGCGCCGAAAACCTTGCTGAAGCGTGTTGAGCTCGGAATTGCTTTGCCGTCCTGACAATGTAGTCGCGATCCAAGGGCGTAGGATCTATCATCTCCCCAATCATCTTCGTTGAATCATTCTGGTGTCGGAAATCGATGTAGAGGTCGAGCGGGCGGCCAGGTTCGGCGGCAGCTGTTACAACACCACTGACCCGCGGATGGTAGGAAAGCCGAATGACGCCCGTTTTGAACAAAGGAATGATCACGGAACGGATCACTTTGCGCCATTCCATTGGGTAGATGTCCTCGACAAAATCAAGAGCGCCTCGTTTGTGCTCTTTCAGGAGCTTGTCCCGATCGGCCCAAAGCTCCGCTGGCATGTACACGTTACTGAGATGCGTTCTGCGATCTGGAATTCGCTTGGCTCTTTCCTTTTGGTCAAACAATAGGGACGATTTGAATGGAAGACCATGTTCAGAAGCGACAAAATCCTCCGTCTCGTAGAACATGGCAATGGCGGCATAGGCTTGGAAAGCGTCGTCAACGTTTCGGCGTTCTTTGCGGAAGAAGGGCGCCATGCTCATAAACTTGCAAAGCTCAAACGGACCGGGGTTGATATTGCTCATGACGAAATTGTCCATGGCGGCTACTATGGATTGGTGCTCTTTATACCTGCTAAGACCGCCAGGTTCTAAGTCTCCCAGATGACAACACTCTTTCGCGACTAGATTGCAATCGTCAGTTACTATCAATACCGGAGCGATGAACGCTACCTCTGTCACTTGACCGTTGGGAGTGGCTTTCAATCATATCCGCAATGTCAGACCCATCGTCGAGATATATTCGCTGACGGCGCAGAGCAGTCCTTAGCATATACATGAAATCAGAAGGAGGAACCTCGAGTCCGGCTGTTACTAGGCGTGCATCTTTGGGGTCGTATAGTAAAGGCAAGAAATAGTACGGGTCTGCTGTCATAGCTACCCATCCATATTGTGGAACCAAGGGACCAGATCTTTGCTTGTGTGCTTGTTGATCTGCCTCGAACAGGTACTTGTGAAAATCTCCTCTCACACCTGGAACACGCCTGGGGTTCAAGTCGGGTTGTAATCGTGCATTCTCTTTCACACTTGCTTCATCTTCGTCTTCGTCTTCGTCTGATCCAGATCCAGATCCAGAATCAGAATCAGAATCAGAACCCGATGATTCATCATCAGTACTGAGATCGTAGCTGATCTTCCAGGCTCTGAGCTTTCCCATCTGAAATTGTTCTATGGCAGTCTTGCAGCGGGGAGTGCGGTTGGGTATGTCGCTTTCCGCGTCCTTTGGAAACAATATGGAATCCTCTACTTCGTCCGCTTCTGTGAACTCGTATCGCAGCTTGACCTTGTCATATTCTGCTTCATGTGTCTCGGGGTCGGACTGGTTGCTAGTAATCTCCGCATTCTTGTCGAGGATATCAGCCAGAGTCTGTACCTTCTCTCCTGGACGAATGCTGCGAATACGTCCGGTGTCATATTCTTCTGTCACGGTTTGGAAGATGTGGCGAACTCTGGTTAACATGTCTTTGGCCGTCCGAAACTGAAGGGCATGCGCAAACACCTACTTCGTTAGCTATTCATGCGCAGATATGGCTGTGTCTCACATACCTCCTCAATCTTCTGCTGCAGCTCGTGCGCGCCTCCACCGGGTGCCGCATCCCAAATGTAAACATCGTAGTAATCATCAAAATTGACCTGCCATGACCTCCTTGCTTCAATTTTTTCGATAAGTTCGGGTCCGACTTCGCTAGTTACATTGTACTCGCGTTTGCTGGCTCTACCAATTCCAGACTTCTCACGGCTTAGCCACAGTTCTTGTTCGGGTGGCTGGACTATGACATAGCCAGTTACTGGATCGCGAATCAAAGCACGTAGTTCGCCCGACTCCATAGTCAGGTATTGCACGAAGCGACGGTTGAAAGCATCGTTACGCTTGATGTATCCACAAATGATATTGCGGGATTCTTTAATCTCGTGGGATCGTCCTGCGATTCCACGACCGCCAGTCTGGAATCTTCTTGTTTTCGCCTCGGCGTTATCCATCTGAAAGTAAGGTATGAAGCCGACGAGCGCAAGCTGTTGACTTTGCCTATCCCCAATAAATCTAGTCCACTTTGGAGCGAGGAAGTAGTGGTACATAGAGAGTATGTTGAGCTCGAACAACTCGTCCCAGTTGCGACACAATGCGACGGCGTCAGCGAGGTTCGAGTCTTTAGCAATGATGGAAAAGTGAAACCAGCCGCTGCGGTTGAGGGCTTGCTCGCTGCGGTAGTTGTACATGTCACGACCACAAACTCTGATCTTGATTCGCTTCTGAATGACTTCGTTCTCATCAGAAGCATCACCAAAGTCTACAAGGCCATTTTGTTCTGACTCGGGTGGCTGCTGTTGTGGTTTCTTCTTGGTCGCTCTTTCGTGTTTGGTGCGGTATCGGTTCATGAGGACAGACCGTGAACCACTATTGTTATGCAATTGTAGCATAATGTCGCCTGTAATATCGCCATGGTAAAGGTCTTCAGCCAAGTCTTTTGATACTTCGGGCCCATCAGCGCCATCCCTTTCGCGTATGAAGTCCGCACATGCATCTCGCACATCCTGAAGACTAGGACGCTCCAACTTGAGACAAAGATCTCGTAAGTGCTCTCTTGTTACATCGTCCTTTTGCAGAAATTCTTCTATGCTGTTGGTCTGGATCGCAATGGGCAACAATGCGCTAGACGCTAGAAGAAGCCTACAGAAGAGAAGATTCTTGATTTCGCCGATCTCGACCAATAGCTGCTCGATCTCATCGTGGGGAATCATGGCAACCGTCCTAGGGTCAACAGTGCCCTCGCTGCCATGAGCGGAGTAGCTTGCTACGCCTTCGAACGGAACAGGCGTCCGAAGTCTTTCACGCATCTGTTCCTTAGTCTCCATTTCGATGAAGTCCTTGCTCCCATCGCCTTGTTTGGTTGGGTCTTCTAATTTTTTTGTCTCTGCATTAGCTTTCCTTGCTCTTTTCTTTGCGCTCTTGGAGAGCGCCTTCTCTGTAGGCTTCGATTCCACTGGGTCATCAGCCTGAGACGGCTCAGCTTGTGCAGGAAGCTCGTCATGCTCTTGCACGTTGAGCATGAGAAAAAATCTAATGAGCTCAATATAATTATCCTTTTCGTAGCCGTACACGTCTTGGATTGGATCCCATTCTTCCTGCTCTTCCTTTGACATCTGCGCGAGACTTTTGGCGTATATCTTATTCAAGTACTGTTCTTGGCGCTTCTTGTTTTCTATGGAGTTTCTCTCACATTGATGACGATCAATCTCCTTCTGGTGTCGTTTGAAGAGTAACGATTCGAGTTTCACTTTCCTACCCTCACTTTCCGCCTCTTCCGCCTCTTTCTCTTGGCATTGTTTGACCCAACTGAACCACTGCTTCTGCTCGTACATGACTTCCGCAGCACGTTTGCCGAGTTTCTCGAGAGCTTTTACCATGTTGTATCTCTCATTCTGTAGTCGGTCCAGGTATTTTTCGTGGCCATAGTCGTTGTCAACCGCAAAAAAATGACTATGATGCAATTTGCGTGCTCGAATTACGCGATCAAGCAAATTGTACCTTCGGAACAGATAGTCGTGCACCTCCCGTAGTGCTGCTTCGCTGTCGACATCGTTGAAGTCTTGAACAACGATAGAGGCTTTCTTGCCTGCTAAGTACACTGGCAGCTCCTGGGTATCGAGTACGGCGTTTCGCCTTTTGTAACCTAGGTAGAGAGCTGCAGGATGTGAGCAATAGCTGGCGAAGAACAGATCTTGCTTACCATGACATTGCCGAGAGTGGAAAGCACAGAGTCTGCCATCTGGTGAAGTCGCTTCTCTGTCACAGCCCGTTTGCGCACTCAAGTCTGATAGCAGCCGCGCACGACATATCGAAGCCATAACAATAACGAAAAGGACGTTGACCCAAACCCTTACCTAATTCACATAATCTTCTTACAAACGCCGTTGGAGATCTGGACGGGTATTATCTGTTTGGTTTAACGAGCAAGAAGAAAGTTCACAGCGCTTCCAGTGACGGAGGGCTAGCGGTTTGAAGACGAGCCAGATGTCAATCGAGGGAACCTTGGGAGCAAAGCGGGTATCCGCCAAGACTGTGGCGCTAACCACATGTAGAATTAACCTTGGAAGAGGGGCGGTCATCTCAAGGCTGCGCGTACATGACTTTGTATGGTATGCGAAACCGGAAACGACTTCTGTTAGTTGTTGTTCACATGGTTGTTGTAGTCTTCTCCGTGATTTGTGATCGACGTGCACATACTATCATCATGTTCAATTCACTACACTACCTAGACACACCAGATTTCCATGGCTTCCCGGTGGCTTCCAGGTCGCGGCACAAGCGAGCTGAGATGACCGGCCATTCTTCTTGTTAGACGTAACATTGTCTGCGATCGATAAGCAGGTGGTGGGTACGTGAAGAGGAAGAAGAAGTAGAGAATGAGCTTCAGGTTTTGATAAATTGAGCCACATAGCTATGAGCAAGAGACGCTGAGGCGTAAGACAGGCTTGATCTACATTGACAGAAATCCATCCTCTGCTCTTGTTCTTCCATATATCCTTATTGCGTCGGTGTTGTATGAGGCGCAGGAGACATGAATATTTGTGAAGTCAATCTCACTACAAAACATAGGAAGTGGCTCCTCGTCCTGCCATGTACAGCTACCCGACTAGCGACTTTGAGAAGGTGGTGGCTACCCTGTATTAATGTGGTTGTAAAGGTTGTGCCAGATGGACTCAGGCGGACGTCTCCTACTCTGCATTGAGAGCCTCATGAGTGGTGCCATCTTCTGTCGTAATGTGCCGAATGTTTCTACGAGACAGGCGTCAAGGTAGGATAGCGGATATGGCTGCAGGAGAGCGAAAGAGGCTGATTTTCGCTCTCCATCATCGGCCACTGTATATGCTGCTGCTGGCTTTTCTGATATCTCTGTTCAACCTGCTAGACTCAATCGCCGCCCTCCTCTTCCTTTGCCTTTTCTTCCGCTTCTGCCTTCTTCTTGTCCTCCCATTTCTGCTTCTTCTCCAACAACTTCTGAAGGTTCTTCGCGCCATTGAACACGCCATATGTCTTTGCACTACACGCCGCACATGTAGGATCCTTTCGGTACCTTTTTAGAGCGCAAGCCTCGCAGAAGTAGTGTCCACACTTTGTAATGATGGGACTCTTGTAGGGTTTCTTGCAGATGATGCAAGCAAACGGTATCTTCTCCAACAACGCAAGATCCACTCCATCCTCATCCTTCTCCTTCTCGTCCCTATTCGCAGAAGCGACAACTGTGCCCCCTGGCTTCTTGCCCTTGGTCGACATCTCCCATTCGCGGTCGAGCTTCCAGCCGGCGGCATAATCTTCACGCGCGTGCAAGAACTTGCAGTTGTCGCCAAAGCCACAGAAACCCGTCTGCTTGTAGTCCTTGCACACATCCGGCGTGTAATCTGTGACGGTAATTGTTCGTATGTTTGTCGATGCTTTCATAGGCCCTACTTGGCGGCTGGGCGCGTCGGGGTTCTTCTCAAGGAAGGTCTGAGGCTTCGTTCGCGTGCTGCCGAGCAGGTTCTTGGAGCTAAGGGCGTCATCGGCGTTCTCGTCGTACCAGTTTGACTGCTTTGTCGCATCGTTGCTCGCTTCTATGACAGCCGAGCGATTTGCTGCGTACTGTGTTGTGCCCTCGACGGCTGTGTTTGTCTTCTGGTCCACGGTCGAAGCCTTGAGCGCATTACCGGTGGTCTTCCGCCGCTTCACTACGTGACCGTCTTCGCCTTCTGCGTCTGACCCTGATGAGAAATCCGAATCGGACTGAGGCGGCGGCGGTGCGACTTTTCGAGGCGCAGCTTTGGCACCTCGCTTTTTGAACTTGACGACAGGTGCTTCCATGGTCGGATATGCGTGAATGAGTATGAGGTGAGGTGCGAACCAGGTCGTATCGCAGGAGTGAGCTGTGCAGAAAGTCCGAGCCAAGCTGTGGCTGAGAAATACAGCTTCACGTGACGCAGTCTGGGGTAGTGGCGTAGAGCTTCGGAGGTCCCGAACTGTCGCCACAGCAGGCGGATAGAGATAAACTGGTAAGCAGAACGCTGCAATTAAACTTACGTAGGCGAGAGATGCCTGTGACCGGTACTGGCGCTTTTTGTGAGGGTTGTGTTCGGGAATCAGTAGCAGATCTCTTAGGTGCCCAGGTGCAGTGTTGTACCCGTTCAGATGCAGGCAGTTGCGGCATTCCTGCAGCTGTGGATCATGGACTAGCGAGCATACATAGAGATGCATGCAGGAGGACGCCCTAGCAGAGCTGCAGTAGTGAGGGGGGGCGCGAACCAATGAAGGGGGACGAGGGGCATCTGTACGTTGTTGACCATAACATAGAGAAATCACTATATTACATCTAGCGCAGTGTTGTAGTAGTGTTAACACAGTATCTATATAGTGTTAATAAGTTAAAATAGTGTTAATACGCTATTTAACCTTAATGTAGCGATTTCTCTGTTACTAAAACCCCCCTCTGCGCGCTATGGGATGTTGTGGCTGGATCGCTGAAAGCGTGCAAGCGTCCAGTGGTGCACGATCGCTTCATTTCGCTCCTCTTCACGACACCCACGCTGCTGCTCCTCATCGGATCTTTGGTCCCGCCAGCCTGTGTCGGCATTTCCCTTGCATTTCTATCTTGTTTCCTTCTTCGCCATCTCCCCGATGCGCCTTGCTTATTTTCCCTAGTGTGACGGAAACGCGACCGAGTGCCAGCAGCCGCTGCCGTGCCCTAGTCGCTTTCCCACGCGTTTTCCGCTCCTTAATACTACTGCCTTTCGCCCACACCACCCATCTCCTACCGCCATTTGCAAGGCATAGCGACGTGCAAGTGCTCGTCCGACACGCCGCCGCCGCCACCACCACCTGCCGCCCTATTCCGCCCACGTTTGCCGCTCCTTAACACTGCCTTTCGCCCACCACCACCCAACTCCTACCGCCATTTGCAGGGCACCGCGACGTGCGAGTGGGGGATCTTGTCCAGGAGATGACACAATAGGAAACGGGCCTAGGGACTACTAATGGCTGCAGCAAATCCTCCACCGGGCGCGCTCTCGGTGGAGCACCACAATGGCTCCGACCCCTTCCTCGCGGCGCCGCACGACGCCCACCGGCAGCGATACTCTGCCTTCGACAACTCGCAGTTCTCCCTCTATCTCAATGGATCGCCCCAGCAGGCCAAGCGCGCCCTCGAGGCACACTTGGCTGAGACAACGCGCAGACTGCAGGAGACATCGCATCTGGGTAACGCGCTTGTCCAACAGAGGAAGGAGCTAGAGGACAAACTACAGGAGGTCGACCAGCAGCAACACGACAGTGATATTGGCCCGGAACTGCGCCAGCGGCTGGCTGAGCTGGAGAAGGAGTTCCACGAGGTCGGTCGGGAAACGGCTCGCGCATTTCTCCCCAAGTCTCGCGTACCCAGTGGTGAGACGGATCCGACTGGCGGCTTCGTATACTCTAGCGAAGCGATCCAGTCACCGACCAAAGTGAGCGTTCCTTCGCGAAAGCAGAGGAACCAGCAGCCCAGCCGCATCAATGACATCGCGCTGGCTACAGAAATCTCCACGTCTTTGCTTTCTCAGTTGAAGGACCTCCAGGCCATTCTCCTGGAGAAGGATGAAGCCCTCAAGGCGGCCGATCTAGACCGATCGCAGCTTGAAATCGAGGTCGAAGGCTTGTCGCAACGTTTACGGACACTCGACGAAAGCGAATCGCGGCTCAAAGACGTCAACTGGAACCTTGAGACACAGGTCCGTGAGTCGGAGACGCAATTCAAGTCGGCAGCAGACAAGGAGCGCAGCCTCAACCATGCTCTGGATCTAGCACGTGCTGAGAGATCAACCCTGGAGAAGGAGTTGGAGGATCTGAAGCAGATGTACACGAAGCTCAACGACGATCACATCAACAAAACCAAGCAGCATGAGACTGAGCTTTCTAGCCTGCGGCGAGTTGCAGCCATGACGGAGACGGAGAAAGGTGCAATGCAACGCAAGGTCGAAGAGCTTACGTCCAAGAACCAGGAGCTAGCTCAAGCAATTGCTTATCGCGCAAGATCAGAGCACCGTGGTCGATCTGAGGGATCATCTGACGACGATCGTGGCGTCAGACTCCGATCTCGTACACCGGAACATTCGCCTGAACCTTCTCCAAGCAAGGCTACGCCACGCCACGGTATGCTCGAATCGGAAACACTCAAACATTCGCTCCAGCACGCCCACCGCATGATCCAGCAACTCAAGAACAACATCCATCGCGAAAAGACTGAAAAGATCGAGCTAAAGCGTATGCTTCAAGATGCTCGCGACGAGGTCGACGCTCAGCGCGCTTTGGTTGGACCTGGTAGTGCAAGCCGGCGACGGAAGAGCGACAAGAGTGCCTCCATGAAGCCGCCTCCCCGAGCTGACCGTCTCGGAGCATTGCGTAACGTCTCACAAGAGATTGTGGAAGATGACGAATGGGAAGAACAGGATATTGTACTTGAGACTCCAAGCAAGCCACCACAACACTCGAACTCCGTGCCAGGGTCCTTCCCAAGCGGCTTCAGTTCCGCCGCAGAGACGAGCGCTTACGAAAGCGCCGATACTGCTAACGAAACATCGGATGCTGCTTTCGAGACCGCCAACGAACGCGATGGAATAGCGACTGAATCTGACGCATTCCAAACCGGAGCTGAGACCCTTGACGGAGACAGCAGCGACCAGCTGACCGAGACCGAAGCTGGACCTGCCAAGTCTGGTGCTCGACGGAGTCGGCCATCCATCTCACAAAGTGGTCGCATCAATTCTTACCGAAGCACAGCCTCCGCTTCTGGCGACGAATATGACTCAGATTTCAGGACTCCTCTTCACCACCAAAGCTCTCGCTTCAGGCTGAAGGCTCGAGACAGCAGTTCGCGGAGATCGACGCCGAGAGGTTTAGATTTCTTCGCAAGTACGCCACCAGCATCAAGAGACTCTCCTGCCGGTTATATTAGCAGCAGCAACGAGAACACTCCGGCTCAAGGCAAGAGTCTGCTGGCAGAGTTGAACGATTTGAGCGGAGACGACGATGATGCTAGTTCTGTGGAGGGTTCACCAAGTCGATCCAGTGTCGTGTACTCGAACCATGCCACGCCAGATCCACTAAGGAAGGCCGTTCTCGGAAGGTCCCTCCTTCAGCCAGATGCTCCCAAGCCCACTATGGTGGATTCGGGCACGATGACAGAACCGGATGTTCCTGAACTCATCTCCATCTCTTCCGTCTCGAGCCAGAACACTCAACCGCAAGCCGTTCCCTTGCCTACATTACGAGTCTCTGCCCTGCATTCGAAAGACACGAGCCCGCAAGCTTTACCCCCTCAAGACCTCAAAGTGTCCTTGGTTTCCTCGCAAGACACCGAACCCAAGCATGTGCTACCCCCAACTCTTGGTCTTTCCTCTGTTTCTGGTCATACTACCAGCCCTCAACCCCCCAAGATACCCCAGCTGGCTGTGTCATCTTTCTCAAGCCAAGGAACCGAGCCACGAGTTCCCTCAGCCCCGTTGTTTGCGATCTCTTCGCTGAACGCACAGGACACAACGCCACGTGCCGTACCTATCTCTCCTTTGAAGATGTCATCGGTATCTGCCCATACCACTGAGCCTCGACATGTCGCTCCTCCTTCTCTTGGGGTATCAATCGTGTCATCCCAGGGTACTGATCCTATCGTACCAGTGGTTGAGAAGGTTATTGCTCCTTCTCTAGACGTTTCGTCTATTTCTCAGCAGACCACTGAGCCCCGAGATGCCCCGGCCCCCAAGCTACTGGCTCCAGCAGGTCTGTTCACGTCTGCTATCTATGCGCAGTCAACAGAGCCCACACAGCACGACGAACCTATCTCGGCATCGGAGTCAAGATCGATCTCTGATAGTATCGTCCCAGCATCTACTGCACAAGACTTTGACCACAGGAAACAGCTTGTACCACTCGAAATGTCAAGTTTGTCTGCTCATGCAACCGAGCCCAGGGATGTACCCTACAAACCGACATTGCTGCAGATGTCTTCTCTGTCTTCTCACGCGACTGAGCCTAAAGATCTACCTCGTACGGTCCCGTCTGCGTTCTCCGTGACGTCGACTCAATCAACAGAACCGTTGGCGCCTAGACCTAGCAAGCAGCAGTTCTCCCAACTCTCCGCACAGGCTACCGAGCCTGTTGCACTGCTGCAGCCACAATTGCAGCTGTCAAGTTTCTCTGCTCGTTCTACCGATCCAGTGGAAGTCTCCAAAGCAAACCCACCACAGCTCTCTTCGCTGTCCTTCCAGACATCTCTTCCTGTGGAGCCTATGAGAGCAGCACCGTTCTCATTCTCCGGGCTGTCTTCACGGTCAACCGAGCCAGTCGTACCAGCGAAGTCGACTCCTGCCAACTTCTCAGAAGTATCATCTCAGACCACTGAACCCGTACAGCCAAAGCAGGCACCTCTGCAACTTTCAGTCCTCAGCGGACTGCAGACCGAACCAATCGTAATCCCTGCTCCTTCGGCTTCTGTACATCACATTTCCGACGTGCGAACTGTCCATGATACTCAGCCTGAGTCGCCGACGCTTCCGGCATTCCTACCAACTCCAACAAGTCGCCCATCTACAGCAAATCGCGTTTCAGCTCCAACCATGACATTGTCTCCTGTTGCTACACAGGGCACCGAACCATTAACACCGTCAAGACCTGTCACTGCCCATCGGGCCGTCGCGCCTTCTGTGACTATCAGTGCTTCTTCCCAGACAGAAGCAACAGAGAACAAGCAAGTATCTACGCCAAAGCTTGGTTATCTCGACGCTACATTACCCTTGGACCAGGATGTCGCATCAGAGACGAGCACCCCACTGGTTGAGAGCACGGATGGTCGTATGCCTCTTGCGCCTGTGGATGCCAATGCTGTTAGAGAAACGCGCCGGGCACCAATGACAGATGGAGGCACCCAGACAATGGTGTCTGCTCAGCAAATCGACAAGCTGCTGCTTGCCCGGAGTCAGCGATGGAGTAGTTTGATCACCACGTCCGGGCTAGAAAAGTCACTGTCCCCACCCGAGTCGCCTAGTAAAAAGTACGCAAATGAGCCAAGTCGAACACCCAAGCGTCCAAATAGCTCTGGAAGTATGCGCTCTCGCGCCGCAACGCCGCCACCACTGCCTTCGGATCATAAGGAAGTCATCGCCGCGGCGACCCTCAAACCAATTTCTCCAGGCACGATGGGACCGCCGACAATGCCAGCATCTGCTTACAAGAGGCGACCGCACACGCCTACCATCAAAACAAACAGCAACACCCTCACTCCCAGGACAGGCGGAACTACACCACGCGTGCGCCGACAATCGCAACGCAGCGGTGCGTCTTCACCTTTAAGTCGGAGGTCGTCACTGTCGTCCTTCACCTCGGAGATCGACCAGCGATTCAACATCCCAGGCGGCCCGTCTTTTGCTGCAAATGGATTGCCGCCCGGCGCGACAGATCCGCGCATGATCCAGGCCATTACTCAGACCATGATTGGCGAGTACTTGTGGAAGTACACTCGCAAGACTGGGCGTGAAGGCATGTCTGAGAACCGCCATCGCCGTTTCTTCTGGATCCACCCTTACACCAGGACACTGTACTGGAGCGACCGAGATCCCCAGAGTGCTGACAAAACGACGTTGAAGGCTAAAAGTGTAGCTATCGAATCTGTTCAAGAAGTCGATGATCCCAACCCTCTACCTCCGGGACTTCACCAGAAGAGCTTACTCGTCATCACGCCTGGTCGATCCATGAAGTTTACTGCTACAACAGGTCAGAGGCACGAGACGTGGTACAACGCGTTGAACTATCTATGCCAACGGGTCGACGAAAGTGAACAGCAGAAGTCGCCTACAAAGTCTGATCAGGAGCAGAGGGCAGCAACCGAAGACGAGATCCAGGACGAATTCAACGGTGGATACCGCAGCTCTTCTCGGCAAACAGGGCGCTCAAGAGGTTCAATGGCATCATACGCAACCCGGCGGACATCGTCTCGCGATTATGGTCAGGTACCTACGATCCGGCAGTCGCATGTTACACCGCATCGTGCAACGTCGACCGAGCCACTAGTGCATGGAACCGTCTCTAGCCGCATCAACAGCATGCTCCGACCCAGTGTCTCTGCGCTGCGAGGATCATTCACGAGTCGGCGAAACAGCAGGACCAGCGCTACAGAGTCTGCTACGTATGAAGAGCCCAGTGCCTCGAACATGGAGCTTAGTCGGGACATTCATGAACATGTAGAGCGTGACCAGGACTTTATGCCCAATGTCCGAGCGTGCTGCGATGGTAAGACTCCTTGGTATCAACAATGTATAAGAGCTAACATGTCCAAGGGAAACACGATGTCGGACACCTTCATCAACATACAGTCAAAGGCCGACACGTCAATTCTCAAGCTTCCAGGCCTTCCCTCTTCGGTTCCATAAGTTCGCGTGCACAGTCCCGGACCGAGTCACGTACGGAATCACGCACTGAGTCACGGACTGAATCGCGAACTGAGTCGCGAACTGAGATGGAGGCAGCAAACTATGGAGCTGGTGCATAATCTCCACCTCACACCCACACCCTTTCCTATATTATCACCTGTGTTCGTTCTAAGCGGCACTTTACTAGTCACTTGATCTGACTGACAGTCTCTTTTCCTTTAGCATTAGTCGTTTCGTATGGGAACCGCTCCCACTTTCCTATGTATCTATCAATCCATCTCTCGGCTTTTGGACTTTACATTTCGGTTTGGATCCGGATGAAGCAGAAACTCAAACTCGATATCCGGTTCAAGGAGCTTCGTGCATGGCGTTCCACGGTGAAGCATTTTCTGTACAATTTGCGCAGTACGTGGGAGCTGTACACTGAGACGACCTGACGCTTGCTATGCGGACTAGTTTCCGGCTTCTCTCCGTTTTACTAGAAGTGTTTCTTTTCTTTCCTTCTGTAACTCGTTTGCTCTTTCTTCTCTAGCCTGGACCATGCGTTATTGTTTCAGTCACATCCTTAGTATGGTGGCGTCGCATAATGTTTTTGCTTGGGTTTAGAAGATAGTGTTGACGGCCTGTAGTCAGATTGATAGAAGATGAATCAAGAAAGATCCAAATTGCAGGTAGTGTTCCCCTGACCATGATATAATTTCTTCGTGCAAAGAAAGCCTGCATGTAAAACAGCCGAACATGAAGGAAGAAGCAAGCCGAAATGAGTATGGCTATTCATAGATGTTGCACTTGCTCATCACTTCATAGAGCATCACAACTCCCATAACGGGACATACCAAAGCAAGATCAACGTACTATGGCAGTGATGTGTGTGTGTGTGTGTGTGTGTGTGTGTCGAATGGCATAGCGAGTCGAAGTGGACATGCTCGCATGAAGTTCATGCACATGGGAAGGCGTTCCTTGCTGGCTCCAATAACGCCAAGATCTGCCGCGTGCGTCACTAAAACACCAAACTTTCGCTCCAGCCAAACGCGCCTGTCATTTTGAATCTTTCCTCGACCACAACATCGACCACGAATCGCGCATCTCGTTTTCCGTCGAACCTTCACTTCTGCATCTGCGGGCAGCTTTCTGTATACCTTTAATAGACTTTCGCATCCGACCCGTAATACAAATCACCACCGCAAGGCCAGAGCGCGACGCAGCTTGCCATCCAGCTCCTGACCTAAACCCACCGCCACGTCGAGGCAAAATCCTCGCTGCCGCAACCCTACAACAATCGCAAAGTAAAACTGAGCCAGAACCGCAATCATGGCGCGTAATTCCGAAAAGGCGCACTCGATGCTCTTCCGCTTTCGCGCTGCGCAAGCCGCCGAAGCTGGAATCATCGACATATCGCGCACCCGCAGACCCAAGCTCATAACCTCGGTCAACTCGATTCCCGTTTGCGAGAAATGGCGCGGCCAAGTGCTCAAGGAGATTTCGCGCAAAGTCACAAAGATCCAGGACGAAGCGCTTTCAGACTACCAGATCCGCGACCTCAACGATGAGATCAACAAGCTCATGAGAGAGAAGCACATGTGGGAGAGTCAGATAAGGGGCCTGGGTGGGCCAAACTACATGAGAGGCGGACGAGTGCTGGATGAGGAAGGGCGGGAGGTGCCAGGAGGCGGAAAGGGGTATAGATATTTTGGACGAGCAAAAGACTTGCCGGGTGTCAAGGAGCTGTTCGAGAGGCAGAGCAGGCCGGAAGACGACATGGATAAGGGGCGCGAAAAGAGGAGCGAGCTGAGGCAGAAGGTGGATGCAGGCTACTATGGCTACAACCTAGACGAAGAGGATGGCACGCTGCTAGCATACGAAAAGGCCAAAGAGAGAGAGGCTTGGGACAACTTCATGACGCTCGGCGACGATCTGGATGACAAGCCAAGCAAGACGCACAAGGAGTGGATGGAGTTGCCAGGAGATGCGGGCGACGGCATACGATGGCGCGTCCCGACACTCGAGGAGGTGAACAACGAGCTGGTAGAGCGCAGGAGGAGGAAGCTTCTTGAGAAACTCGGTTGAGTTCGTGATGGCGCTTGACAGGTTTGGCGGTAGACTGTGCATCAACAGACTGCGACTCCAGGATCAAAGATTGATACCCTTGCCGAGCAATCGGCTGCAAAAGATTACATGTACACTAGACTCAACAGGACAAGCAAGAGCAAGTCCGAGTTGGAAAGACAATGGAAGCAGCTCATAAACACTTTGGTCCCACCATGCTTTGATGCTGTTGGCATTAGTATTCGTCTCGCAAGCTTTAACACGAAACGAGATATGACAGTGAAGGTGATTGGGTATCTCATTTGTTCGTCTCGAGTCTTCTATGCAGTACACAGCCCCCGTTATGCCTCTCATCATTTTTTGCGCATCGGAAGTGCGCGGTACTGAGGCAAGATGTGTAGGCGATCCGCGCTGACTTTGCTCTCTGATTTTCTTCGTTGGAAGGAACAAGCTCTTTTTATAGAGCAGGAATGTTGTCGCACAAGCCCCCTCATTGCTCAAGTCGTGAACAATGTATCCTCCTCTCTTAGGTACTCCCCAATATCCGCTTGTCTGAACGTGACAATACCTGTAGGGTCCAACTTCCTTGCCTCGGCCGTCGATCGTGCACTCACACCAAAGCCCTACAACGACATGTTAGCCTGGCTCTCCCCTCCCGTTCGTGTCGCTTCATCTTACCAACGGCGTGTCGTTCATGCTCAACACAACTACACCTTGGTGCTCAGGGCAGTCCTCACTCCACCGACCCACATGCGCCTTGAGCACGTTGCCGCCGTACAAAAACGGCATCTCGCCGTTCTGCTTGACCCACACCTTGTATCGTGCGTGCGGGGCGATTACGCTCAGCGCTGTGATGTGCAGGCGGAATTTGCCCGTCTTGGTGAATTTACCCAGGCAGATTCCGAGGGAGAGGAGGTTGTCGCGCGCGACAGATGTGGCGAGGTTGGCGAGGGATTCGCGGACATAGTAGACGCGTGAGCCCTTGGTTTAACGGTCAGCATGTGCACATTAATGGGGAAGGGCTTGAGGAGTTGGAAGTAGGTTGTACCTGGACGCGGAAGACATTGCGGTCGTTGCCGCCCGTGGGGTCGGCGATGAGGTTCGATATGCCTTTTCCACAGTATGTCGCAAGCTTCTCGAAGAGAGTCTTGGTCTCTGGTTCTGTGAGGGGCCTCATTGTGTATACGTGTGAGGAAGTTTAGAGTTGGGGTTGAAGCTGGGCGCAAGTTCGCAAAGTCGACATCTGCAGCCAAAAAAATGTGGAGCGGATGCGGCTAGTCTCCGCCGCGGCCTCGGCCAAAATTTCAGCAATTCTGTCTAGCATTCCACCAACACGGATTCTTATCGCCCATATCGTCCCACGAGTATTTTCACTATGTCGAGAAGCGTACCCGTCGCGAAGCGAAGAAGGCTCTCACCACCCGAAGACGGCGAGCGCACGAATGGCGCGAGCCAAGACCACAAGGCCAAGTTCCTGAAGAATGCTGCGAAGTGGGATCTCGAACAAGACTACGAAACGCGACCGCGCAAACTGAAGAAGCAGAAGGAGAACAAGAAACTGCCCGTCAGGACAACAGAGGGATGGGTAGCAGCGCCACCCAATGCGCAGGATATCAAAGAGGAAGAGTCGGACAGCTTCCTCGGGTCTGGGAGCGAGGATGAGGCAGTCGAGGCCTCTGAAGCAGAAGAGGTGGAGGAACAGAAGCCGAAGATACCAGCGCGGCAAATGATACTGGAGGCGAAAGAAGAACTAGCGCGCATAGCGAGTCTGATCAACGAAGATCCCGAGGAGCATATCGGTGCGCTGAAGACACTACAAGCACTGGCGGAATCTGAGAACTTCAACGTCAGGAAACTGGCGTTGGCGACACAGGTCTCCATTTTCAAGGATATCATCCCCGGGTACAGGATACGGCCGCTATCGGAAGAGAAGATGCAAGAGAAGATCTCCAAGGAAGTCAAGAAGCTACGGCAATTCGAACAGAAGCTGGTATCAAGCTACGAGACACATGTGAAGTACTTGGCGAGACTGGCAAAGAACAGTGGGTCGGACAAGCAGCACATGGCGAGTCTGGCATCGGTTGCTGTTAGCTGCGCATGCAATCTCTTGAATTCCGTACCGCACTTCAACTTCCGCAGCGAGCTTATCAAGATTCTTGTCGGCAAGCTTAGCACCAGGAAGGTAGATGCCGACTTTGTACGATGCAGAGAGGCCATGGAAACACTCTTTGAGAACGACGAAGATGGCAACGCTGCGCTGGAAGCTGTTACCATGTTGACGAAGATGATGAAGAGTCGGAATTACCACTTCGACGAAAGTGTGTTGAATACGTTCTTGCATCTGCGACTGCTGTCCGAGTTTGGGCAGAAGGCTTCGTATCACTCCGTCGACAAGGCAGAAGAACCCATGGTCAACGGCAAGAAGATGAAGCAGAAGCGCGAGTTCAGGACCAAGAGGCTACGAAAAGAGCTGAAAGAGAAAAAGGCGATCGAGAAAGAGTTCAAGGAGGCCGACGCAGCTGTCAGTCACGAGGAGCGCGACCGGATGCAGGCCGAGACGCTTAAGATGGTGTTTGTGGCATACTTCCGAATCCTGAAAGCTCGTTCCCCGAAACTGATGGGTGCTGTGTTGGAGGGTCTGGCGCGATATGCCCATCTGATCAACCAAGATTTCTTTGGAGATATCCTGGAAGCTCTGAGGGACATTATTGCGACGGCCGAACTTACAGCTGCTGCCGCAGTTGAAGAAGATGAAGACGCCTCAGATGAGGAAGACGACAACGATGCACCCGAGCGCAACCTCACCCGCGAATCTCTCCTCTGTGTCATCACCGCCTTTGCGCTCCTTGAAGGCCAAGACGGAGCAAAAACAGCATCAGCCTTAAAATTGGACCTCAGCTACTTCATCACCCATCTCTATCGCACACTGCACCCCGTTGCCTTGAACCCAGATATCGAACTCAGCTCCAAGTCCCTCCATCTACCCGAACCCAACGCCGTAGAATCTCACGCCGACACCGCAAAAATCAACGTGCAAACCACCATTGTCCTACTCATCCGCTCTCTATCCTCTGTCCTCCTACCCGCCACATCGATTCGCGCCGTCCCGCCCCTTCGCGTGGCGGCTTTTGCGAAACAACTCATGTCCATTTCCATGCATCTCCCTGAGAAATCATGTACCGCTATGCTCGGCCTATTGAACCGTGTGACCAAGACGCATGGCAAGAAAGTAGCACCACTGTGGAACACAGAGGAGAGGCGAGGCGACGGAGTGTTTGACGCGCTGAAACCTGAGATTGAGGGCAGCAATCCTTTTGCGGGGACTGTTTGGGAAGGTGAGATTCTGAGGAAGCACTTCGCGCCAAGTGTGAGGGAGGCGGTCAGTGGTGTGGAGAGAAATGTTCTGGATGCCATCAAATAGATGGAGTGTATGTGTTGGATATGTGAATAGCGAATCTGATCGTTCGGCTTCGACCTGCTTTCTGTCTTTTGTCGTTGTGTTCGCGTCCCCTTTTCGGCCCGCCTTGTATAACTTTGGCATTTCTACTACCTTGCCAATCGTTACATCAAGGTATGTTTTTTGCTTCTGATCTTAGAAAAGCATGCGTCAACGATCGAAACATCACAGCGTGCGCTTCAATCACAACATGACAGTAAGACCCGGCCGTCGGTACTGGCGCACCATGATTACAACCATTATAAGACCTGCCCCATGAGAGCATAGCTTATGCTCAGTCTCGGCCACTGAGCGAGTACGAGCTGAATCACGACACCACGACTACGATACCCCAACTAGGTGCGAGATGCCGTACGATAATGGTGTGTCAGAGGCGCCGATGCTCGAGCGTCCAGCCGAGCTACTTGGTCACATGGTACAGAGATGAAGACACCCAGAGAACGAGCGGAAAACCAGACATAAAGCAAAGATTGTAAGCCATTCCAAGCAAGATAGGAAAGGGATATTCATCAGTGTCCATCGGAGCTTATACGCCGAATCATACCTTTGGGACGCCGAATCGAAGGTGTGGCACTTACTACCGATATCCGCCGCCGATAACCACGTCAAAAGCTTTGTAGTGTCCGGATAATCAACGACTATTGGAGGATGCTTGATTAACAATCGAGGCGCCGCATCAGCAGGTGCTTTGTGTCTTGGCTCTAGAGGACCTTACTACAACAAGGCAGTTCAGATGTGTATAGGTACACCCCGCGATTGAGAAGTAGTCTAGACGGTTGTTTTGAAAATGGATCAGCGTGAAGGCGACCAGGATGTCTTGCAAAGAGGAGTTTCCACAGAGCACAAATTTTACTCACCTCGAGACAGCCAAACAAAGTACCTCCGATTCCGATGACCGAGATTGAGGAGACCCTCAAAGTCAACCCCGGTCAAATATAGACCTCGTGTTCACTGCATCTTATAGTGTTCTACCCCATCGGTTGGAAAGCTCCGGCAAGAGGGACTTGTTACCGGCTAAATGACTGTGCTCTCGTCTTAACGAGCTGCCGACGCCTTGCATCTTTCTTGCATGCATTTGCAGATCCGGGGTCATGCTGTGTACCTAAGGGATTTCTGGGATGACCCTTCGACGTCGCTCAGCGGGCATCTCCGTTCTACTTTTGAGTACTTTGAGTGTCGCTAATGCATTGCTTAATAGATTGAGAGAAGAAGATGGCACACAGTAGCTGTATGTAGATCGGTGGAAGCGGTCCGCCGATCGATACAAGGAAAGCAGTCATTCATGGATCTGTGGACCCTGCAAGCGTTTGAACAATGCGTAAGATATGCAAAATCACCACCAAACTGCATAGCTGTTCATATTAGCCTCATTCTTGGCTCGTAACAGATGTCTCGTTTAGACGGCGTGGACGAAGGATGCCGTCTTAGCGATAGAGCGGCACAGTCGGTGGATCAACTACCTAGATACCACGTCAAATCCGTCGACCTACTCACGAGACTTGGTCGATTTACTCTCCTCGAGTTTTGAATTCAGCATTCAAAAGGCCGACATGGGTTCTGGAATATGTTTTAATCTCAACTGCATTTGCTTGGTGTATCGGTAGTCAGACCTAATGACCTTTGTGCGAAACACTTTGCTCACATTCAAAATGCTGATCCTGGGATCAAACACAGTGACACAATATCTCTCACCCTAGTATATTTGCACGTTACAGATCTTAGAACATGGACTTCTGCATCTGACATGCATCTGCCGACTCTAACCACGCATTCCTTCATCACCCAATATGCAAGGGTTTCATACCTAGAAGCTCTCAACAACTCAATCAAAGTCTCATCTAACAGTAGTCCATTCGTCTCTGATATGCATACTACCTTGTAAACCACGGCTGGAAAGACGCGAGTAACATGTTGTCTGCACCTTGGCGCCTATGGCCTAGGATTTGGTCTATAAGTTGAGCTTCGTCTGCAATGTACAAAACACAGGTCAGTGATGGCAGGCTTCAATCTCCGGGCGCTATTCGCGCTCTTCGTCTCCCTCTCGTTACTCCAGGTATTCTGCGTCGCAGACGCAGTGGTAAGTGACGACTGTACGAAACGCATGTGAGACACACACACTGACGTTGTATCTTCACCTCCACAGAACGATCTCCAAACCAAAGGCCGCGCAGCCATCGACATCGCCATTGCCAAATCAACCACATGTACCAAAGACAAACTCCGCGTACGCCGAGAATGGTATGCCCTATAAAAATCCCAACCCCCGCCGGAGATAGTCAGCTGACACAATTATACCAGGGGCGACATTACTGCTTCGGAAAAACGCGCCTACATCGCTGCTGTCCAATGCATAACCAAAGCGCCCTCCAAACTCTCTTCCACCCAATATCCCGGTGCCAAGACGCGCTTTGACGACTTTGTAGCCATCCACATGAAAAACACACTGTCTATCCATAGCACGGGCAACTTCTTATCCTGGCATAGATACTATACGTTTGCATACGAGAATGCGTTGAGAGTCGAGTGCGGATACAATGGCACACAGCCATACTGGGACTGGGGACGCTGGGCAGCCAGTCCAGAGACGAGTCCGATTTTCGATGGGAGTGAGACGAGCATGAGTGGTCAAGGAGAGAAGGTCCAGCACGGTAGTAATGGATTGAAGCCAGCGGGAAACGGGGGTGGGTGTATTGCCAGTGGGCCGTTCAAAGGACTGATGGTTAATCTTGGGTATGGTTTATCTTTTTCGTCTTCCTGATTGGTGTGGTATGCAGATAACGCAGTGGTTTTACCAGTGTTGTATGCGTACTTGAGCTGACTTTGACTAGACCGGTCGCAGCAATGGATAGTCCAGCGCCTCCACGGAATCCACGATCAGACGGATATGGATATAACCCCCGCTGTGTCAAGCGCGATATCAGCAATTACCTTACGCAGCTGTACGCGACAACGGACAAGATAGTCGGGTTGATCAACAACAGCAAAACCATTGCATCGTTCCAGGATACCATGCAATCTGCGAGTGGCCCCCACGGCGCGGGACACTTCACCGTTGCTGGTGATCCGGGTAGTGATTTTTATACATCACCTGGTGGTACGTATCGTCCTTTACTTCTGTCGCGTTATTGTTGACTGATGCTGTGTGGCAGACCCATACTTTTACCTCCACCACTCCATGGTAGACCGCGTATGGTCTATTTGGCAGAGCCAGGACTTTGCAAACAGGCAGCAAGTCATTGCGGGCGGTACATCGATGATGGGTGGTGGAAGGGCGCAGAGTCTAGAGGACAACGTGGATTTGGAGGTGTTGAATGTGGATGGCAAGGTGTGTAAGATCAAGGACTTGGTCAGTACGGTTGCAGGGCCGTTCTGCTACGTCTATGAGTAGTGCGATGTGGGAGAGGTCGTTATGAGACAAGGATCATCACAACCTTTGGGATACATCCGTGCACAACTTACAATACACCAACCTTCATGTGAAATCTTGAGACAGGTCAGCATGGGCACAGAAAAAGCGTGGATATTCCAAAAGCAATATGCAATACATTAATGGTCCTCAGATTAGCTCTCCTGCTGTCCTCAGAAGGAACCTCGTCCATTCCCCATCAATCAGTCTCTCGACCTCTCAACAGGCAACGATCGGGCTCCTCAACTCGACTTTGGCTTTAATGCCCCCACAGGGACATCATCACTGGACCTCTTTCGCGCCCGTCTGTAACAACAGGACTTTGTGAAGAAAACGACCCACCTAACACAAGCACCAACACTCCGACCCACAGACACCCAACGACAAAGACCACGCATCCCCACGACCGGCGATGCCCCAAAGGACAAAGGCGCTCAGATTGAAAACTACATAGTTAGACGTCACAAGCGAACATCGTCCTCCAAGCTTGTTAGGCGAGGTAGCACGGCGCTTCAACTCTTTTGCTTCTTCCTCAATGCGCGGTGGGAAAGGTTGGGGCCGTAGTCTCGTGAAGGTGAACCCAGTAGCTTTGCGAAACCGCCCGTGGCCATCGCTGTGCAATGATAGACTGGGGCGCTGTGGCTGCATCTAGTATGATGGCGCACTCCCTCCGCTTTCCGTTCTTGTTTGTCATGCAGTGAGACGCTGGGGATGATTAGTCCCCGGCATCGCCTTGTGACGAAGGTTTGTCGTTCACTGGGATCTAGAGGGTGTTAGCTGTAGCCCGGTTGTTTTGCTTCTTGCGCGAGGGTGGTCTGAGCGATCAAAGTGTACTTACTCGCTGCTCGGGTTGTGGGTGACGAGAGAAAGTTGCCGACGCGCAGTCTCGAAGATGCGGCGCGCAATCACGGGCCACGCTAGTGGTAAGCTAATAACATAAGCTGGGCCGGCATCTCCCTGTTATCCACGCCCAAACTCGAACCTACTCGATTGGGAAGCTGACTCTTGGCGTCTCCATAGCCCCATAAAAGCCGTCTGCACTTCTAAATCGTTTATATACTGTCATACGTCGCTGTTGACGCTTCCCACTTTGCCTCTCGTGAATCTGGGGAGGACTCTCCATCACTGAATTGCGCATAGGGCCGACGATGCTTTCAATCATGAAGCAATGCCATGTGTAGCTTTTTGTTTTCTCTCACGGAAACAGCGCATTCGACATCAAGGCCGCTTTCATCCTCCATGTAGCCAAGCCCCTAAATCGGATGCCAGAATAACCCTCAACCCAACTCCGCGTTATCGGCAGCCTTTGCAAGATCCTATGCAATGATCTGTTAACGTTTGCGGAGACATCATTTTGATCTCGATCAAGCCATGCTGAAGTGTTTTCGGTTTGATATATGCTAGGTGTTTAGTAGCGAAAGCGCTAGGTGAAATAAAAACAATGCGTGGCCTTCTCAGGCCATCTTTTCTCCAGCTGAACCCCATCATTCAACCCTACACAGTGCCGTCCAGTCATTCTCATCCCCAATTTCGACACACCCATCCATCTGAAACATTGGTGGACTTCTCCAAACAAGCTTCTTCTTGCCCTTGAACCGCAGGTACGAGGTATTCCCCTAGAAACGATCTCTTTGCTTCGTCCTGTAAATGGTGAAGCCAACGTAAGCACCAGTCAGGGCCAGACCGAACAGCACAAACTTGAAGAGGAACCAGGTCCAGCTTCCACCGCTGCTGCCCTTTTCCCGACTCATGGACGAAGCAGTCTTGGCGCCGGAGCTTCCTGAGGACGAACCGGCGCTTGGGATCTTCTTGTAGAGATTTTGTGATTTGACGGAGATGATGTCGTGGTTGTCGGAGAGTTCACCAGTTTCAGCCGAGAAGCCCAGGTAGGCGACGGGCGGGACCTTGAAGCTTGTAATTTCGAAGCACTGCGTCCATTCGCCTTCTGATTTGTATTGGAGCTCGAGACGGAGAAATTGTTCTTGGAAGTACGTGAGACGGGCTTTGGTCGCGACCTGGGCATTGCGGATTCCACGGGCCTAGTCATGTCAGTATTCAGCCAGCCAGACGATGCGACTGATACGTACCGAGCAGCCAGCAACCTCGTTGGCCTTGCCGTCGTTGTCCTTGTCGTATGGCGTGTTTCCATCACCGTTCATAGCCATGATGTACGGAAATACGGTACCGGGACGGTTGTTCTTGTATGTATCGAAGAAGAGGCCGAGCCCCTCGAACTTGTCTGTGTGGCCAAAGACGTTTCCTGGCTGGGCGCGCTGCTTGGTGAGCCACATGGCAAAGCCGTCGCCATAGAGGTTGCCTTGACCGTGGATCTTGAACTCGAAAGTGATCTACTCGCGTGAGCCTCTGGAGATTGGACAGTGTGGAGTGTAACGCACCTCCCAGTTTGTGGCCGTAAGAGGCACTCTCGAGAACAGCCAGCCATCGCGCGAGGGCTTGTCCGAAGCAAGTCGAATGTACTTATCAGTCCGAATAATAGTGTCTCCGCCAAAATCCCACCAACGGCTTTGCATGTCGGAATCGAGGTATGGCTGTGTGTGTGTTAGACATGGTCTATTTTGTCAGGTGTCTTTGCGCAGGATATGCGACTTACAGGCTCGAGGCTGTGTGTGCGTAGCTATGCGCTTGTTAGTATTGAACCCCCCATGATCTCAGATGGCAGCAACCCACCGAGATGGCCTTGATGTCAGGATCCTCGCTCAACCCCCCTTGCCGCGCCCAAGCGCCCGTCCAACTCCCCGCGAGCAAGCACAGGCTCGTCCATGGCCTTGCGAGTAGCATGGTCGCACTTGATCCTCCGCAGTCCAAGAGCAGCTATGCGCGAGCTACCAAGCGAGTAGTGGCGCGCAAGAAAGAATGGTAAGAAGACTGGGCTTCAGTAATTTGGGGAAGAAGAATAAAAGCCTCGTGGGGGACGAGGGCTGGTCGAAGAGGAGAATGGCGCGGGTCGGGCGACTTGGACGTGCTGGAGTGCTGCGAGGGAATCTTGAGGGTCGGAAAGGCCACTCTATCACCTCCGCGTGTAATGCAGGGGTCTTGGGGGTTGCAGCGACTACCCGGTACGCTAGCGAGAGAGCCGCTCTTGACGTCGACAACTTTTCAAGACGAAGCCACCCACGACGGCCGAATCCGCCATAACACACCCCGAGACACGGCTATAACGACACACGCATAAAACTGAAAAGATGGACTCTTTCGGCGGCATGTCTTCTTCCCCCAGCGACCCCAAGACAGCGGTTATGCGCCAGGTACAGCAGGAAGCTGCTATGCAGAATGCGCGCATGCTGGTCGAGGTACGTCGTCCCTTGGATTGCACTGGAAATCCAGTAGAAGCTATTCTAATGCACCCACAGAAACTCAATGAGCACTGCTTCGAGCGCTGCATCCCCAAGCCTGGTGCCTCCCTCTCGAGAGGCGAGGAAAGCTGCATGAGCGCATGCATGGAAAAGTACATGAGCGCATGGAACACAGTCAGCAAGCAATACGTCGGCAGGATACAGCGGGAACAAGGTGGTGCGGTGCAGAATGCGTAAATGCTTGCCTGACGTCAGAGGGGAAGGACTGGAAGCGGCGCCTCCGCAGGATATCCACGATACAAAAGAGTCATGTACGAGTATGATGAAAAATGTACTATATACACTGTACCACCAGCAAGAAGAGGCTGCATCAAGATGGAATTGGTATATTGCCATGTCATAAAGTCCATGGTCTCAACGCTTACTTCTGAGCAAACGTCTTCTGTCGCTGCGCATACTCCTTCACAATAACACTGCAATTGACTTCCTGGCACAGCCTCTTCCTCCTCTCTGGTGTCAGCTTGGTCGCAAACTCGAGTCCGCTCGCCCTCTCCACCGCCTCGATGGGCACTTCAAAGTCGGTCAATGGCTTGTGGTTGTCGATCCTGGCATTGGGCAGCACAAAAGCGCCCAGGGCAACCTTGCCGCCCAGCTTGCCGTCCTCGGCGAAGATGACTTTGTAGAAGTGTGTGGGTACAGCGACATTGGGCGGGTTGCCGATGACTTCGTAGGACACGCGCCATTTGCCGTCGGCTTCGCGCTTGGGCAGGTACAGCGGACCGGTCACGATGCGGACCGAGGGGTATGAGTGTGTGAGCCTGCGGCAGAAGTCTTCGAAATGCGCCCAGTAGTCGCGGTTGAAGCCGTCGCCGACTTGTGGGCACATGTTGCTCAGCGCAAAGGTATCGTCCATGGCTTCTTGACTCCACTTGGCATCGGCAGCCGGGACTTGGTGTCCTCTGTCGTAGCCTGAGCGGAAGTAGTCCTTGAGCTTTGCGCGGAACATGTCCGGGATTGTAATGTCTTCGACGAAGACGCTGTGCTTGCGGTCGGCATTGCTGCTTGCCAGCGACTCGGGCGTAATGTGCTCGGCGACCCACGCCGGGTTCCGTGTTCTTCGGTCGTACGACGATGTGAGCGAGGCGGCCGGGCGGAGATCGTTGACTGGGCCGGGGAAGCCATATTGGAAGAGGCCGTTGGGGTCTACGACGGCTCTCCGGGCTGCGGCAGTGGCAGCAGCAGCAGCGGGTGAGGGGATGGCGGGGACCGAGGGCGCAGGTGCTGGCCGCCCAGGCGCAGTGACAGTCGTGGTAGTTGTGGTGATGGACGGTGTGGGCGCAAGGCTGTCCTTCTTGGTCGCGTAGAGGGCGGCAGTGGCTGCTGCTCCTGCGGCTGCACTGCCAGCAGCAATCAAGCCCAGGGTGAGTTTAGACATGGCGCGATAGAGTTGGGGCGGCAGGAACGTGGGTCAGGGCCTCTTATGAGCTACTGAGCACTCTCACGGGTCCGGCGTCCGCTGCGGCGCGTGAGGAATGTCTCGGACGCGTCTGGCCGTCTTTCGTATGGTTCGCTGCCGCCTGCTCCCCCGTGGTCATCTGCATTTTCCCACCACGAGGCTTTGGCGCTTACCAGAAGCACGCTAGCCTTGACAGCCGCACCTGCATGGATATTCGACATCACTGACAAGTCATCAAGTCTAGCAGTTTTGCGAAATCCTAAAATTTGGCCCTTCCCCTTCGTTTTCCCCTCTTCTGCGGTACATAGATGATTGTGTGGGTTTAGAGTGGGAGCATTGTCCCATAAAGTGTGCTACCACCACACCACCGCCACCATGCCTTCCTGGATATCGCGAGCCACCGAGTCCCACAATGCTCAGCTTGTTACAACGGCTGCCGTTTCAGGCCTCGTCGTTGGAAGCGCAATTCTCGGCTTCCAGAAAGCTCGACGCATGACAAGGGTCGCGGATCTGAAAGCATCGATTCCAGATCTCAGTGACGATCACCGCGCATCCAGAGTGAGTACCTAGGTTTCCCGTCGATTGCATACTTCTTAATCGCAAAGGTTCCACCCGAGAACTTGCTGACAGAACCCAGCTGACCGAATATGGCGCTGCTTCGAATGTCTTTGCTCCGAGTGAGGAGGATGAGCGCAGTATGGCATTAGCCGCAAGAGCAAGAAAAGGCGACTATGACGACGGTATTGCTTCTCTCTCACACAGCACTGGCAGCCAAATCTGACTAGCGTGGCAGACCTCATCCTTGAACAACTGGCGAGAAACAGAGTCTTCCTCACAGACCCTGGCATCGCCAAGTTAAGGAGCGCTTTTGTAATTGTCGTCGGATGCGGAGGCGTCGGATCACATGCCACAGCCGCGCTCGCTCGCTCAGGATGCTCAAAACTAAGGCTCATCGATTTTGACCAGGTCACTCTGTCTTCCCTCAATCGCCACGCGGTGGCTACTTTGGCAGACGTTGGAACGCCCAAGGTGCACTGTCTCCGGAAACGACTTGAGCAGATTACTCCCTGGACGCACTTTGAATGTCGTAACGAACTATTCGGCGAGCAGACAGCGGCAGCACAGTTAGGACCTCTGAATGGCCAGCAGCCGGATTTCGTCATCGACGCCATTGACAACATCGACAGCAAGGTTGCACTTCTGGCATACTGTTACATGAACAACATCAAGGTCATATCTTCCATGGGCGCAGGGTGCAAGTCTGACCCTACAAGAATCTTCATTGGCGACATCTCCGGAAGCACAGACGACCCGTTGTCAAAGTCGACAAGAAGAAAGTTGCGCTTAAAGGGCGTCAAGGATGGCATACCTGTCGTCTACTCTACTGAGAGACCCGGGCCTGGAAAGGCTGAGCTCCAGCCTCTTTCGGAAGAGGAATTTGCCAAAGGCAACGTTGGGGAGCTAGGTGTTCTCGCAGACTTCCGCGTACGAATCTTGCCCGTTCTAGGTACCATGCCAGCCATCTTTGGTCTCGCTGTTGCGAATCACGTCATTCTTTCCATCGCCGGTTACCCTCACGAATACCTGCCGTCAAAGTCTCGCGACAAAATGTATGACGGAATCCTGGGTGCTCTTCAAGGTGCAGAAGAACGGCTAGCTCGAGCAACCTTCAACGAGGATCCACTGGGCCTCAAGATCCCCATCACACAAGACGATGTGGGCTATCTGGTAGAAGAAGTATTCAACGGCCGAAGCATCATCAGCGGACTGTCGACACGCCTAGCCTTGACACGATGGCGCAAGCCAACCCAGAGCTTCATGGATCAGAGCACACCCGGCCAGAAGAGCAGTACCCTCCAAATGAAGGATCTGGTTCTTATGACCAAGGAAGAGGCGACAAAGCATGAGAACGAAGTGTTGAAAGGCCAAAAGAGCCTCGAAGAAGTCTACGACGCTGAAACGATTGAGCGTGTCAACAAGAGAATGGCAGAAGAAGAGAAGTTCCAACGCTTCAGGTAACACATGATACATGAAAACAAAATACTCACCGCACTCATCATGTTGTTGCACAGCTTCTGCAAAATTGCACTCTGTGGTGACCCCACACCCATTCCGCGTTCGTCCGTACCCACTAGACATGACACGGTGGACCTGAGTTGCACTTCTCCATGTTTAATCCCGATATCACCAGACCAACCCCTACAGCAATGTCAGCCGTCTGCATCAGTCGGTCCTTCCGATAATCTTTGGCGGTGACCGATATCCATCGGCCGCTGCGCTAGCGCAAGGCACGCAACCAATGGGAGAATAGTCTGCTCCCGCTATCTAAGTGGGAGATAATTTTTCTGCTAATGACGTACAGCATCAATGGACAGAACCGGCCCTCACGCCACGGTACAAGCTACGCGAAGACATCTCTGGTGACCCACCAAGGATAGTAGTAGCCAATGGGCGTGAGAGGCGTGGCGACGGGCTCTACCAAAGCAGCTCGGCTCCGTAATTTATCTGCGGAGATGGCGCTGACGCTCTTCTAGACGGACGAAGCTTGTAATGAACGTCATGTTGAGATGTTGGCGGAGTTAACGGGCTTTGCTCATATATAAGTGCTTGTTCACTGGCATGGCAAGGGCATCTATTCATCCCGCCACCTTCCGCTCAATATCAACACCTGCGTAAACACCCAACACACAACCACCACCACACACCAACACAATGGCTACAGACACCAAATTCGAAGGATGGCTTGGCAAGGACAAGGAGAGCGTCCAGGGAAAGATGGAGTGGGGTCAATTTGAACCAAAGAAGTGGACTGAGGATGATGTCGACATTGAGATCTCTCACTGCGGTATCTGCGGATCAGACTTGCACACGCTGAGCAGTGGCTGGGGACCAACACCCTACCGTACGTTTCTTCTTTTCCTTCTTGTCACAGCTCTGCCATACTAACTTCTGCTAGCCTGCGTCGTCGGCCACGAGATCATCGGCAAAGCCGTAAAGGTCGGCAAGAATGTCAAGCACGTCAAGGAGGGCGACCGTGTCGGCGTTGGCGCGCAAGCACGCTCATGCCTCCAGCCTGACTGCCCCGACTGCTCAAACGGCATCGAGAACCACTGCCATCGCGAGACAATAAACACATACGGCTCCATCTATCCGCGTGACGAGGGCAAGAGCTACGGTGGATACGCTACACACAACCGCACAAACGGCCACTTCGTCTTGAACATCCCGGATGGCCTGGATAGTGCGGACGCCGCGCCTATGCTCTGCGGTGGAATTACAGTCTACTCTCCCCTCAAGCGATACGGCTGCGGCCCTGGCAAGACCGTCGGAATCGTTGGTGTAGGTGGCCTAGGTCACTTCGGTGTCCTTTTCGCCAAAGCACTCGGCGCAGACAAGGTCGTTGGCATTAGCCGCAAGGCTGAGAAGCGCGACGATGTTCTCAAGCTGGGCGCTGACCTCTACGTCTCCACCGACGAAGACAAGGACTGGCAGAAGCACAACGCTCAAACGCTTGACCTTATTATCTGCACAGTTTCCAGTGCTAAGATGCCACTAGACGGCTATCTCGGCTTGCTCAAGACCCATGGAACCTTCATCCAGGTCGGTGCCCCTGACGGCGGCGAGCTTCCTCCTATCAACGCCTTTACTCTTCTCTCCGGTGGACTCAAGGTTGGAGGCTCTGGAATTGGTGCTCCGTGGGAGATCAAGGAGATGTTGGAGCTAGCAGCTGAGAAGAAGATCAAGCCATGGATCCAGAAGAGGCCAATGAAAGAGGCCAACGCTGCAATTGTGGATATGGAGGCTGGAAAGGCCAGGTACAGGTATGTCCTCGAGAACTAGATGAGAGACACGTGTAGCAACATAAGGTTTCACTGAATGCAAATAATTTGAAATTCTTTTCGCGAGTTCAATGTTGGGTGTGTAATATTTTCGCCATCTGTATTATGCAAGATAACTCTAGATTTCGTTGACGTTGGCCTTGCGGTTTCGCGCCGACCAAGCAATTATATCTCATAACTTCCTCTTCTTTGACATGCCTACCATACTGACGACAGGGAGGCTCCCGGTTGTAAGCGTGCCGCTCTTTTAGCCTAGCCTAGGCCCACTCTTCTCCACAAATACGATCGACATCTGACGTGGTTACAGAGAGACAACACACAACCCTCCCATGCCCAGCGAATTCAACGTACCAAGTATCTCTACCGCACCTCGCAACTCTAAGAGCAGTAAACGGATCATCTAGCAGCCATGCCAAATACCCAAACAGTCGATGTGTCCCATCTGGGCGGCATAACAGCCGCTTACCAAACATCCGGTCCCGTGGATTCCTCCAAGCCAACCCTGATCCTGATCAACTCCTTCATCACATCCTCGGAGCTGTACCGCGATGCTTACAAGAACGAGGCGCTCACTTCCGTAATGAATCTGGTCTCCATCGAGCTACTAGGCCATGGACAAACACGCGCCAAGAGTGAAAACTGGACGTACTGGGATACGGCGATCATGAATTTACAGGTCATGGAGAAATTGGGCATTGAAAAGGCTTTTGTCCTGGGGACGAGCCAGGGAGGATGGGTGACGGTGAGGATGGCGCTTTTGGCGCCTGAGAAGGTATGTTGTCTGGTGTTTTGTCATGGCATTTCGAGAGAGTAAAACCACGTGCCTTATTAGCCCAGCACCCCCATTGCTTCCACGAGAAGAACTAACGGAAAAATCAAAGATACTCGGCATCGTTCCTCTAGGAACTTCTCTAGACTACGAGTCACCCCGCTCCCGTGACCTAGGCTGCTGGCACTCTGTTGAGCCCCTCGCCGAGCGCATCACTGGCGAATTTGGTACCACATCCAACAAGCCCACACCCGAATTTACTCCTAGTACCGATTTCTGCGACTTCCTCATCGACGTGGGCTTTGGAAAAGAGGAGTGTCCGGAAGATGTCCGAAAGTTTTGGATTGATGAGATTAAGAAGAACTACCAAGGGGACGACGGGAGGAGGAGGATTAGGATGTGTGCGATCAATCTGAGGGACCGTGATGGTTTGCACATGAGATTGAGTGATGTGGTTTGTCCGGTATTATGGTTGCATGTAAGTGAATTACAACAGTGGCCTCTTTTTGACAGAGGTTTGAACTGACAATCGACACAGGGAACTAGTGATGTCGTTTACTCGGTCGCAAATGCCAAAGAGGAAATCAAGCTCTTTGTTAACTCGCCTGATGCTCAGTTGAAGGTCATTGAGGGTGGACAGCACTTTTTGAGCGCGTCGAATCCGAAGGAGGTCAACGAGAATGTTATTGCATTTGTGAAGAAGTATGGCAAGTAGAGATAGCTACGGCAGTCGTTGATGGTCTACACTGTCCTAAATCAGAGCAAGTTGAACACATGATATCAGATTTCACAAGTGAAGTTTGATCATCATATTCAAATGTCCGCGGGATCACCATGTTCTCTGTGATATCATGATAAGTCTCGATGGGGCCTACAAAGCCTATTCCCAACTCTACCTTACTAGAGACAAGTGCTGTAACTTTGAGGTTAGACTGTACCTACTTATGCATCATATACAGCACCATGGCACGGCATTAAAAAAAAACGAGCATGCAAAGTCTGTGACAGCATAATATGTAAGGTGATGAGGGGTATCATGATACCAACTGAGTCCGATTTCACAATCCGATTATAGCATCTCAACATATCCACTTTGAGCGGCATAGACAATGTAAGAATAAACAAAGAGTAGACGGATGAGGATAGTCACATCTGATGGCGAGGCGGAAGGCAAGGTTGTGTCACACCCACCACGAACAAACATCTCCAGCCACCCACGGCTGGTATGTGAGTCTATTCTGGATACAGACGGAGCATGATGCGCAGATATCAGATTGCTTTCTTTTATACGCACTCCTCGCCGAACGTGTACATCTATGCATATCGGTGTGGTAGGAAGTGGAGATATTGAGTTCGTACACACACACAATGCGATGCTTTTTATCACCGGCTATGACGCATACCGATGCGGATTCCGGCCTTGCCCCGCTCAACCAAGATCTCAAAGTTTGCTTTTTGCGCGGATCGCGGAAGGCTGCCCCTCTCCACAGCTGGCACTTGACCTTAGCCCACGGCAAAACGGCTGTCATGCCACACTCGTAAATTTGGACCGCAGGTTCGAAATGTTGCTTTTGGACGGCATTATCACGACGCAGGACCCGCGGGAGAACCATAGATCTAGCCTGACGCCCGCTGCATGCAACCCGCAATAGCGTGGCAAGCCTGATCGGCAGCGGTGATGCGCTTCGGTGTACGATCGTGAAGAAAGAAAGCGTAAAAAAACTGTTGGTTTTCGGACGGGTGTACAGAGCAAAAGTAATCATCTCGGCAATGACATGGCAAATCTGCATGATCAGCTACGAACAGTTATAGTCAAACAAGGAACGGGGATCGATGAGTCCGCCACGATACCCCTACGTAGCCAACATTTTCTTTTCCCTGCATGGCTGGCGCCGGAAAATGCAAAGCCCAACCGTCGACACACCTTTGGACTTTGAAACTCGCCTAACATCCATGTCAAAGAGATGGAACTTTCCAGCGCATGTAGAAGGTGGTTGGCGTAATTACACTGGAATAGCCGTTGTGTAAGGTAGGAGAAACCCCCCCCTGTCGACAACAGGTGGCTGAGGATCGAACCGAAATCCCGCCCGCTCGCCTCGCAGAGGAAATGCCTTCGGTCCACCGTCCACCAACATCATTGTACTAGGGTCTCGACTAACGGACGTGCGTCAAGATGCGAAGGGCTTGCAAAAGTTGGGCAGTGGTGAACAGGGGGGAAAGTTTGACGAGTCACCCAAGGGCCGCCGCCGCGATCGCTGCGAGGTCGAGACTGTGTGATCCCCGTGTGCGACGTGACGAGCGATCAAACATGGATTGACGGGCGACGCTGGGGGGTGATTACCGTTTGACATTGATACGTATTATCATCGGGGATGAGGGTTCATTGGCTTGTCGGGTTCAGATCTGGATCCACGGACTTGGTACTGATATTTGCTTTTCTGGCTTCTCGACCTGATGTGCGCCGTGGGTGCTCCATGTAGCCTGGCAGCGGAACAAGATAGGAAGAGCGAGGCGTGGGCTGGGCCTATCCTGCTTCGAGTGCATCTGATCTGTATCTGGAGCGACATGCAGTATGTAGCCAGATGTCTCCACTGCATTCGCCTATGCCACCCCCCCTTCCTCCAGCTGCGACCCGTTCCTGCGTACTTCCATGACCCGTGGGCCGCTGCTTGAGCGAACGTTTGGCGATTCAGTTTCAGAGTAAGACTTGATATATTGACACATGTGCGACAGTCCTCGCATCGCGTGGCATTCTGATCAGGACTAACCAACTCATTCTGTGGTTGATGGCTGTTGGGAAGGAGACGGGATGAAAACGTTTCGCATCCTGGTTATTCCGGCAGTTCCGCCTTGCTGTTTGCTTCATTCAACATGTGCCGTGTGGGGAGGAGTATGCGATGGGTCTTTTTTCCAAGGGGATAAGTGGGACGTCCAGACCGTGGGGTTGCTTGTTGGTACTGGACTTGTTTCCACGTTTGACGTCAACAGGCCCCTGCAACGGATGACAGATGCGACAAGCATATGCTGGCAGAAGCCATTACATGTCAGGTACAATGTTGGAAGCCTTCGCTTTGTGCAGTGTCTTGAGGATCTGTATGTACCTGTTCACAATCCAGGGCGCAATAAACGAAACGCGCGTGGTCAAGGTGCTTTGCTGCAGGCAGTATGTAGTTGCCGGCCCTCAGCGCTGGGCGAACTGCGCCTCGATATTACTTTTGATTATGTATCCATACTACTCTCACCCCGAGTGACACAAAACCAGTTATGTCCGATGCATAGGGGAACAGTTGGTGGGGGGAGAGGGAGGGGGGTTTCACGTACTGTTGGTCACCTGAAACATAGGCAGCTAGCATTGCCAGTCACGCCCCGGTCCGCGTACTCGGAGTTGTGTGAACCAAAATTGCTCTCGCGATTGCATTAGGTATGTATACACATGTGCACAGATCGACGATAGAACCCCTTG
This sequence comes from Alternaria dauci, assembly GCF_042100115.1. NCBI lineage: Eukaryota > Fungi > Ascomycota > Dothideomycetes > Pleosporales > Pleosporaceae > Alternaria > Alternaria dauci. The sequence continues at coordinate 1,986,698 of NC_091275.1, forward strand.
CATCCTAAGATGAACTAAGCGTGTATAAAAATATAGTGGCAGACTTATAGACGTATAATGGTGCACCGTTAAGGTGAGGGGTAATGCGCCGAACATACCGAAGTGGTAGCTCTGCCGGCCTTGCCTCGCACTCATGGCATCCTCCAGCGGAATTCACCGTAGTGGAGTTCCAAGACAGCGTTAACTAAGTGCGAGTGGAGATTTACAATAGTCCGCTTTTCGACAGACGCACATGACGAGTATCGGGTTCGAGGCAAGCGCAAATCCGGATGCTTGTTTCCGAGTGGAGCTATTGAACATGCGTGAACGCGCCGGCTTGTTGGAGTAGCGCAGAAGATGCAGCAGTATAGCAAGGGTACGATATTCGTGCATCTAAGTGCATGTAGCTAATCAATCGCTAAGTAGCAGTGGTATCCTCTAAAGCATAGATGTGATGATGATGACAATGATGACGACGCCCCAGTCCCTACTTTTGCAAGCCCAGGGGAATCCGCGTAACACAAGAAAGTGTGGACCGTTTTGGTATCATAAACCCAAGAAGATGTGTAAAGTGAAGAAGCCGCCCAAAGTAGGAGGAGCCCAAAAGCGGCCCTTGTGGCGATGTCGCCGAAAAACAGTGTGGCCGTGAAGAGAAGCAAGGAAAGATAATACCAAAGAATGATGCGGTATGGTACAGGGTATATGCAAGCAAACGCGAAGACTTCGAAGGGTCGTGTGCAAAATCAGTTCTCCTCCATCAATGCTTCCTGGTCGCCGGTTTCGCGCCACTCGCGCGCCCGTTCAGACAGGCGCTTGACACCTGCAATGCGCTCTGCCCAAAGAGATTCAGATGGAGATCTGAATGTGTACGCACGCTGTGAGGAGATAACACCTATTGCCTGTAGCACCGCCTTGCGCGAATCTCTGCCGAAGACGGCAGGGTGATTGATCCATTCGAGACTGGACTCGAGTTCTGCATCAAGGGCGTACATGGTTCTGACGTCAATGCCTGCTGCAGGAGTGAAGGGGCTGTCTGCGTGGGGAGAGGGTGTTCGTGCACGCAAGTCGCCACTGGCGCTATGAGTAGTTGGTGACGCTGACCCGGTGCTGCCTGCTGCACTCGATGGTTCATTGCGTCGGTGGCCTGGAGGTGGCAGTGGTGGCAGACCCCCCTTTCCAAGTCCTTTCAGGATACTGCGTGTTTCCTTGAGGAGGTGGTGGGCGCGTTCGTGTTGGCCGCGGGAAACAAGCGTCAATGCGCGGGTAAGCATGTCTGATGTGAGCAGCTCCATGCGTCGCTGTACTACATGAGGATGTGGTGGGATAGGAGGTGTTGGTGGTCTTCCTGTTGGGCTCTTCTTTGGCCCAGAAGGTAGCAGAGTAATGGCCAGTAATGATGGCCGTGGCAGGTGTGAAAGGGATCCTTCTCTTAGAATATCGCCGTACGTAAGGTCTGCCTGGATCAGAGGTACTTCTTCGACGCTGAGCGTGCGTGACTCGTCCTGATCGAGTGGTCCACCAAGAGCCTCCAGGCCAGACACAATCGACTCCCAGGGGTCCTGAGGAAGCTGTTCTGGAGAGCCAGTATCCGGCGCGATAGCCAGTTGAACTAGGATGTCTCGCTTGTCGCCAAAACGCAGATCACCCAATGCCGCTTCAGCATCACGTCCGGTAGCTCGTTTGGTGATGTGTAGCGCGCCACTGATCTTGACAAACTTGGCAGGAGAGCCTTCTGGTAGTCGCAACTTCAACTTTACGTTTTGATGCGAGGTACTTTGGAGGGAACCAAGGCACCCCGCTGCACACTCACGAAGCATCATCCAGTCTTTGACGTATGTGTACGAAGCCTTGGTTCGCGTAGAAAGTTCAATCATGGTGTCCGGTTTGTGTGTAAGTCCAAGACCAAATGAGTGAATAGAGACCCTAGATGAGCGTTAGTGGTGATCATGTGTCTGATAGTATCAGAGTACTCACTTGGCAGCCTCGGCGCGGGAGATAACAAAGTCGACGCTCTCGGTGTCTGAAGTGGACGAGTCGCTGATAAGTAAGATACTGGAGAGGGGGTTGCTGGACTTGCGCTGCATGAGCAAATCCATGGCCACGTTGGCTCCGTCGACGACGTCGGCACGCAGGCTCTTCTGTCCTACAGGGCGTATGGAGTCAAGCACTTTGGGCCAGTCTCTCCAAGCCTTGCCAGTCATGCCAACGATGGGAACACCGCCTCCGCTAGAACCGAAGGTGACAAGGCCCATACGATCGCGCTCACCCAGGTTGTAAACGAGGAAACGTAATGCGTCGCGGAGCAAGTTGATCTTCAAGCCCTGCATCGATGACGAAACTGGGATGACAACGACAATGTCGACAGGCACGTGTATTGAAGCAGACAGACGGGGCTCTGGCATGCCGCCACGCGAGGCGCTGTATTCGGTGGGTGCTGTCATGGTCGACCTGGCGGCGCCGTAGGACGAGTTGATTGATGAGACGCGCTTGGGCCTACGGTAGTCGTCGTCCTCGGCTCCGGAGTTGTCCTGGTCGTACTCTGCCATGCGGCTGCTGGTGGGGAAGTCCAAACGAATGTCCATGAGTGCGCGCCGCCATAGTTCCAATTGGCCGCGATCCTGGAATTGCAGGTGGAATGCGGGCAGCTCGGCCACCGAGAGGCTGAGGGTCAGGATCGAGTTCTCCGGCGAGTGCTCGACCTGGTTGAGGTGCTTCTTGATGAGGATGGAGCCCTTGAGCGTGCACTTTGTCTTCTTGACCGGGGCTGCACCCTCCCACTGCGGTTGGGCCGCAACCTTTTTTTCTTTGACGCAGATCAGCATCTCGGAGAAGAGGTAGCACTCGAGCTCCTGCCATGACTGTCGGTCCTTGCCGACGCGGATGTGGCCGTGTAGTCGCAGCTTCCCGAAGCGCGAAAAGTCAAGGCCGTGCCAATTGTCGACACGGGCGTGGAGGTCTTCGGTGATCTCGTCCAGAACCTCAGCCGGCTCATACTGTGCTTCGGTAGGCCGGCTCGTGGCGGGCGATTTGCTGCGCTCGTAGTCGCTCTCCGCGACGCTTGCAAGTGGAGGGAGCGGCGATGCACGCGGCATGTCATCCAGGTTCGGACGCCACTTGCCCTCGACCACCTCGACGGTAATCAGACACGTCAGGCTCTGTTGCTGCCGCGACCGGCTAAGAGTGGGAAATTCACTCCGGACAGTTACTATGGGCGGCGGGATTGGGCTCTTGAGGAGGCCACGCGGGCTGCTGAGGCTCGTCTCCATGGACTGCACGTCATAGTCGTGCCGCCGGCCGTCGTGGGTCGGGGCATAGTCGTTGGAAGAAGCAAGTCCCGTGGCTCCAGAGTCACTGCGTCCATGCGCCCTGGATAGCGACGCGCCCCTATCGGAACCACGGTCACGGCTGTGGCTGCTGTCTCGTTGGCGTGTGTGGGTGGTGGGCGGATAGCGTGCCGACGACGCGTTGCTTCCATTGCGAGAACGCCCAGTCGTCATGTGGTCGTCGTGCTGGCGGTCTGACGCCACGGTTTGGTTGTCCCAGGGTGTTGGTGTGTTGGCCGCGCTCCGGTGGCTCTCAGCTGCTTGCGATGGTGGCGGCTCGTGTTGGACTGACCGCACAATGGTTGACAGTTTCTCTGCGCGCACATCAGCATGGCTAGCCAGCGCTGTCTCGGAGGGCTGCCTACCAAGATCGAGAACGTTTCCACCTCTGCTGGTGTCGAGGCCCAGTGTGGCATCGCACGTGGGGCAATGCTGCGACTCGAACTCGCGAATGTACTCGTAGAAGCATGCTTCATGGGAAACATGACCGCACGAGAGCTGCAGTATCCGTTCACCCCGCAATGTGTATTCCAGGTTCTCCTCGCACACACAGCACTCGCTGCCAATAAAGGTCCGCTCTCGTCTCGTCCGGCTTCGCTCGATATCCATTACTCCTGCCATGCCTCTGCCGGAGCGAGGAGGGATTTGTGAACTGAGAGTCGCGTCGGATCGTTGAGTGTGCGAGGTGAAGGGCTTCGTCGAATGACTACTGCGCGAATGGGGACGGAGTCCTAGGAAAGACATGAGCGGCCTGAGCTCCAAGACAGGTCACAATGGTAGCAGGGAGAGCAGTACTATCGCTGGAGCCCACGACTGGACTGAACTCGACAGTCTTCTTTGCTTTCCTGTCTTGTTTGTCGTGTTTGTCGCCCAACAGTCCGAGCTGGTAGAGGTTCGTGTGTAGGCTGTCCTTGGGTTGACGGTGGGGTGTGTGAAGACGGCGGCGTCCAGACAAAGAAAGTTCAAACCCGTTCGACATGGAAGGGCCGGGGCTGGAGCAGGGCTCGCTTTTGGATCGCCTCAAGCACGTTTCAGCATCTAGAGAGCGCACACGGAGGATCGTTGAAGAGCTCGCGGGCTGGGTGGACCTTTAGGTTAGAGGCACCAGGTACCGGCAAAGTGCGTTAGCCGGAGTATTGTGCCAGACGCGATTCGAGCCGTCCAACACGGACCTGTCGGGGATGAACTGTGCAGAATTGGAGAATGCGATGCGCCGGCCCGTTGGCATGTGTCTTTTCATATACAGCACGCTTCTTTGCAGGACTCAAGAGCAGCTGCAGGACATGCCCTGGCTTTTGTCACATCTGGGCTTCCGCTACAAGACCGGACAACTGCAGGCATCCCGTTTACAGGGAAGACCAAGCAGCTCCGATGCATGGCTGCAGGCATGTCGTGCGACCCCCTGCACGGGGGGCGTGACGGAGGCACTTGGTCCCCTGCAACGACCGACCGGAAGTTCATGCGTAAATAGGGAGGCTTGGGGATGACTGCCCTGCGCCACCTCGCCTATCATTGGCCAATACTTTACACCGCGATTCAGTCCACGAGGTGGTCCATGATGGCGGGCCAGAGACCGTTCGCATCGCAAATCCTCAGCTTTTGCGTCCGTGAGCACGTCGAACCGAGTAGGGAGGCAGCCCACATACCCGCTTGGGTGTTGGCCAGCTGAGTCGAATCAGGAGTGATGCAGACACTCCACCTCAGGCAGGGAAGACACCCATGACAAAAGAGGCTCTTCTTCCCAAATCCGACGACGTCACGCCTCCTCTGCTATTTCTTACTCCTCGTAAAACCTGCCTGCTGCCTCGTCCAGATAGGGAATGCGCTAGAAGCTCCGTTTGGGCCTATTGAGGAGGTCGCTTCCCACTGGGGCCTCCTAAACCACGGTCCACTGTCCAGCGTCACGGATTCAGCATTGAGTCAGTCTCTTCCGTTAAAGTTTGGCTGCAACTGGGATGCTTCGGAAAGCCACCACTTCTAGAAGACCCCTACGAATCCTGCCAGGAAGAATTCACGAAGGGGTGACCTTACGGAAACAATTTCTCTCAACGTGAAATGCGCGGCTAGTGGCCTGCGGTTGCGCAAGCGAGCGTTACAATACCTTTGCGCAATAATCTTTGAGGTTTTTTTGGTAACAAGAATCCGCCATCGTCGCAAACTTCCGTGCAACTTGTTTCTGCCATCCGAACCTTGGCCATCGTTCAGCTCGACTTTCGAGCTCCGTCGAACTTGATAGGTTGCCTAGAGGCACTCGCGTCGGGCGTACGACACTGTAGGTATAGTGGTCCCTTGGATCTTCCGGCCCCAGGCGGGTGTTGGCGTAATCAGCACATGGCACGCACGTGGATGCATCAACGTCATGATGAATTTTCGAGACGCGGGATCTCCGACTGCTCAACCAGCAACATCCATCGCAAGAGTTTTATCACCGGATCCACAGCAGGGCGAGTCTCCTCTCGTCTCGAGTTTGCAGATATGCAGCGCAATGTTGACGCACCGTATTACCCAGGCTATTCTTGCCTGCACGCGACAAAATACGCGCATCTCGTGATTGGATTGGATGCACAATTTTCCGCGGCAGATTGCCATTACGTGTACTTTGCCTGCAGGCTCTGTACAGGCTATGCGCAGTAGCTTTTTGTCACTCGCATTTCCTGTCGCTGTCAGGAACACGGTCTGCATTATCCTGCATTTTTAGCCGGCAGATGCGCGGATTCGCTCAGATCCCGCCACGGCTGAGCGCCGTTTTTACAGCCCATGGTGTAGCCGAGTGAGCGCAGATACAGATGAGGAGAAGAGAAAAGCCACTGTATACCTGACCATCTTGTGTAGCTCTTCTCTCTAGGTGGCTTTGGAGCGGTTATACTGTACGACGGCTGTCAGTAGGTACGGACGATGCGAACAGCAGCTGTCACCACTGTGACAGACGCCTCGTTACTCGAATCATTCGGTCGTCTTGCCTTCTCACACTCCGGTTGGTGTTGGTTGCCTGATTTGTTGGTGATTATGTCGCTAAGGACTTCTCCGAAGCTACTGATGCGGCCTTTGGTCGTACTCACCGCATATGTCCAATGTTCTCAACGCAATCGCGAGCTCCGTGTAAGTAATCCGATTATTGCCTCCACTGCATTGAAATTTAACCTTGCGCAAGCAGTAGTAGCTTCGCCTACTCTGAGTATAGATGACTCCTGGGTGATCCTACTGTTATTTTGATACCTACTTCTCGCATCCGTCGTAGTCCGTGAATGCCCAACTGGGCAGAGGATATCTCGTTACGAGACACGGTAGCACGACGATCTCCTTCGAAGTTTTGGTTCTCATCTTCCATTGTCCACCGGAGCTATTCTGCTTAAAGTCAATGTGTGGTGATGCGACTAATGTAGTGCGCTAGTTCTCGACGATCTCGAATAGCCTTCCATCTAGTGTGCGCCATCAAAACCACCACACCACTACCAGAAGCCACCTCGTTAAACTCGGGTTTCATGGTCCTTTTTGCGCCCATCTCAAGCCACACGATCCATCAATGGACCCATGACGATCATGTGCGTTCCTTCCCGCCTCTCGTCCTGATCTCTTTCCCCACTCCTTCTAGAAGGTCCCCTTTTTACGGAAGACTTCCCAGCCATTCATTCAGCATAATGTTGCAATCTATTTGTCACAGCACCGAATCATCGATAATGTACAAAAAACGGTACCTTTCCGAAATGTAGCGACACCGGTGCGCGTGTTTGCTGGCTGTTTACATTCGTTTAGAAGTACACATGTCGTCATACTGAGTTTGAGCATGAAGCAAGGCTCTGCTTGGTGCTCAAGGGGTTCAACTGGGTGGCGCAGCGCATTGTCAAGACGACAAGAAACCTTACTGCAGTATGTACCACTCGTTCTGTATGTCCAACACCGGAAGAACTCCGGTTAGTGGCGTGCAGACTGTGACTTGCATTGCCTCGGCGCAACGCCACTAGCACGCCTGGTTACCCTTCCCCAGACCCTCCATCACCTACGCTATCGTTGTATGCAACCACGACGGCCCACGACTTTACTTCAAACGCGATACTTCCCGAACCATTTTTCGCGCCTGCAGCTACGTCTTGTATCTCCACGACATATATCGGCAAATGACAACACGATTCTGACCACTTCGGCAAAGAACTCCTATGGTTCGACTAATGCGTGATTTGGCATACCCTGCACCGTCAGGTATCTATTGGGTACACCTGCTTGAGGGTCTCCCATGGTACCAGGCGCAACGTTTAGCTCGATATTTGCTAGCGGGACACGCTCCGCGTTATTCGCCCATGAATGGTCATTTCGGGTACAACAATACCGCATTTTCGCTCGAAAGCTCGAGCTGTGCACTAAGCACAAGGCGACATATCTTGACACGGCCTCTGAGTTCGTGTCTGCGTTTCAGCTACAGCTTGACAGCGTCAGGAGTCGACTGTACAATTTGTTTGCTTCAGATCTTGGGAATACAACACTGGAATGAGGTCCGAGCTCCACGATTGGCAGGCACGTCGTGTGCGCAATCGAGTAGGTTTCAACCTACCACTACACACTGCTATTCACGGGATATACACCGTACATCATCATCATCATCATCATCATCACGCTCGACGCCCTTGCGTCTGCGAAGCCTGTGAGCTGATGCTACTTCACACACGCGTTGTGTTACTAGTAAAGGGACCATGTCCTCAGCCGATGACAACCCCGCTATACGAGAAGACAACCGATGTCCAATATACACACATAGTACGATGGTCACGTCGGACTTCTCGCTAAACCTTGGTCTAGCCTTTTCTCCGTTACATTTTGCTGTACACACGGGAGAAATATCGCATGTGGCATTGAAGCCGTCCGTGGGCGGCGCTACATATCAAAAACTCGCTAGCTTCGGTACTTCTCTACCATGCAAAATCCCTGCTTGTCTACGGAATCTCGATACGCACAGGTGAGGAACGGCAGATGCAGATGAACATACGTTGAAGGTCTATGCTTTCGGATGCACCTTAGAGTGGGCGACCCACGACCCGGTCGCGCTCTAATTCGCACTGAGCAGAGTATTCAAGCACAATCTTTGTGAACGGCTGCCTTACACAATTAAGATTTGCTTGAAAATTAACTCCATCGAAACTGTACCAGAGATGCAAATATACTGAAGATCGACGGTCAAAGTCATCTGCGCTAGTTTTCCCGTCGACCGAATATACTTTGCACCAGCTGTACATGCCCAAAAACAGCAGCGTCGTCATACCAACAGAGACCCTCTCTACGACCAGAGCAGCGATTGGAGCAAGTTAAGCTTGCACACGCCTCAAGAAACCGAGCCACTCGGGTGATTGCCTTCGGCTCTGAACCTACTGTCGTATCCAGTAGTCGGGAAGAGCGAATGAAGCGCTACTGGTGTCACTCCGGAGAATATCGCGGCTGCATGCAGGGTCTTGCATAGTCGCTGCCTAGGTAAAACGAGTGACGACTTTGCATGCAACATGGATGATTCTCGGCCCAGCATTGGAATGGAGATCAGATAAGCTGGCAAGGGACCAAAAGTTGGTGACACATTGTTTGAACAGTCTCTTGCGGCAGGAAAGAAGGTTGTTTATGCGTACGTCTGGCCGATCAACCAATACTTGTTGGCATAGGAACTAACAGAAACAGAAGGTATTGAGTTTGCCGCAGTTGGTTGCTGCAGCGAACACGAACAAATATATTGTCGTATATGCAGTTTCAATCACACCTGATTACACAGGCTATGGGCCTCGACGTTTACTAGATTCGATACCACCTAGCACCTCTATCCACTGTTAGACGTTATGCTAGACCTGGAATCGTGCATCCTCGGCATTCTCAGCTCGCAATAGCTGCTTCGTAGAAGTATGGCATAGTGCAAGAATAGGTGTCAGGCACCATGGAAGACATTAGACAGCCTTGCGAACGGCGGATTAGTAATCCTGAAACACTGTCGAACGCTTCAGACTTTCGCCAAATCTCCCCGCATTCGGCATCATACTTCCGCCGTCGGTCTCTCCCCGATAATGGTAGGTGTAACTGGCACGGTATGGGTTTCAGATGTCTCTTGTCATCTCAGCTCATTTTGGACCGGTCTTTCAACAATCACTTGTCAGAATTCCCTTGGACAATTGCACAATGGCTTCACAACACCTGAACTCCCATAACAAGGAAAACAATCTCTATTACCAGGGCGAAGGAATGGTTTCAACTCAAACGGCTACTCCAACTCACCCCAACGAGCCCAGCGATAGTACGACTCAGCAAGCCAAGCCACCTCTCCACCTCCATCTCCAAGTCCAACCCCGGCCTCTCTCTCTCTCGTCTCTTCCTTGCAGCTTGAACAGAAAGAGAAGAGAGTCAGTCGTCTCCACAATGCAAGGCGCGCCGAAACGTCGCTCCATCCGTCGGAGAAATAACCTTACTCACGAACCGGGGAAAAGCCGTTGCGCAGCCTTTGCGGCTCCCTCTCGGCCAAGCCCAAAGTCAGCCGCATCCGCAGCCGTTGGGAAAGGCGACTTGTTCCGGTATGACGACGACTCTTCGCCAAGATCAGCAGCATGAGATAAGCAGGCTGGTTTGTACCGAGCAAGGGTCAGTCAGCCAAGTCAGGTACGGTATTGTAAAGCGGGTTTTCGTGGGTGGATATTGTTGAACGGGAGTTGCCATCGCGGTCATGTCCCGAGGCACTTTTGCATGACTTGTTGTAACGAAGATCCTCATTACCCTCCATGGGTCATCCTTCGTCTATACTTTCTGCCCGGTGATATCACCAAGCGGTTGATCCTTCTGACGAGGCTTGTAGGAAAACTTTCCACTGGGCTGGGACGCAAATGGGGCAAGTGGTGGTTGTTCGAGTGGAAAGACCAGGGTTGATGCTCTGAACACAAAGCGGTAGTCATACAGTACTAATCTTCTCTCGTTTGAACCAACTCCAGAGATATGGTGAGAGCATTACCCTCGGCATGATGCTAGCTGGACATCTACACGAAAGAGCACGTAATACAGGTATAGGCGAATATTGCCTGTCAATTCCGAGGAGGGGTCCTGGACCAGGCACGGTGCCTGCCCGTGGCGTAACATGCTTACGCGCCATATGTACCACCACTGCAACTATACAGAGTATACGAGTCCCTCCCCTACAGTAAGCTAATGTGGAGGGCGACTATACAGCCACAAGTACTTGTAAGTACCATGTCTTGTTGTGCAAAGACGCTGTTGGACCCAGTGTTCGGTCAGAGACATTGGTTGAGCGCGAGGCATCAGGCCATCACAGTCAGATATCCGAAGATCGCAATCCACCACACATGTTGGGCAAAGAGAAAAAAGGCTCACCCTCAAAGGGCACGGTGAAGTCTTTTCTTGAGCGCAGGGCGCGCAATCGTGTTCACGAGGGGGCTGATCAGCAACGGACCCACATACCAAGCGGCCAAAGCTTGTGTACTGTAGGTGTGTGTGCACCGCCTTGTGGCCCTGGAGCCCTGCATGTGTCGCGAACCCTCGAGTTTGGAGTGTGGCTCAACACTTTTCAGGGGAAGCATTTGTCCATGCTCTCAGAGGACAGAGCAAAACACGTGAGAATATAGATTGAGGATAAGGTATTGGAGTTAATCCCCCGAAGACGCTGACAAATGAGTCAACCGACCCAGGTTGCAAGCAATCGAATCCGTCGTACAAAGACACGCCAAGAAGCTCAAATTGTGCCGTCACTCGTCGCCGTTAACCTTCGGCAGTGTCACCGTCATGATACGTGTATTCATTCAGCACCCGCAACTCCAAACGCTTACTTCTGCATCATCAGCTGGACGAACTCGTTGTCTGGCCTGTGTTAGCGTCGCACGTGTGATGCAAGCAGGTGCAACCTACAGTCGATGCGGCCGTCGCCGTCCTGGTCAGCCTCCCGGATCATCTCGTCGACCTCGTCATCGGTCAATTTCTCGCCAATAGAAGTCATGACGTGGCGCAGTTCGGCGGCGGAGATGAAGCCGTTGTTGTCGCGGTCAAAGACCTTGAAGGCTTCCCGGATCTCTTCCTCGGAGTCGGTGTCCTTCATCTTGCGGGCCATCATGGTGAGGAATTCTGGACGGGTTAGCTGTGGTGCTTGGTGCTGGTGCAGACGAGGCGCACCTGGGAAGTCAATGGTGCCGTTGTTGTCGGCATCGACCTCGTTGATCATGTCCTGGAGTTCGGACTCGCTGGGATTTTGGCCGAGCGAGCGCATGACGGTACCTAGCTCCTTGGTGGTGATTTGACCTGTGGCGCATCGTCGTCAGTTGTGCTTGCTATCGAGTAGGTGTTGTTTTTGTTTTTGTAGTAGCTGTGAGCGGTGGTGTGGACGCCTTAGCCAGCAAGCCGCACTTGGGGCCCCTCTGCCGATTGCGTTGGCTGGAGATGCGGCGCTGTCACGGGGGCAGAGTATGCGGAGGCGAGTCGGAAGGGAGAGTACTGACCATCGCCATCCTTGTCCTAGAGCACGAGAGAGCTGGTCAGTTGCGTGTTCGTGACTGCGCAGGGCTATGGGGGCTACCAGGCAGCCGCGCGGGCATGGCAGAGGACGGGAGAAGGCACTTACAAACAGAGAAAAGGCCTCCTTGAACTCGGAGACCTGCTCCTCGGTGAGAGAATCGGCCTGCAGGGACCTGTTAGCGATGCGCGAGGGTGCTGGCGGGCAGGCTGTCGTGGTGTTTTGCAGGGCGGGGTACGTGTGGGAATGTGTGAGGACGGCGCGGGGCTACACACCATGTTTTCTGCTGCGTGTGTGTGTGGGAGGAAGTGGGAGCGAGGTTTGGTGGTCGAGTAGGGGGTGTCTTGGGTGCAGGCCGGGAGTGAGATATAGCAGAGGCGCAGGTGCGGTGTGAAGGAGATGCCAGTAGTGTTTGCGGCTGGAGAAGATGGGCTGGAGTGGAGCAGGCCGTCTCTCACACGGCCGTCCTCTCTAGCGTCGCCCAGAGCGGGAAGGCGCCTTCAGCTGCACCGCCCAGCCACGTCTACTACGGAGCAGCTGCGAATGCGCCTCACTCCAAGAGCCGCGACCGACTATTTACATCTCGCTTCGTCATCGCCCGCGTGTCACTGCATCCCTCTACACCGCGTGTGCCCTACCATGACCTAGCCCTGTTGACCCTCGCCAGCCCCAGAATGTGGCGGGACCGTACCAACCTGTATGCTCCTCCCCACCACGCACCCACGCAACCCGGCCATTCCCTCGCTGACGTAGCTGCTTAGCTTCATCTCCTACCGCCAGTCCTACTCGCACCACCCCCAGAAGAAGACGCGCTATGGCGGCCCGGGCTCCAATGGCTTCGGCGACAGCAGGCGCGTGTCCGAGGAGCGGCAGGGGCTCATGTCCAGCGGCGCATACCAGGACGACGGCGATGCCGTGATTGAGATGGACCTGCTGCCCCCACGATGGCTGGATATACAGGACGACATCACCCAGCACCTCGCCGACATAGCCAAGCAGACACGCAAGCTCGACCAGCTGCACCAGAAGCACGTGCTGCCGGGCTTCGACGATGAAGACGTCAAGAAGCGCGAAGAGCGCGAGATTGAGCAGCTCACCCAGGGCATCACCCGCCTCTTCCAAAAGTGCCAGCTAGCCATCAAGCGCATCGACACCATGGTACGCGAGGCCAAGCAGCAGGGCAACATCAACCAGGGCGAGGAGGTCATGGCACAGAACCTCAAAATCTCTTTGGCGACCCGTGTCGGCGAAGTGAGCGCCATGTTCCGCAAGAAGCAGTCGGCCTACCTCAAGAGTGACTTTCCCCCCAATCCGCAGCTTGGGCGATGCTAATGATTAATTGTGCAGAACTACGCGACCTCGGAGGCTTCACCTCGCCCTTCCGCTCCGCAACACCCGTGCAAAACCCTTACAACGACCCTGCCCTGCAAGAGTCCGATGCCGATCGCTCCTTCTCGCAGTCCACGCTTCTTCAGACCAAGCAACAGCGCATGCGCCATGACCCCAACGAAGCAATCATAGCCCAGCGCGAACGCGAAATCGAAGACATTGCCCAAGGCATCATTGAGCTAGCAAACATCTTTCAGGAGCTGCAGACCATGGTTATCGATCAGGGCAGCATGTTGGACCGCATAGACTACAACGTAGAGAACATGTCGCGAGACGTCAAGGAGGCGGACAAGGAACTCAAAGTGGCGTCAGGCTACCAACAGCGGACCATTAAGAGGAAGATTATGCTACTGTTGGCCATCTTGATTGCAGGTGTCTTCATACTATTGTCGCTCAAGTTGAGCAGAAGAGGCGGAAACGATGCGCCGGCCGCTCCGCAAGTACCAGACGTCCCACCAGCAGCAGCGATAAGAACCAGACGGCAATCAACCAGCATGCGCACGAGTCGCGTATGGCACCGAAGAAAACGGCGGTTATGGCAGGGGGTTCAAGACAACCCTTTGACGCTCTAAGGGCGCTTCTGTTAGAAATGGATATATCACGATTACTGCCTTGTACCGTTCAGTCTCATTGTGTAACTACTAATCTTGGACGACTCCACCCAACAGGCGGTTCTGCGCATGTATCCAAGTTCTACGTACCGTGTTCAGGCTCGTCAAAGTTTCGCTCCTTCTACAGATGCCTAGGGATTGTGGCTTCCGGATCCGTCCAGTGAACTCGAACTTCATTATGTAGAGTCAGCTGCGCGTGGCTGTTCAACAAAGACGGCAGTCGCCATGCGCCTCGGACAGCAACCGCGACTGTCTTTGTAGCCCGCATGCGGAAGGCGCGAGGTAGAAACAACTCCGCAGTCTTGTTGAACAAAGACCCAATGTTGTGGCAACCCTAGGTTTGTTTGGAAATGCTGCCTATACCTCACATGCTGCTTTGCATGTGCTACTGGAGCTTCTGACAATCTTTAATAGTATCTCGGGTTTCTTTCCAGGACACCGGAGCAGCTCACCCTTCATCATGAAGCTAAAGGAAAGCAAATTTTGGTCCCCGTTTCTCATCAAGTCTAGGAATCCAGGACAGTGGCCCTTGAGTGAAGATGTTACCACGCGCATTTGTCGGCATGCAGGCAGACAGGCCAGTGCTATGCTCAATGTCGCCCTACACAAGAACAGGCCAGACGGTAAAGACGTAGACGCAGCCCTGCGAGCTGTGTACTACGAACCATTCACGTACTGGGACTGGCATGGCGTGGATGCTGAAGACGAAAACGCTTCGAAACACAAGAAGCAGCTTGTTTGGGAACGTCAACGAGGCTTCACGGATGCCAACGGTGGACATCACGGATACCCATATCCCCAAGAAGCATGGCAGCGGTTCCGACACCTGATAGACAACCATCCAGAGAGACGCTGTTGGGTTGAAAGGATCGCAGTGGCGCACTGGATGAATGTAGAGGATTTGACGTGGTAAGTTTTCTCCGTCTACATCACAGTCAAGAAGAGGGCCTTCAGCTTTGTGCCAGCTCAGTCAGATTCATGTAACTCTGAAGCCAACTGTTGACATTTTGCCAGGTTATTCCAAAATCTGCCGTCGCTTGTAGCCCTGGACTTGAGCGACATTGCGCTTTTTCAAGTCCAACCGTACAGGGGTTATGCGAATGAGCCTCCGATAACTATGACTGACACGTGGGCACACTTGTTTCTTCGTATGCCCACTGTATGTGCCGCAAGAGAGACGGCGCTTCGATTGAAATGGCTTGGCCTTCCAGATTTCCGAGATGTCTCACTTGCCGCTCCACGGATTTTGCTCGATAATTTCCTCCCGCTTTGTACGAATCTCCAGACTCTTTCCATCCGCGGGAAATACAGGGAAGAAATTCCACCGCCGAACCTCAGTGGTCACGAATACGTCTGCGAATTCATCAGGGGCATCAAGATACGCACCCCGTCTAGTGTCACCGCTCTTGAGCTTCGGCTTTCGATCCCTTTCTTGCATGAGCTACTAGTTGCTCTACACACAGAGGACAGGCTGAACATAGACCACATAGGCCTTGATCTTGGAGCCTGGGCTCAGGTGTACCCTCTCAGAATTACGTCTACGCAGATACCAGACAGTGATATCATCTCAGCAGCTTCAAAGGCAGCTCGGAAGGCCCGTTTTGATATTTACGAACAACAACACAACAAGCTTCTATCTGCATCCTCAAAATGGCTTTTACCACCGCCAGAAGAAGACTCCTCCGACATATCAGATGTTTCAAGTTCTTCTGGAAATCCCGCATTCGAAAAGCTCGAAGCAAGGACTGTATTCCAGAACGAGCCGTATAAAGTTAGGGGAGGGTCAGATATTCGCGAGTACAGGTGCGAGCGGAGTAAGCTCGCAAGCCGGAAGAATTGTGCAAACAAAAACGGGAACCACCACACAGAACTACTCGGCAGCCTTGAGAGGACACACGTAAATTCTTTGCCATCCATGTTGGTGAAGCTGCATGATGCAGGTCAAACGGCTGCATCACAGGACTACAGTCTATATCCACTGAAGCCCGAATGGCAAGCCAATAGCACGATTCCTTTAAATCCCCTCGTCATGATTCAGAAGTACCAACCTGTCCCCACACTGTCCATGGATCAGGGTCGGAACTACAAAGAGCCGACAGCAGATCGACTCAAAGAGGCTTATGCTTGGTTAAACACGACCTTTACCTGGCGGCCAATCTTTGACTGGGATTACTTTGTGACTTCCGGCATGGAAAGTCTCGAGGGAAACCTGGATGTTGCGTTCTCCGGCATACGACAACAATACAAACTTGGGAATACAACTAAGAGTACCAATGAAATGCTCTTGGGTGAAGTTTCCAAGCAATTTCAGATCATGCGAGACGCCGGCATACCGATTCATCTTCTTCTGGGCCGTCGCAACCCTGACGAGTCCAGCCTGTACTGGGGCTGGCCCTACAACTCGGAAATGTGGGAACAGTCGCTCAAAGCGCCACTTGATGCTGGCTTGGCGCCAGTCGCAGCTCACATCGATACCTTGAGTGTTTTCTATGACCTACGTAATCCTCTGGGCGAGCAGCGTTTAGAAGAAATTGACAAACGACAACCGTATCTACGACCCGAAGCATATTGTCCTCGCCCAAACGACCCTTGGCTCTCTACCAAGGATAGCGTATTCAAGAAGCAATGGCAAGACCGACCCTCACGGATATCTAAGCGTAAAATCCAGAAGACGGCGAACAAGAAGACCATCGGAAAGCAACCTCACATTTTACTAGCCAGTAACCTCGACTCATGTCCTCCTGTTGGTGAGTACGCTGATGAACACTCGTACGACGATCCCGAGACGAACAAATCCATACCAGAGACCTTACACCAAGTTGCCCGTCGCGCTGCATTTGAGCGAGAGGCCGTCGGTTGGCACCGATTCTGGACCGAATATGCACCTCAAATGACCAACTTGAAGGAACTACAGGTACGAATGCCTCGGAACTTCGACAGTGTGGGTAGTTGGAGTCTTCGTCAACTTCTGAATCCCAAAAAGACCTGGGTAATGTTTAGTTATGCGGATGAGCGTGGCCATATGCAGACTCGACAGGATCTCCTGCAATACGTCGCGGATCATCCCAAGCTGCACATGCATGCATCTCAAGAGAAGATATGGCCTGCTGGCCGCTTTGTACGACGCAATTGGACTCTGTGGACACCTGAGCCCACAGACGCTACCATAGTTGCTTTGCATAGAGGTATAAGCGAAGTGGAATGTCCAACTACGCAACCGTCTGCAAACAACAAAAGTACTGGTCTACATAAAATCAAATCGCTGGCAGGGGAGAAGCGCGAAAAAGAAGAACTCGAAAAGGCCATTAAGCAAGCACGAGAGACGGCGCGAAAAGAGAAACGACTTGAGGCTTCGCTTCCATTGCCTTCATCGGAAGATCTTGTGGAAGATTCTCCAGCAGTAATCCCGAGGTCAGAAGACATTGAAAGAAGGCTGACAGGAACGTATGGCCGCCATATTCGCCGCGTTGCTCAGAGAACCTGGCGCACTGAAATGCGAGGTCAAATAGAACAGCTCGAAGACGCTACAATTATACAAGACGTATTGCGGAATACTGGGAAGCTTCTGCGGAAACGAATGCAGAACTTCCGTCCAGAAGAGGTCTTTACGCCATGTGATCGCACGGAACGCGCAAACGGCTTGGACTTTGTGAAGCACGCGACAGACTATGCTACCGAAGAGCGTAAAAGACGGGGGGAGGTAGTGCAAGAGCACGCAGGTCGAACAGGGAAGCCGTCTCCAAAATCTCCGTCTACAAACACGACACCTGGCACCCTCCCATGCGGTCCACAGCAGCCGCTGACAAGTCCTGTTGGGAAGAGCCCAGAGAAGTCTAGTTCAGACTCCACGAGCTCAGATGAGAGCGATCCTGGTCCGACGAGATTCACTCCTGCCATGCCAATCAAACAGATCACAGCAACTCGGACTGTCACAACTCAGCAGGGCTCCGAATTCGTCTTGACGTCTCAAACGACCCAAACCACACAAACCCAACAAGAAGCCTCTATAGCGCGACAAAATATGCTAGCTCAGCAGTTAGCCAGTAACTTGGCTGCTGGGCCACATCAGAAGAATTCCAAGTCTGGGAAGAAAGCGAATAAGAAATCCAACGAGGGCAAGCGAGCTACACACAAGACACTCGAAGGCTTTGGCACTGAATTCGCACAGCACACACCAAACGAGAAGGCTGGAGAAGAGAAAAAGAAGGCTAAAGAGCAAGCGGCCGAAAAGAGGAGGCTGGTTGAAGAGAAGGAAGCCGCCGTCGCAAAAGCAGAGGCTGAGGAGAAGGCCAGGATTGTTGCTGAGAACAAGGCTGTCGAAGAAAAGAAAAAGAGTGATGAGGCAAAGAAGCAGAATGCTGAGATCAAGAGGCAGGTAGAAGAGGTTAAAGCTGCTGCCGCGAAGAAAGTCGCAAACGAGAAGGCCGCGAGAGAAGAAGCTGAACAAAAGGCGCACGATGTGAAGAAGCAGGCTGCCGCGGAAAAGAAGGAATTGACGAAGCAGGCAGACGCAGAGGAGAAGAAGGCTAAAGATGATGTAGCTGCTGCGAGGAAGAAGGCAAAAGACGACATGGCGGATGAGAAGAAAAGAATCGCTGCCAAGGAGGCCGCGAGAAAGGAGGCTGAACAAAAGGCTGCCGATGATGCCGCAGAAGCTACCGAGATAGCGGCTGCCAAAGCAAAAGAGGCTGCTGCAACCATTAAGGCCGTCAACAACGAAAAGACTCCCGATATCGTTCCAACGATTGAGGACACTCTTCCAGGCAAGCCTACGAAGAAACCCACGAAGAAACCTGCGAAGAAACCGACCAAGTCATCAAAGACTCTCAAGGAAGAGTCTCCAAAAACTCCGAAAGGCAAAAAACGTAAACAGCCTTCTCCAGACCCACCCGACGATGACGCTGTCAACGAATCAAAACCTGCTAAGAAACCTTGTCCAAGTAAAGAAGCATCAACAGTGTCTACACCAGCTAGACGTAGCGCGCGCCTCCGCACACAGACACCCGCGAAAACACCTACACCGCAAGTTGAGTTCCCGTCAGATGTGAGTGTCACTGAGGAGAGTGAGTATGACTCCGAGGTCGGTGGCGAGCAAAAGAAAGGTAAGAAAGAACCAGAAGTTGGAGATGACTATAAACCACCTGGAAGTACGAAGAAGAGAACTCCTACAAAAGGTGCAAGGGCGGTGAGGGGAAAAGCGATGGGTAGCAAAGCAGCAACACCGGTTAAGGGAAGGGGGAAAGGGAGGAAGAGAGCTGCTGAGGAGGAGGAGGAGGATGAAGGCGATGAAGAGGATGAGGAAGTCGAGGAGATTGTGAAAAAGAAGCCGACCAAGAAGTCTGTCAAGAAGCCAGCTAGAAAGAAGGCTAAGACTGATGACCAGGTTAATGGATAGACGTTTAATGAGCACTTTCGGGTTAGCATCCTCATTTCTCCAGTTGCGGGAGCTCTGTTTTCTTCTCATTATTAGAAAATCCATCAAATACTACTTGTGCAATGGCTTCCATTTGGCTCCTCTGACTCCAGACAATTTAGACAAGTATCATCACTGAGAGAGCGGAGAGGATAAGAACCTGACTAGATCATTCCACTTAGTCCCTCAAAACGAGATCCCGGCAAGAGGTTTAAACGGAGTTTACATTACCAAGATAGAGATCCTGAAGGACAGAAGTCTCGCTGGATCTGGAGATGACTGGACGAAGAAGGGATGGTCAAAGTGAACGTGTGGACACGGATTTGGAACTCGCGCTATAGGATAGAACAGATTAGCGACGAGTGCTACAGAGTCGCAAGGCTTTTGCAATGATTGGTTTGGTGATTCAGTTGTAGTTCATCCAAAACTACCGGTGAAGGCCTGAGCTTCCTGTACAAGAGCGAACTCATCGTGTGTAACGCTTGCAGCCAACCAAGAGCTGCGCCGCCAGCTCAGCCGCATGATCCCCTCACCACTCACCAGGCTGCAATCATAATCAGCCTTGGACACTTCCCGTTACATTGCAACCCTTCAGAGAGCTCTACCGCTTCTTTGTAACGGTTCACGCACACACATCATTCTGTCACAGCCACTTGCGACTACTGATATCAAACATGAACGCAACGATGGCAGCTACACAGCCGCTTCTCGACTGGATCGCAGCACACCCCTACCAAACAGTCTTCCACGTCGTCAACGGTGTCGTACTCCTTACGCCTGCAGCCGCTACCGTACCTTTCTTTAACGCACTTGGATTAAGTGCTGGAGGGCCCGTCGCTGGTACGTCATCGCCTATTAGGTACCCAGAGACTCCCACTGCATTCGATACTGATAAGATCACAGGCTCGGCAGCGACTTCCATTATGAGCTTCTTCGGCTATGTGCCAGCAGGTGGCATTTACGCGACAGCTCAGAGTGCAGCGATGGGCGGATATGGCGCAAGTATTGCAGCCGGAGCGGCGCAAGCAGGTGCGGTGGTGAGCTCTGGAGCTGCATGGCTATTCGGACGTAACAGTACTGGGGCCTAGGCATCCATATGTCAGAATGGACGACCCAGCGTTGAAGTAGCAGAACGTGGAGCGGATATGGTGTGTGTTGCGAGAAGAGAAGGTAGAGGACCAATGACATGTTACCTCGGCTCGGTTGCTCCTTCACGCCAAGGGCCGTAGACTCCGCGAGCATGATCGAGCATGATGATCATGTAGAGCGTCTTACACCATCATCCGGTTCGCCTTTACTATACAAACTCCAAGATAGAACAGGTTTCGCTCTCTGATCTGGCTACTGCATCGTTGACAGCAAGCTGTACGCAAGTCTACACACAGCAATGGAGCCAGCGACCTCTCCACCAGCAGCAGACATCGCAAAACCACTGTCCGATTTCCAAAAGATAGGCCACAATACATACGTCTGGACCTCACCGCTCTACTTGTCCCAGTCTGCAGATCAAACACCACTCATCCTGCTCTTCGCCTGGAACGCCGCGGCCGCAAAGCACATTGCCAAATATACACTCACCTACCAAAAGCTCTTCCCCACATCCCGCATCTTGCTAGTACGATGTTTCACTCGGGACATGTTCCGCAGCGCCTCTTCCTACAGCTCCTTACTCCAGCCAGCAATGGAGCTTGTAGCCGAACACACCACTGCAGGAGGCCAAGTCCTTGTCCACAGCTTCTCCAACGGCGGCGGAAATCAAGTCAACGAGTTTGCAAAGACTTGGAAGAAGAAGTATGGCACACCAGTACCGATGCGAGCACAGATTCTCGATTCTAGTCCGACCAAAGGTCCATGGATGAAGAGCCACGCAGCGATATCCGCGTCCCTTCCCAAAAGCATGTTTTGGGTTTGGTTTGGTGGGGCACTGGTACATCTCTTGCTTGTGTGTACATTCATCGCTGATAAGGTGATGGGGAGGGAGAATAAGATGGTGGTTTTGTGTCGGCAGCTGAATGATGAGTCGGTGTTTGATACGAAGGTGCCACGTGTGTATTTATATAGCAAGGCGGATCAGATGGTGGGTTTTGAGGAGGCAGATGAACACGCTGATATTGCCAAGGCAAAGGGGTGGGACGTGACAAAGGTACAGTTTGAGAAGAGTTCGCATTGTGGGCATATAAGAGAGGACGAGGCAAGATATTGGGCGGCAGTTATGGACGCCTGGAAGAAGGGCCCGAGAGAAAAATAGAGCCACTGGCTAGTAGGGATGCAATTGTAATCTGATGTTCATGTTGAGATGGCAGTACCTCAAGCGTAAACAGATGCATTCCATGTCCCTATATCTATAGTCTAGCTGCGACCAGCGAGAGGTAGATATTCCATAGCAGACCGCAGAAACTGAGAAAGACAATACGGCGCTCGACGGGGATGTAGGTCGTGCTGAAGAAGTTGGCAATCGGCCAGACTTTGTACGAATCGAAGATGAGGCCAAAAAGCTCCTAGCTCATGTGTTAGTCATTTGCAAGGAGACACTTGATTGGAGGGGAATACTCACGTTTCTAAAGTCTTGTACAATCAATGCCACAGTCTTACCCTTCATGAGACCAATCAAGATCAAGAACATGGACTGGTTCAGCAAGGCGCCCATGGTAATACACTGCTTATTGTCAGCCCTCGCCCACGACGGAAAGTGAAGAGTCAGCCACGCACGTCCGTGAACCATTTCCTAAAGATATTCCACCAATTCCTCACTCGGACCTCTTCTTCCACTATGCCCTTTCCTTCTCCATCCTCTCTCAGCATTATGCCCTTCTCCTCTTCTCCTTCCCCTATAACCCTTGTCTGCCTAACAGTCTTCCAGCCCGGAAACGCGCGTTCGAGCCAATTCTGCCAATGGTAGTTGATGGGTGCGGTGAGTACGACCATGATGGCGAACTGGGTGAAGAGAACACGGTCGAAGACGAAGGGCTTGGATTCGTTCCATGCTTTGAGGCGTTGCGCGATAACGTTGCTGCATGAGTCTATGGCGAGGGCGGAGAGACAAGCTGCGGCGATCGGAGGTAGCTTCATGGCTGTTGTGAGGAGGGTGGGAGAGAGTCGGCGGAATGTTGACAAGGTTGAGGATTAGTTGCAGGACCGATTGTGAGATGCGGATCAGCGAGGCCAGGTAAGCATCAGAGTACGCGCGTGTTTCGACGAGGCGCGGCGCTCAGACAGGTCGACAGAAACTGAAGGTCCCTGAGGTGGAAGGGAAAAAAGCAAACCAGGACGCGGCATTGCAATCTGCTATCGCTGCGCCATTGAAATGCGACTCCACAGTTGTTGGTGTTGCTATTGCGCGTCCGTTCGGTACAGCTGAGCCCGAATCAGATGGTGGCTTGAGGCGTGGCACAACTGACTCGGCGGCGTTACTTTCTCCTAACAGTACCAAAACTCTCCCATGACTTTCGATTAGTTACCGAGCTTATCATTACCCCGCTGGGTAAGGATCGAGATCTAGATTTACCTTTGTGAAGCTGCGCACGTGTTGCAGAGTTGTTATCGTTGTTCGTCGAGCTCTTCGTTGGCCACCATATAACGAACCTTAGAAACACAGAGACCATGCACGTCTTCAACGTATCAGAAGAGCAAGGACTTCATAGACATTCTCCTTCACGATAGAACAGAATGAACACAAGCCATGGGCCTCACAGCAGCACATCGTAATCTCAGTATAAGATCCCGATAGACGGACTTTTGCTCGTGGTAATTCTATATGCGGGGTAAAAATTAATCACGCAACTCTATTCAAATGTTTTGGGTGACCAATTGAGTTGTAATCTCGTTCATGTGTATATTGCAAGACTGCGGCCCTTGAACAGTACATGGATGGAATCTTGGAAGTAGAGACATGGGATATCGTTCATAAGATCTTTATTCTGAGCATCTTCTTCGTATAAAACAATTGGCCGAGAAATACTCTCCCAGTATCTACAGTCATTCTGAATTGTCTGTTAAATCTCCATTCTCACCTACTCCTACTTCTGGTTTCTGTTGGTTGTTGACCGGCCCGATTCCATCAACTATGATATGGCATGCACCAAACGTCATCATTGCTCAAACACCGTCCCCGCATAACTAGCTCACACCACACAAATTCTGTAGTTGCCTGTCGAAAACGCTTAATATGGGGTCTGGTGTCTGTACGTGGCCTGGAGATCTCCTGGAGTTCAGTAATCGACTGTGGGCACTATCGGCGAACATGTTGCGCCGCCGGACAACGGTGATATAAACTCTCTTCTCGTCATTCAAACTATAAGAGCTCAACTGCAACAAATCTTAGTTATATTTTGCACACCAAAAGAAACCACTTCAATCATCGCCATCACTATGTCGAACCAAGCAGCGTGGATCCCCGAAGCAAAGGGCCAGCTTCAGGTCAAGGAAGCTCCCATGCCAAAGGCGGGCAAGGGCGAGGTTGTTATTAAGAACCACGCAGTTGCTGTCAACCCTGTAGATTGTGAGTATCTGCACACATGCAGTTTGTCTATTTATGCTGACTTGAACAGGGAAGATCCAGGACTACGGAATCTTCCTGCAAAGATACCCCAACATCTGTGGTAATGACATCGCTGGCGAGGTATACGAAGTTGGCGAGGGTGTTACACATGTCAAGAAGGGAGACCGCGTACTAGCGTATGTCCTCGGCCTCATGAGCTCCAGCGGGATAGTGTACTGACAGCATAACGCAGACATGCACTTGGCCTTATCACCAACGACCCTGCGCACGGCGGATTCCAGCTCTACACTTCCTGCAACGCGCTCGTCGTTTCGAAGATTCCATTGAGTATGAGCTTTGCTTCGGCCTCAGTCCTGCCTCTCGCCATTTCAACTGCAGCCGCCTGTCTCTTCAAGAAGGAGACGCTCGCGCTACCAATGCCATCCTCCAACCCCTCATCTACAGGCAAATCGGTGTTGGTATGGGGCGGCGCGAGCAGTGTGGGTGCGACGGCAATTCAGGTGGCAGCTGCCTCTGGCGTGAAGGTGGTCAGTGTAGCAAGCAAGCACAACCTGGAGAAGCTCAAGGAACTTGGTGCAGCAGCCGCCTTTGACTACAAGGATCCCAACGTCGCTCAGGACATCATCGCCGCTCTCGAAGGTACCGAGTTTGCGGGTGTGTGCGACGCCATCGGTTCGCCAGAGGCCGTGGCTGGCTGGGCACCAGTATCCGAGAAACTCGGTGGACGTTACGGCTCCGTCTTGCCCGTTGAGCAAGGTCTGCCCAAGGGCATCGAGGGCACCAACATCTTCGCCCCGACTGTAGCGCTGTCTGACAAGTACGTTGGCGATGTTGTCTGGGGGCAGTGGGTACGCGAGGCGCTGGAGAAGGGTACGCTGAAAGCAGTTCCGGAACCACTGGTGGTTGGAAAGGGACTGGATGCTGTAGCGGAGGGCTACAAGAAGCAAAAGGAAGGCGTCAGCTTCCGCAAGGTCGTGATCGAGTTGTAAGCCGCATTGGACAGGCCAACCCGCTAGCCTATAGAACGAACATGGTATGAAGTCATGTCGAATATGATAACCAATGCAACTCCTGGTGATGGCACTCGGATAGTTCTTCTGGAAGCTTCGTCAATCATTACGAGCACATACCTTGGTACTGACCACCAGGAGAGCTGTTCGCGGCCGCGGCGAAAGGTGCTGCCGAGCTGACCCACTTTAAAGTTTTTAGCTTCCCGCAACTCTTCTTCAGTTCGCGCCCTTCCTCCTCTCCAGTTGCCAACATATAAAGTCCTGGCCTATCCGTCGCATCTTCATTAACAACAGCATCTTCGTGTTATCCAGTCGCTCTTGTAAGTACTCCCACACATCCTCACACCCTTACCCCCCTGCACTATGATGAAAAACGTTCCACATTCGCAGTTTCCACGCTAGCCATCAATCGAACCTACTTTAGATGGTCAATGAGCGCGAATACCTTCCTTGGATGTCTGATTTGCTTTCCACCTTCGCATTACAGTTACTAAACCTCTTCACGAGCTCTTGCTAACTCCCAAAAGACCTTTTAGATCCGGACATTGCCCATTTATATGCTGCCAAGGACGAGGACCTAGCCAACTCAGTATGCTGGTTACCTGTTCTTGGTCACTAGACACTGGAAAAGACGTAGTTGAAGTCGGAGTTTTGACTAGTTCATTCAATACTCATATACAATTAACACCAAGAATACCTCTATTTTGTCTCCAATTTAAACAATGTCCTTTACGCTCCTGCGTCTTGTCCTTCTTTGCACCTCTCGCTCCATATTTGCACGGGTATAACATCTGCTTCGGACTCCAGTATCGATCGCTTAGAGCATGAAGAAGGTGAAGAGACCGGTCAGACCAGCGAACATGGCGCTGCCGGCGAGATGGGATGCAGCGCCTGTCGCTGCTGGAGAAGAAGAAGACGACGACCCGGATGTTGAGGTACCGTTCTCGGTCAGGTTGCCGCCAAAGCCGGCGGTCGATGTAGGAGAAACATTCTCAGTGGCCTGCTCAGAGGCGTTCTTGAAAGCATCGAGAGTGTTGGGACCGGAAGCCCTAAACACTGTCAGTCAAAGCAAGGGTTTCGAGATATAATGGAGGACTTACGGTGGGTTGATAACACCGACCATGCCATTTTGGCAGTGCTGGCCCTGTGTGCAGTAGAACCAGACAGGCGCCGAGGCGTTCTTGACCTCGTACGTGAAGGTCGTAGGAGCGACAGCCTCCGTATCCGTTGTTGGAACGAAGCCACTCCAGAAGCCGTTCTGCATGGGCTGGCAAGGGTTGGCAAAAGTAGCCTGGGCGACGGAGTGGTTCTTGGGCCAGAACGAGAAGGTGACAGTGTCGCCCTCAGCGGCCTCGAGGCTGTCTGGCTTGAAGACAAGATCGCCAGCCTTGGTGCCGACAAGAACCTTGTGGTCCGCTGCAAACGCAGCGCTGGCCATGGCCGAAGCAGTGAAGATGGTGGAGAAATGCATTATGGTTGGTTTGTTCGGAAAAGAGACTAGCTCGTTTTGGTAATTAAGACAATGCGGGAAGAAACGAAGGGATCTCTTGGTGTGTAATTGGTAGTGAGAAGTGAAGAACGTGGACCTGCCTGCCGAACAAAGGTGAGCACATTTGCGAGCATTTTATAGTACAGAGAGAGAAACAGTTGCCGCCCGGTGAGCGGATGAGTCGGTATACCTATCCCATGGCATAACAGCTTCGAGACTTCAGGCGTCGCGAAGGCATGCTTTCTTGACGCCTGAACTTCCCAAGCGACATCTGGGGAAACAGGGCGGGCAATGCAGTGCGTTGTTACTGGCCATGTTTGCCAAGGGCGCCTCGACTGGGCCACTTGCCGCTCGGGTACGACCGTTTCTTGCCTTAGGCCGTTGCTGTGGCTGTATGAGAGCCAAGATTAGACCCTGACATTTACGGCAAACGTGTTTCTGGCGAAGGGATGAAACTCTGTGTTGAGCGTGGATGGAACGCAACGTGTTTTGGAGAGCGGGCGTGCACGGAACCCGAACACTATTCTAGCCTCGCACTCTCTCTCTCTCTCTCTCTCAGCCGTTGCCTCCATGTCGACTACCGTGACAGCGGATGCGCATCGTCGCGACGTCTGGGGCGCAGACAAGTTGACAGGCCGTTGCACCCGCTGAGAGGAGACCTCCGCGCGAGCTCATACGCTTCGCGAAACGTGCGACAGCGTCTACAGCTTCCGGTGCTGACGGCTTCGGAATGGTGTTACTCCATGTCTTCCGGTCGAATAAATCTCATGATTCTGCATCAGCTCACCATCCGGCATCATCCGTCCTCCTTGCGCAAAGCGTGGCGATAACTTCACTCGACTCGTATTACTTCATGCCTTTAGAAGACGTCAAAGCGCGGGCGGAGACGGTGTCCCAGCATTTCGACGCCTCACTCACTGGCTGTGTTCATTCTCCACTCTTACGGGGTCGCGGTCCATGAACGGAACCCTGGAATGTTCCAGTCGGCTTGTGGAAAGAGGAAAGCTACAATCAAATGTCACCACGTGACACATAAGTGTTGCTCCAAAGCAGGTGGTGAGCAGGCGGCCCATGTGCTCACTGAAGTTATTGCTGCTGGTGTGAGCGCTACCAACAACAGTCAGCTAATTCGACTGCGCACTTCCTTGGGCGAAGGCTATGATTGCATCGTACAACGCTATAGCGGATTAAAGTCAGATCTCGTGTTCGTCGACGTGGCGTTGTTACCGCCGCTTCCGAGGCCATACCCAGTGCTTCATCTTCTTTTGGTTACAACACCAGGCCTAACCCTCGTGAGATGTCTTTATCGTGCGCAAGTTCCGGCGGTGTACAATATTGTTTTATTGATCGCTGTCCATGGCTACCTATTCTGGCCGATCGGATGTAACCATCTGTTAATGCCGGCCCTTTGCCTCGCCTGTTCGACCCTTTACAGCTAGTGCAAGCCTTTCCCGCTGCTAGTTTCCCAAAAATATCGCCACTCCCCACATTGTCTCTCGTGTCTGTTGACGCTATGAGCTCATCTACTACGAATACCGCTATCTTATGGTCATCTGCTTTGACCGTTGAAGCTAATACTGTGGAAATGGTAAGTCGTTCCGGGATGTTGCTCGCACTCGCACTGCGTTACCCCGTCCGACTGCCATTCTGGCGAAAGACGAGGTGGTAACCTCGGATTATGGAGTGGAGACTTCGTGAGGGTAAGTGGTATAAAGGATGATGCAGTCGCAGCTGTGAGAGAGCATCATCAGCTCCCAGCTCTCCAACTTCCACTCTCCGATATCCTACGATAACGACAGTTCCGCCACATATCTCTATTCTCCAAGCTTCTACCCATCTACCATCAACATCATGCAGTTCTCCAGCGCCATCTCTGCTGCCATCCTTGGATTCGCCAGCCTTGCTTCAGCCATCACTGTCAGCTACGACACCGGCTACGATGATGGCAACCGCGCCTTGACCTCGGTCGCCTGCTCAGACGGCGCCAACGGCCTCATCACCAAGTACAATTGGCAAACTCAAGCCAACGTTGCCGGTTTCCCTCGCATCGGTGGATACGTGGGTGTTGCTGGATGGAACAGCCCTCAGGTATGTACAGTCTTTACTTCACCTTGTTTTCACCATCTAACTATCCATACTAGTGCGGAACATGCTACGGCGTCACCTACAACGGAAAGACTGTCTATATTCTCGCTGTCGACAGCTCCGTCCAAGGGTTTAACATTGCTAAGGCAGCCATGGACGAGCTTACCAACGGCCAAGCTGCGGCCCTTGGACGTATTGATGCGCAGTACGCCCAGGTTGCTACCAGCAACTGCGGATTGTAAGTACTGTGCTACCATTAAGACGACGATGGCAAACATTCGATAATGTTTATTTATGGGTTCTATGATGGGTACTGCGTAGCATAGCGTTCCTTATTTGCATGCGGCGGCGTTTATATATACACTCCTTAATCAAGTAATGGTTAATGTCCAAGGCAGATTGGCACATTCTCAAGAGAATTCTTTCCTATATGGTGCTATGTCCTCGTGATTTCCGATCTTTTGAGTTACATGGGGGCCATTAGCCACTTATAATCTTCATAATATTCTTTCCCTGTGCTGCGACAAGATAGGATGAGCGTCAGCGTCCGCATGAGTGGTGCGTTTCGGACTGGCAGGTATAGTCAACATCTCACACCTCTCATCGCTGAAAGGTAACCATGTCTTGACTTTCTGGATACACAATCGTGGCGGAAAAGTTCGGATACCTAGCCTTCTAATTGCTGCTAGTCGTCCAGAAAGAGGTGTTGTTGCCGCATACATCGAAACGCTTGCACTAGGATGATTGTTCTCTTCGAGAATGTGGTTTGGAGTGATCATGTACAAGTGAAAGCCGATGGCCTTGAATACTGGACCAGTGCCATGACATTCCGAAAAACATCGGTACTGCTTGTATGACGATCCCCAACAGGTTCCATAAAAGAACACAAGTGGCATCCAAGGTGACTGGAAGGGTTAGACAAGACTGCAGCTATAGTAGAGGCCAACGTCAATCCACATGGTGTAGGTAGTTGCAAAGTTTGAGTGCGTGACACGAGCATTCGTTCATCATTTCTATCTACTGACGTTAACCGTCATATCTCTATAAGATCTAAACACTTGGTGGTATATCGCTATTCGCAAAGAAGGGCCATCTCAAAGATGACCAAGGAACTTTTATTGTAGAAACAAAATATGCGTGTCCCAAGAGTACCAAAGCTACGCCTGCATAGCCATGCGCCCGTGACATGATATTAGATAGGGTTTGCAAGAAGACCTGAGTGGTGATTGTGATCGAGCACCTCGGAACAGCACTTGTTTAACGAGGTGTTGAAGCAAGTAATCGACCAAGGCTTCCACTGGCGAACGATGGCTCAGGGACTGGTGATTTGGCATAGACAATCTCGCCTTCGATTGTACTAGTAGACGTCCTTGATATAGAAGCCGCCGATTTGTGCGAGTAGGACTTTGGGCTCGACGGAGCCGTCAACGGGGTGACCAGGTCAATCGACTTGGCTCCATAAGATCCACTATGCGACGGTTTTGTCCTTGGTGGGAGTGGCCTGGTAGTGGCAGGGGTGTATGGAAGCGAATAGCTCACCGACGAGGCCGGGGTGTGTGAGAGCGAAGGAGCGGCACTAAAGCTGATTTGCGAAGTGGAGTTACGGTTGTAGCGGGGTCGGACGGTATCAGGGAAGTATGCAGGTGATTGGAATTTGCGGAGGTATTTTGACGCTTCCGAGTCAAAGCGCTGATACCGGTCGGCGGTGTTATCGTCTGATGAGACGTCGGAGAAGGCACATGACGAGCGTTTCGACTCAGGTTGAGTGGGGGAGCGCTGGGGTACAATGTCGCGGAAGGCAAAGTCGTCGAAGGTGAAATTGGAAAACGGCGTAGTCGGCGGTGAGTAATGATCGTATGAATAGGTAAGACTCTTCTCGGTGTCCTTCTTCTTGCAGCTACATGTGCATGTTAGTTGGTGGTCTGTGCATAGCTGGGTGGGTGGGTGCCATACCTTTCCGAGCAGTAGAGCACAGAGTTACTGGGAACAATAATTTGCTTCTCGCAGACAGTGCTGCAACAAGACGTTAGCACACAGTAGTCAGGGCTTGATGACGACAACATACCAGTAGTTCAAAAAGCTGACCGCCATTGAGTCCTCGTCTTCGTCGGAATCGACTTCCTTGTAATGAACGACTTTGGAAGCGGGTTTGCTTCCGTGGGATTGAGTCCGCTTTGACAGAGGCCTGGAAGGCCGTGCGTGCGCAGGTTGCGACTTTTTGGATTGATGGGACGGGTGACGAACGTGATGCGTGGCCATTATGGATATGGATGAACTTTAAAAGCCTCACTGTGATAATCGCGCACGGTGCACGATCTTGTTACAGGGCTGGAAGTCGGGCAGCGAAGAAGCGGTGACACAGGCCACCGAGTTGCCAGCTGCTGATATGACGGAAGGTTCGTGCGTGGCTTTGTTTAGAATGCTTATCGCTTGGGTTCTGCGCCAACGTTTTAGCCAGGGACACTATAATGGATGTCTAGATCGCGACCATGTACAGGGACGGAGACGGATCGATGGACCAGGCGCTCTTTGGTGGAGAGCAACAACAATGCGACACCAAGACAATGTAGATGAGAACAACAAACTTACCAGGACAAGATAAGGGACGTGCGACGTCGGGAGGGAGGATAAAAACAGGTCCCAGGACGTTCTGATAGGTGGTGCACTATGCTCCCGAGAATGATGGTGCGCGGGCTGGGCTGAGCTGAGGGCGATAAGCAGCAGTTCGTGAGAGAGAGGGCAAAGCCGAGTATTTCCACAAGGCAGGCGGCTTTCAGCGGCAATGAACAAGCAATGAATCGGACATCGATAACAAGACGAGCGAGGGACGGTGGTCAATAAGTAATTACGAGACCGGTGCCTGCGATTTCCGATGTGCAGATCTAGAACGCGGTTGACGACGACGGATCTAAATATGCGGTCGGGATATGGTTGCGCGTGTGGGGATGATTCGTGATAGCCGTCAAGATAGAGCCATTGATATCATCCAGCACGCCATACCGGCACCCGCTGCGCGCTGACTCCTCACCACCTACCCCCACTCGCATCCACCACGGTGCCTTGCTACAATTTCGTTTTTCCCGTTGCAGCCACAGCGGGGAAGTCTGGCCATACTGCATCATGAGACATGGCAGCATTGTGCATAGCGACGCCGTAGGCATCGTGTTGCAGCGAATGGCGGGCCGAAGCATGCGTACGGAAATACGTCAAAGTCCACGTTCCTGTGCGCTTCGGCACAACTCACGGCGGGTACCATACTAGACACCACTGTCCATTCGGGTGCGTATCGCCGGTGCGACATTGTCACATCTTCTTTGTGTTGCGAGCTCTTCCAACACAATGAAGCCATATTGCGTGTGTCTCGCACACTTCTTCATCCGGTAATCCGGCGCGGCCCTTCCTGCACTCGACTCACCACCCCGCTATCGCACTTTGAACAGCGTTTTGCAAGCTCACAAGGTTTGCCAGTCGGCTTGCGAGCCGCCGTACATCGTGTTGGTTCCTTGTCGATAATTCGCATGTCTGAAGCACCCTCCGCCTGAGCGACTCTTGACTGTGCATAAGCAGATGCGGGTCCAATTCTCTATTCGCGTAACTCTAACCTAGCGGCCGCGCAACGAAAGAGCCAACCGGATCTCCCAAAGAGCCCTCACCGTCTCGTCGACGATCGTGAATCATCAGAAAATCTCTTAGGCCTGAAACCAGACACCTTACTGTGTGCAGCAGTCCACGATCGTCAGGGTGTGAGTGTGTACCCGCAGTACAAGTCTAGCCTTCATATGTCGGTCAAGAGTTTTCCCTCCACACATTACAAACGTTAAACAGCAAACGGGTCGTCCATGGATTGCCCTTTGGTGACACGCCACAGTTGGATCGGGGTCGAAGTTGGATAAAACGGCCCTTCCTGTTGATGTTCAGGTACCGGTGGGCAATTGACCTGCTCGAAACTGAAACGGTTCCGCTCTACCCCACAAAAGTCAGCAACAACTCACCCAATGTCGTAATATGGCCAGGAAAACAAGACGCGGAGAGACCCACTACACGCGTTCAAAAAAGTCTCGAACGTCTGCTCGTTGCGAATCGTCGCAGAAATTAAGACTTCGAGTGCCGGGTTGATGTCAAAGAATTCTCTTAAGGTCGAGACCAGACGCGGTATGACGGACTTGTCGTATGTCTGCGACACTGTTAAACCCACTTCTCCACGACGACGCAACGGCTATGCAATGGCGATGGCTTACGACGTCTGCTCCCATCACAATATCAGGCACTTCCATGCCATAGTCCTCGGAAAATGTCGACGCATCAACCGGATAGCCCCACTTTAACGCCGCTGTCCGCACCTGGACCTGAGACTTGTCATCGACGTCGAGTCCGTTGAGAAAGAGATTGGTTTTGATGGCGTCGACAACGGCCTCGTCACCATCTGTGGCAACGACGCCAGCAGCTCCCAGGTGCTTTGCGCAAAGTATTGACAACATGCCAGTTCCCGCGCCAAGTTCAAACAGTCTCTTCCCGTGTACGGATGATCGGCCAGCTTCGGACGCAAGATGCGATCCGAGCAGCAACGCGGCTTCCCAGGTCCTGAGACCCGTGGTTCCAGACGATGAGATGACGGATCGCGCTTCAAGTAGCGTCACTGCCCGCTCGTGCGATGTGCTGTCGTCATGTAGTTGCTCAGGGTAAGAGTACGTCACAAATGCTTTTTGCTGAGCCGCGTCGGCTTCGGAGGGCAGATCAGCAATAAGCAGAGTAGTCATCGCTTCCATAATATCATCTGAGATTTCCTACAAACAGAAGGAAAACAAAGGTCAGCACATGCTGGAATGTGTCTTCGCCACTGAAAGAAGACTATTGCGACTTGAAGTATGGCTGAGCTACAGTGGGAATAGAGCAATGACGAAGAAATAGGAGACCGTACATCCTCCTCCGGGTCAGTGATCGACCTCTCGAGTTTTGCTACAAGCTGTTTTAGTGTCCTCAGCTGGTAGCGTTCCGGAGGTGGCGAGGCGATGTTGGCTGTATCGAACAGATTCTCAAACAGCCATGCCTGTACTTCCGGGGCTTTCAACGTAGCATCATCTGGCCACTTGAGATTGTGAGGCTCTACCAGCTGGAAATACTGGCGTTGCAGTACGCGCAAGTGCGAGAGATTGCGAGGGCCGTCCATGGTGATGGAAGCAGTTTAGTTCGAAACCGTATCTCCAAAATCTGCCAAGCGCTCCGATGTCTCTAGTGATCCAGCTTAACTTTTGGCGAAAGTGACGATGTTCAGGTTCAACGCTGCTGCTTGATGAGAGAGGAGGGGAGGGAGGGCGGTTTCTGAATTCGTGCTTACCTAATTCTGCAGCGGGGCGCCTTGGCAGTCTAAGCGAGCAGACGCACCGCCGACCGCCGACACGACGAACGCAAATTCGACATCTCCATCTTGCCGCCAGCTAACCACAGGTAATCGACAACAGCAAGATCGATCTCTGTCCAGTACGTTCACTGCCGACCCAGCTCGCCGTGTCGCTCTTGTCAACTCCGTCTAATTGCCGCGCTGCAGGTCGAATCTTCCCAACATGGCCGACTCTCAAGTTACTCTGCGCACGCGCAAGTTCATCCGCAACCCCCTCCTCGGACGTCGTCAGATGGTCGTGTAAGTGCAGGAGCTGCCGGGCACGCAATTGCGGAGGATTGAGTCTGACGGGATTAATACAGCGACGTCCTCCACCCCAACCGCGCGAACGTTTCCAAGGACGAGCTCCGTGGCAAGCTCGCTGAGCTGTACAAGGCCAAGAAGGACGATGTCTCCGTCTTCGGTTTCAAGACACACTTCGGTGGCGGCAAGAGCACCGGCTTCGCTCTCATCTACGACAGCGCCGAGGCCATGAAGAAGTTCGAGCCCCGCTACAGGCTAGTACGCTACGGCATGGCCACCAAGGTCGAGAAGGCCAGCAGGCAGCAGCGTACGTGTCCCCTGCATCCACAACTACTGCTGCGGCTATGGCGATGGATACGGATCATGGCACACAACACATACTGACTGGACAACAGGCAAGCAGCGCAAGAACAGGATGAAGGAGTTCCGGGGCACAGCCAAGACCAAGGGTGGTGCGAAGAAGGAGAAGAAATAAGCGGGTGCACACTGATGATGACTACGAAGGTCATGGCTGGAGTCGATTGGCGGTTTCTCTACAACTACTGGTTCGCCTGGTTCTTCATCACGGTGGATACGGAGTTGCTTCTGCGGGCATCGGCATGTATATCTACGAGCGCCTGAAAAACTCTTGCGGATGGGAACGACAAGACGGATGGCGTTTGAGATCAAAGGTCTGCTAACCATCAATGCATATCATGGACTTTACGATCCTCCAATGATTTTGCCAC
Source organism: Alternaria dauci (assembly GCF_042100115.1). Classification (NCBI taxonomy): domain Eukaryota; kingdom Fungi; phylum Ascomycota; class Dothideomycetes; order Pleosporales; family Pleosporaceae; genus Alternaria; species Alternaria dauci. The sequence goes on from NC_091275.1 coordinate 2,021,334, forward strand.
TCACTCCGAGATTTCGAACGTTTTCTCCGGTCACACTATCATACCATCTCGTGCATGCTTACAGGGAGGGGACAGCCCTGAGAGATCAGTCCCTTTACCTTTGGATTTGATGCAATATTTCACGATAATGTTGGTGTAGGTTTACATTCTGTTTTGCGTAATCACTAGTCAAACCGTCGCCTTCTTCGCCTCCGCAGTATCCACCTCTGTTGACCCAGTTCCTACAGGCCGCCCATTCTTTTCCCTCGCTGCCCTCCACTCCCTCTCTCTGACTTCTTTGGTACTTAGAATAGCCCTTGCATTTCTCTCCAGCCCTTCGTCCCTTTCGCTTCCCAACCCCTGAAACCCATGAGTGACTCCTACTCCAACATCCGCAGCGACCTGTGCTTCTAGATTCCGTTGTCGCGCACGCAACTGCTTAAGTCGACTGGTAGAGGAAGAAGGCGCGCGTGAACGCAGCATGAAGGAGGGGTTCGGGGACATGAGGCAATACCAGAACACATAGCAGACTATTAAGCCAAAGAGGACAACGAGGCCGACAGTCAGGCCGATCGTTGCGCCGGAGGACAATCTCATTATTTGGAAGGAGAGTTGTTCAGAGACCGTGGGTTCTTTGGCAGAGGTACTCTGACGGTAGTAAGCGTAATGTTTGGGTCGCTGTGTGAGATCAAGCTAGTTTCAACGGCGCTGTAGGACTATATAGCCTCTCGCGGCAAATGGAGAAAGTGGCAGAAGGCAGAGCATGAAGATTCCGAGGTTCTTGTATACCGAGCTTCGCTAATATTCAATGCATTGTATCGTTCAGCGAACTGCCACGATGCATACATGTGAGTCTCACGCTCGAACACATCACTGTTTTCGCTGTGCGGGTAGTTGTGGCATTTGAGTCCTTTCAGTCAGCATGTCGAACAAGCACATTGTCAAGGACCTCTTCATCACAGGCTAATGGTCATGGACAACAAGACTGCATGGAGACTGCATTCAGTCGCACGCCGTCAAACAACGATTACTGTGATCGTTTGGATTACTACTCTTCCTATTCAATACAAATGCGTGGTTGCCCAAGTGATGCTCTGCCACTTGTCGACTGACAATTGATTGCGCCGATTATTACTGCTCCCGTGCTTCAAAGTCCTCAGGTTGCCTTGGGTATTCTTCTGAGGACTGTGGCGCAATATTCTCGACTTCGGCCTTGGCTTCCTCCCAAGCGGCCTTGTTCCGTTTTGCCCAATCGATGTGACATTGAGCAAATTCCATCTGTGGTTGTTAGCACGAGTTTAAGGAAAGAGATTGACATTCCAACATACCATGTAACGTCGTAGATCATCCTCCTTCTCGCTCTGGAATCTCCGCAGATCCCTCATCACGCCTGCACTTGCGTCTTTGGTATCTTTCTCGGCGACAGTCAGCGCTTGTTCGAGCTGCGGCTTTGTTAGCGTCTCCAATTCTCTTCATATCCATCATCTGAGACATACCTGGACCATACTATCCCTTGTCTTGCCGATCTGATCTCTCCGTGTCTTTTCAGGGTCTACATCTGCCATGCCTCTAAAGGCGTGTGTGATGGATCCAAAGAGCTTGTTGGTGACAAAGTTCCCGCTAGCAGTTTTCTTGTGCGGGCTGCTAGGTGGTGAATGGCTATCAGGTGCGCCCTGTGCACTAGATGGTGTGTCGCCATGTGTGGGTGGGAAGTCCGAATCAATAGACGCTCTATCTTCCTCTGATCTCCGATGTTGCTCTGCGTCGCCGCTACTGCGCTGTGAGCTATTCGATGCGGCGCGACTTCGCGGGGGCTGATGACCGACGCCACTTAGATGTTGTTCCAGCCGCTTCGATTCTGCTTCACTACGTTCGAGCGATTCGAGTAGACTACGCTTCTTCTCCAGTTCATCCTTGGTCATATCCTCCTGTATCCGCTTGAGCACCCGGTATCTTAATGTAGAACGTACGACGCCGGCGAACTGTGCACTCTCACGCATGGGCTCAGAGAAGCCTGCGCTGAGCGAGGAAGAGAGTTCGGTCGTGGCGATATACGTGGAATCAACGGCTTGCCCCGTCTTTTCTATGGCCGCGGCAAGAGACTGGGTCTGTTCGGAAAGCGAGAAGGCATTGAAGCGAGCGCCCAGATCCGCCATGTCCTCTCCCCAGTTTCCAAGATGCATGAGCAAGCGTCTGTTGACCTTCTCCATTGGTCCCTGCAGCAGGTGCTCCAAGTCTTTCGACGAGTTTTCGAAGCTAACAAAGTATGGATCTAGCTCTTCTTCTGACATGTCCCGCGTCTCGGGAGGGAAGCGACCGAAGATTGCAGGGCCTGGTGTTGTGTGCGCGGCTGCTGACGGCATGGCTGCATTGTTGGCTGGCGATACTGGCGTACCAGAGCTGGATGTCGCGCCGCCTGACTTCAACTTGGCGGAAGACGAGGGAACTGGAAGGTAACTGTGCGCTTGGGTAGGATTCGCAGGGTCGAGCGGAGGTGCCTTGAGAATCTGCTTGGGTATAGTAGAGACAGGCGGGCTAGTGAGTACGTCGTTCTATCGAAACATGTTAGTTTGGTGGGACAAACGGTCAGGGACTGGACGGGCCTACCCAGCTTGTGTATGGGTCGAGGAATCTCCAGAAAACACCGTCTTGGAGAATATCTTTCATCTTCCTGCACCTGTTTAAGAAGACAGCCAACATGCGCTTCCGCAGTTCTATAATGCCAGCGTCCTCCTTTGCCTTTGTCGGTTTCGCGGCGTAGTCGGCCATGGTATGCTTCTCGGGTATCGGCGGTACGATGAGGGTTGGGTGCAGCCTGACCAGCTCGGCGCGTAACGAGGCGAACTCGGAGTATCTGCGCTTCACTTCAAGGCCCTGCAAGTGTTAATCTCATGCTGTTTCCGGCTGCGAACCTCACGTACACCGCAATTGATGGTGTACTGTATGTAGTTCACCCCGTCCTTCCCCGCGCTCGTGATCAATATCAGTTGGTCTGGGTGCTCGTACAGCCACTGTTCGACGCGCGCATCATAGCCACCCTTCTTGGGCGCCTTGGAATCGGCGTGCTCCTGCTGGTCCTCGTCGTAGTCGACGCTGTCCATGTCCCGCTGGGAGACATACTCGGGCGACTCTTGTGCGGGGGACGAGGCCTCCGAGGGCGGAGTCGCGGGACGGTACGGGACTTTATCATGTCAGCGGACGGTGCGGGCGACTGCTTCAGAGGGTCTGTAGAAGCCTTACGGGCAGCAGGCGAAGCCAAACCGGGGATATCGGACGTGTTGGAATCGTGGCGGGCAAAGGATCCATACGGATTGTTGTCCTCGTCGTCCCACATGTCGCTGGTGGTGTTTTTGTTCTTGTAGTGGTAGTCGTCGCGCTCACTGCAGGGAAACAATAGTGGCTCGTGTATTCAAGCGAGCGGATTTGAGTTGCAGCAAGAGCGGATCTAGTGTTGTGCGGCTTGGGCATCTTGAAGCTCCAGGCTCTCACGGCAGCGGCAGTGACGTTGCGCTTGGTCCAAGCTCACCCTGTCAGTCCGCGACCAGCGCCACACGAACTTCAATTGTCTAGCAAACTCACACACTTCATGCGTGCCCACGCAACAGCGTCTATCTACTCTTCATACCATATCACCATGCGCATTGTATTGCTGTGCTCTACCGTGGCATTTGCTACTAGACTAACCCCCGTTATGAAAACCTCCAACCTGAGCTAGTCAATTTCAGACCTTGTCCTCTTTACCACCAGCGACGTAATGCTGCGTTGCATCGACTTCCTCGCCCTCTAGGACGCCCGTAATTGTGGCGATGTTCTCGTGGTCGAAAAACCCTTCATTGGCCGCTAGTCCTTCAAATGCCAACTCCCTCTCCGCACCCGTCGGCAATATCTGTACCGGCCAAATGAGACAGAAGATGTAATAAACCAAGCCTCCCATCAAAAACGATAGTATGAAGCCAAGCTTGTACATGTTTTTGCTGGCCTCGGCTACTGAATCGGGATTCAAAGACCCCGCAACACCGTGCACAGTGAACCCAACTCCGGCAGCCCAGGCAGCCAGCATGCGCAGATTCCAGCCTTTATAGTACACGTACGGACTTCCAGGTGAAGAGGTGTACAACGAGGGCACGTGGAAATTGCCTTTTCGAACGAGCCAATAGTCGACAACCATACAAGCGCATATTGGCATCAAGAACACGGTGTACGATCCGAGAAAAGTCAAAAACGATGTAGCCGAGGCGATGATTTTCCATGGAACGAGTAGAGGCGCGAGGACCGCACAAAGCACTTGGCCTCGGACAATAGTCAACCAACGAGGGAAGATTCCTGTAAGATCGGCGCCAACAGGGAGTGAGTTGCTTCCAGCGTTGGTGACGAGCACAGCAAGCATCATGCCGAAAGATGCAAACACCATTCCTGCCCGAGCTCCAGGGGACCAATACTGGTCCAATATGGCTCCATAAAGATCCCAAACATTCCAGTAGCTTTTGCCGAGGACTTGTGTTGCGGCCGCAGTCGTCGCGGTACTCAAGAACATGACCAGAACTTTGCTGAGAAGGATACCGATACCCTGGCTCCAAGTCACGTCGCTGTAAGAATGTCCGTACCGCGCTATGTCAGGTTGATTGATGAGCACCGGTGCCAGAGCACCCATGACAGAGTTGATGGCTTGAATCATAGGCCAGATGAGATCCGAGCCCGAAAGCTGTGTCTGTTTGGTCGTATACGTGAAGCTTCCGATCTTGCCTCCATTGGCACTGATCACCCACCTACAGATGTGAAGATACGAAGTCAGTGTATGTCTCACATACATTTAGTACAGTCACAACTTACCCTAAAACGCCGAAGAGCGCGATTGTGGTATAGACAGCTTTTACTACGAAGAGATGTCGCAGTACCGTTGGATGAATGAACATGACCGGCATTTGTACCTGTCGAAATCAGCATGCTTCCTACAGAAAGTATGGAGGGTGCTCACCATCCAAAACAAGAAGAAGCTCAACAGGTCTCTACTTGTGATTCCCGCACTCTCTGGAAGATGGTTTGGAATGTTGTTGTACCCGTTTCCAAAAATACCGCGCATGAAGACCGACGTAATGCGCCCTCCGTAGTACGTCTGGGTCGCGAAGTAGATGATCGCGACTACAGCTCGTACCAGAATATACAAACTGGCTCCTCTCACACCAGCGGCCGCACGTACGTAGACGGGGAAGCCGATGAAGTACTTGATAGCGCCACGACTATTGAGCACAACCAGGATAGTGAGAATGGCTGAACCGATTACCGCTGCGATCATGCCGTGCCACCAGAGAAGACCGATCGAGACTAGAGATGCACCAAGGTTGTATGAGGAGGGACTGAATGTCATGGTCAAGTAGTAGGCAAAGTAGTGTTGCCATCTCCATTTCCTGTCCACTGCATTCTGTCAGTCGCAAGTCTCATCAAGTTGGGAGGTACCGTCTAGCTTACCCGGTGGACTGGGGAGGAGATCTTGGTTGTATCGCACTTCTCCATGATCGCTTGTAGTTTGCAATGTCTCCTTGAAAGACTTTGGAGAACTGAATGCTTTTCTGCTTTGCTGTAGAAAACGCGACATTGTACTCAAAGGGGAACTACCTCCAGATTGAGATCAGTCTGGCCGTCCATCTCGCACGAAGTTCCAGAGCATATAAGCCTGTTCATTGTCGATACAGATTGCATATCTTGTCACAATGTTAGCCAAGCCGTCCTATCAGTCAGGCACCTTTTCACACCGGAATCTAGGGTGTTGGAAAGACGGCATAGAATTCGGTTGATAAGGCGATAAAGCGTCGGGATGAAAGAAGCCGATTGATAGGGCAGGCATCGACTAGCTCCGATAAGGGTTAGCGCGGTGTGCATCTCCCAGAAGGACCTCGCGAGGCTGGTGTTTCGCGTCGCGTCGCGACGCGACAGAGATAGTGTATGTGCGCCATGGATGCGTGATCGCAAGCAATTCTAGCACGTCATTGTGCGTTCCGCGACATACGTTTGTTTTCCTTGCCTTCAGCCCAAAGTATCGGTACTGTCGGAGACGCCAGCTTGGAACAATGGCATCACTGCACTCCCTGGTCTTTGGGTTTACAAGAGCTGTACATGGAAGTCGTATCATCAAGCTCATTTCATTGATGCGCTCATGCTAAGTTCTACGACCCACCCGTCTTCGATCCGGGCTTGTACGGAAAAGTCTGGCGGTAGTGATTTGCAATATCCCTGCGAGTCGCGACCCAGACGCCTTCCTTCTCCGAGATATACTTCATGAAGTTCCTCAGACTCTCCGATCTCCCCGGCTTACCAGCTATCCTGGAGTGCAGAGGAATCGTCATCATCTTACCGCCCTCTCTGTACAAGCAGTCGAATGTGTCTTTGAGATACTGCTCATAGACGGCGCCAGCTGAGCTCACGAAGCCCGGAAGCATGTGGAACTTTCCATCGTTACCTATACCGCCATGTTAATTTGGAACAACCACCGTTGGGCATGGGGCAGTGCTTACAATCGTAGTTGTACGGCATCATCAACAGACCCTCCTTCTCTGCATCAGGTAGCTCCTTCTCCCATGGCAAGTCAATCCAGTATGGCGAGTCTTCGTTGTACACTTCTGATGTGTATAGCATCTTATGGCCCATCTCCTTCCACATAATAGGAAGCAGACTAGCGGTGTTTGGGGTTCCTCTCCCAAAGTACGCTCCTACTGGAAATTCGCCTATAGTTGCATCAGTCCCATACATGTTCGGCATTGGGCGAAACATACCAGTTGCTGCCTCCAATGCTTTACATGTTTTCTTGATATACGCTTTATCATCTTCAAGCGAATAGTCCCAAATATCAAGCCATCGGTATCCATGAGCACCAATTTCATGGCCGTCTCTTACACATGCCTTTGCGAACGTTGGGTTCCTCTCCATGGCAACAGCGATGGCCCAAAGAGTCATGTTCCAGCCGAATTCCTTCATCAGGCGAAGTATCCGCCAAGCACCGCACCGGCTGCCATACTCGTAGTCTTGCTCGCCGTTCAAGTGGCGCTGTTCCCTACCGCCGCCAGAAGGACCCTTCTCCCACAGGTAGGGCTCACTGGTACCATCGCCATCCAGTGGGTTGCGCTCGCCGCCTTCCTCGTAGTTCAACACAAAGGAGACTGCAATGCGGGCGCCGTTTGGCCATTGTGCATCGTGGCCATATTCGCCAAAACCTGAAAGAATGCTCAGTATATGCCAGAACGCACGCTGTATGGGCTCGCACCTTCAAAATCTCTGGGGAGTTGGAGGGATTCCTCGACGTGAACCATGGCTGACAGATTCTTGATGCAGTGGTAAAGCCTGATACTAAGACTCAAGCATGAATATATGCTCAGAGTATATCAATGTTCGAGAGTGGTATCAAAGTATCAAATGTTTCAAGATCCACTCCACACTACTCTCCCGAATTGATATCGCGCCATCCTGACTGCATTCTCAGTGAGCTTCCATTCGCCTATCAATTACCTATCAACAACGGTTTCCTGATTAGAATGCAATCGAGACATTGTTAGGTAAGGCAAGCGCTGTTGGCGGTGTCTCTGATCGGAAGCGGCCATTCCGACGACGATAAAAAAGGCGTCCCACCAACCCCGCTTTGCCCTTATCGTCCCTCCCATCTTCGGCAACCCACGCTAACAACGCTCAACACGGCCGAGATTATCGTAAACATGTATTATCGGTATTTGGAGATGCTAGATCATGTGTCACGACTTTTTACGCTCCGACATCTGGTCGCTGGCCCACAATGGGTTTGCACGCCTTCGATACCAGAAGGGATAAACAGGTCCTCGAGACTGTTAGCTATCTTGCGAGTTATTGGCGTATACAATTGAACCTCACTAAGCATTTCAATTCCCTCTCCTCTTACACAATATGTCGGTCTTTTCGCTGGATGCAAGCCATGGCAATCCGGTCACGAAAGAAACACTCGAAGCACTATGTTCTCAACTTGGAGTCAGTATCGACGATAAAGAGAAGGAGGATTATCGTCGTTTACTTGCCGTCTTTCACGATGCAAGCGAACAGTTGATGGCAATGGATGGTAGTGCTCGACTATTCTCTCTACATAACACAGTGAAGCTGACATTGATCTGTAGACTACGTTCCAATAGTTGACACTGAACGCTTTACCAGAGAAAACATCCACTTTCCGGAAAAATCCGACAATCTCCATGGTGCATGGGCATGGAAATGCAACATTCATGATAAGAAAGCCAAAGCCAATGGTAAACTTCATGGTAAAACGTTTGCTCTAAAAGACAACGTCGCAGTGAAAGACGTCCCAATGCTGCTAGGCACGAATTTCATCAAAGGCTATGTCCCGGATGTCGATGCAACTGTCTGTACACGCATCCTAGAAGCTGGTGGCCAGATTCTTGGTAAAGCCGTTTGCGAAAACATGTGTCATTCTGCGACAAGTCACTCGTCGGGCACTGGAGTAGTGGAAAACCCATTCGCCAAAGGTTATAGCGCTGGTGGAAGTTCGAGTGGCTCAGGTGTACTCGTAGCGCTGGGAGAGGTTGACGGAGCGATTGGCGCAGATCAGGGTGGTAGCATCCGCGTTCCAGCCGCCAACTGCGGGATCATTGGATTGAAGCCTACCTTTGGCCTCGTACCATACACGGGATGTGGAAGTAACGAGCCCACAAACGACCACGTTGGCCCAATGACGCGGACAGTACTGGAAAACGCCGTATTGCTTGAAGCCATCGCTGGAACTGATAACATTGACGACCGGTCCTTTGCCGCACCCCATCCATCAAAGATACCCATCTACAGCTCCATCAGCAAACTTCCTACGCACAAACCTCTTCAAGGCAAAAGATTTGCCATAATCACGGAAGCTCTCTCAACACCAGCCATGGACCCGCGAGTCATCCAAACATTCCGCACCGCTGTCTCCAAATACACAGACCTCGGCGCCACGGTCACTGAGATTTCGATACCACTTCACTCCAAAGGTGCCGCGATATGGACCGGCGTATCAAAGGTTGGCGGCTTCCTTGCAAAAACCACAGGTTCGTTCGGGCGCCGTGGACACCAGATGCTCGGTCTAAACTCGATGTTACACCCAATGGGCCAGGAAAATTGGAATGAAGCATACGCCTCGACGAAGAATATATACCTGAACGGTCTCTACGCTACGCAAAAGTTCCCTATTCTCCTTGCCAAGGCAACCAATCTGTCTCGACAACTGCGCGACGCTTATGATACGGCGCTGCAGCAGTACGACATCTTGCTTACGCCTACACTGCCCTATGTTGCGACGAGTCATGCAAGTGCCGATGCGACACCACTGGAGCAGATTGCGAAGCAGGTTGGCTTGACGTCCAACACGGCGCCGTTTAATCAAAGTGGGCATCCGGTATTGGCCATGCCGATTGGTATGTTGCCGGTTCTAGAAGGACCTGGGGTCGAGGAAGGAGTCAAGCTACCGGTCAGCATGCAAGTCATCGGGAAGTGGTGGGACGAAGTCGGAGTTTTTGAAGCAGCGTTTGCCTGGGAGAGGGAGAATGATTGGAGGGGTATGTGATACAATATTGCATATGGCCAACCAGAATAAGCAAAAATATGTACGACGTTTCTCCGCGCTTTGAATCCATCCTCTGGATATTGAATCGCCATATTACCGTGACAGCGGGCTATTCTATCCACGTATCCGATCCTGATCATCACCCGTTTCAACAAGTCCACTGCCACTATCCTGCCTCTTCTTCACCTCCACCTTTTCCGTGACCTCATCTGGTCTTTGCAACCCCCTATCTTTGATGAACAAGCAGCCTAATAAACACAGTCCCATGAATGGTACATTCAAAATGAACACCGTGCGGCTCGCCGTCGCATACGCCTGCAATATCTGCACGACCTGTTTTGGATTTAGCGACGCAAAGTCCGGCGTATCGTACGAAGAAAGCGCCAGAGAGTGGAATTCTTTCGGCATAGCACGATGCAGGGAGTTCTGCAGTGCGGCAGCAGAGATTGCAAGACCGACTGCACCGCCGAGACTGCGTATGAAGTTGCGGTTTGAAATGACGACGGCGCGTTGGGCTTTCGTGCAGTGTGCTTGTAGTGCAACGAGTACGGGCTGAAAAACGGCACCAATTCCTAGTCCTTGGACAAAAAGTATGATGGCTATGGCCCAGATGGGGGTGTCGAGGTTGAACATGCATGTCAAACCTACACCTAAAGTCCAGAGGAAAAAACCTCCCCAGATGACTTCGCCGTAGCGCTCGAAGTGCGAAATGTATCGCCCGGATAGAATGGAAGAGATCATTTGTGAGGCGGTGAGCGGCAGCATTAGGGATGCTGTGATGAGGGGGGAGAGGCGGCGTGCGTTCTGGAAGAAGAGGGGAAGATAGTAGGTTTGCGAATAGGCCACCACACCGAAGAGGAAGTTTTGGAGAAGCATGACGGAAACGGGGCCGGATCTGAAGAGAGACACTGTCTGAGGTTAAAAATGGTTCGCAAAAAGTATATGTGTCGTAGTGGCTTACATGGCATCAAAGGCAGTATAGCTACGCGGTGCTCGATGTACACGAATGCTAACATGCAACATCCTCCAACCGTCAACATGGCAACGACCATTGGTGATTCCCATTCGAAGTAATCGCCTCCTCCCGCAATGGGAATCAACAGCAGGATCAACCCTGAACCACCGAAGAATATGCCCCCATAGTCGATCCTCTTCAAAACGAGTTTCATATCCGCTCTTGGTTGATCCTTGGGTGTAGGCAGTACAATGAGACAGAACATTCCGCACGCCGCTGATACAGGGCTGACGAGCCAGAAGAAGGCTCTCCACGTACTCTTTTGTACAAAAGCTGCAGCGATAAAAGGTCCAGACATGTTTCCGAGTCCTACACACGCACCTATCATGCCTTGCCACTTTCCGCGCTCTTTCAAGGTAACGATGTCGGAGACAATCATGGCAGAAAGCGACGCTATGCCGCCGTTTGCCACGCCCGAAAGACCGCGGAAGACGTACAACATCGTTGCGTCGCGCGAGAGGCCACAGAGGAGGTCGGAGACTGCTAGGAGCGCAAGGGCGGAGAGTAAGACGGATTTCCTGCCTAGTTTATTTATTAGCCGTTCTGCTTTGTTCGTATCCCTATCAAAGCCAGAGAACATACCGAATAAGTCACTCATCCTCCCATACAGCACTTGGAATATAGTGTTTGCTATCAGCGCACTCGTGCCTGCCCAACTGATCGTGTCTTCGGCATTTAAATCACGTCCAATCGTGGGCAGGGCGACTCCAATACCGGTCTGGTCGACAAAGCATATGTAATGCGATATTGCGAGAGCGGAAAATACGATGAGGAGCTTCTTGCGGGGAAGTAGGTTCGTTTGATCAAAGACGGCGGCTTCAGCCGCAATCTGGCGAGCCTCCATGGCGCAGTATCAGGATGGTGTGGTAATGTTGAAAAAGAGCCGTATTAGTGCAAGAATATGCTGTAAAAATCTCCGCGCTCTTACTGTCGGCCTCCAAGAAAAAAATAATGTGACGTTCGCCAGTACAGGTCGGAGGATGCAGAAGACGATGCGTGTTAGTTGCAAGAACTTCTGTGAGAATATGCTGATTTCACGTCGAACATCATGAAAAAGATCTTGTATGGAACCCAATCGGGCCATCCACCGTAATCGCGATATGGGAGGTCCTCGTCATGATGAATACTCCATAGATGGTCATCATATCCATCGTTGTTGGTGGGTAGCGTGGGGATGCTGCCAGCCTATGAGAAGGATAGCCTTTGGAGATCGCGCAATTTATGACTGTTCGCAGTTGTCAAAAGGGTCTAGGGAACCATAGAATATGGAGTTGTTACACCACAAGTGGATTCCAGCGGGCCGACCCTGCGGAGCTAAGGCGTACCTGCAGCGAGAGCGAACCCATTCTGGGCATTTGGAGGGGATCGTGTGGTGACTACCCTGAATGTCGTTTCCATGGTCAGTGTCGGTCTGGACCAAAAGATAGACCGTCGCAACAGCACGAGTAAGCCGGGGCTGAATCAACAGTCGTATATATTTCTCCATCCTACACTAAGCACTAACTCTTAAACGCTCATTTCGCATCGCTAGCGTAGATGGTAAAAAATCCTCTGATATGGATGAAGAGCGCAACAGCGAAAGCAAGACAGTATGCTGCTCTCCCGTGTACACTGTGTATGCAAGTGAATGCATACATGAAACAAAACAAGGCAAAATATTTGGAAAGCACCGCGAGCGGCCTGAGCATAGACGTACCTCCGATAAGAAACCACCCGCTTCCGAAAACGCCAAGCTAAAGAAAATCCTAAATTAAAACTTGGGCCAGGAACCGTCCAGGGCCAAGGCCGTGGTATCATGTAGAGAATTTGACGGGTTGTGTATAGTAGTGATCTCACACACCATGTCTGAATATATCCATAAGATCTGAAGCCTTGAGCGGCAAGTACTCTGAACTTCAGCCACGAGTGCGACCACTGCGTCGGACAATCGGTGTACCGTTGGTAGCGGGAGTAGGTGAAGAAACCGCTGCAGCACCATTGACATTTGCCTTGGCTGTTTTGGCTTTGTTCGCACTCCTCGCAGACTTGGGCGGTGTGGCTTCCTTGATCGGCTCGGCAGCTTTGCGTTTCTGGACAACTGGTGATGACTTGGCGCCATTCGTCTTAGCAGCGGCTTTCCCTCTTGTAGCTCTCTTTGCTGCTGTAGGCTCGGGCTCGGGCTCGGGTTCTGGAGATGGCTCCGGGTCGGAAAGGTCGGATTCTTCTGCAGCAGATTCTTGGTCTTTCTCAGCCTCGACTCCTGCATCATCCATCTCTACGTCTTCTTCAGCAGCAGGAGAAGACTTGTCAGCTCCTTCTGCATCTGATGCACTAGCCTCTCCCTCTTCCTCTTCTTGAACCTCTTGAGCACCAGCTCCAATGTCTTCCTCATCGCTTGATACCTCGACATAACTCTTATGCATTGTACTTCGTCGATCGCTCTTCCTCCGTGGACCACTAGATGGGGCAACTCCGCCGTCAACATCACTCGCATCGTCATCGTCACCAGCCCTCCTTTTCTTCTTTGGTGTTTTGACGGGACGCTCTGTCTTAGCCTTCTTCTCCTTGATCGGCCTGTCGCCCTTGGTCTTCTTGCGCGACTTCTCCACACCATCTGATGCCTTGCGCTTCTTGCTTCGAATAGCTCTTCGCACGAGCGGTTCGAGTTCGTCGACCAGATCTTCTCCAATCCATGTCTTTTTAGCAATCTCTTGCGCACGATCGTGACTCTCCAGAGGCCGGAAGATGCCGGAAGGCAACTTCATTTTTCCTGGCCACGACTGCATTGTCCAGTTGTTTTGCTCTTCCCACGAACGGATGAGAGCCTGGGCTAGATCTGACAAGATGTACAGATTCTCGTCAGCTTGGCGCGACGGCGCAATACCATCTGCAACACCCTTGACGCGCTGAGCAACGTGGAAGATAAGTGATAGGTTCTCCTCGGTCGCCACGCATTTCAGGTAGTACAAGATGTACTCCGACATGAGCTTCAGCGTCTCGTCTTCTGTGTCAAAGTCCGGGTGGTGAGCAAGTAGACTCAACAACCGAGCGAACACAGTCTCCAGTATGGTCTCCTTTCGTGCAGCGAAGGCGGCGCGGCGTGCGCGAATCCAGGTCATTGTGCTGTTCTTAATGGATTTCTCAGGCTCGTGCGCGAGGAAGAACAGAATGGTGTAGAATCGAGGCGGCAGACGACCCTGACCAAGGTACTTCATCAGCTTATCAGCGAAGCCCTTGCGAACTTGTGTACAAGGATCGTGTGTGACCAGGGCTAGCTGTATAAAATCGGCGGGGCTTAAGAGAGGATCCAGGCGCTTGTTGCAGGAAAGCTTGAGCAAGGAGTTGGCAGCAAGAAGCCGCTGGCGCGATTTGTGCCCTGCTGGGATGCTGTCATCCGCTGCGCTCTCGCCGTTGTTCTTCAGATAGCGATTCAGCAGCTTGTATGTGTCCTCCGCAGCATCCTTGAAGTTAGCATCGGATGGTAGGGAGCGTAAGCGGTTGACAAGGATCTTGACTGCCCAGGACCTTCCTTGAATGTCGTCATCTGGGACCTCCATCCATTCAGCGTCTGCATCGGCCGTCGCTACATGCGGTTTTTGCAGAACTTCCTTGATGGCAATTTCAACGATGGCATCCATGTCATCCTCGCAATCTGACTGGGCCAATAAAACTAGTTGACTGAGCGCAGCCAGCTTTGTGAGCCAGTGAGCACCGTCGTACTGGAAGCTTTTGATGCTCTTGGTGAGGATTTCCTTCGCATGCATCTCTTTCTTGTCGTCGCTGTTCATAATGATGGTGATCGCATGCTTTGCTGCCTGTGGAGGGCTTCCGTAGAACGCAAAGTTCAAGAAGCTCTGTACCAACTTTCGACTGTCCTTGCTGTTCATAGGTATGTCTGTAGGGAACTTCTTTGCGAATGCAGCACAGGCTTTGAGATCGTCAACCGCACCAGGAGGGTTGGGCTTCGTTGCCGTGGGTGCCTCACTTTCAAGGGTCTTACAGAGATCCTTCACGTGAGTTGAAAAGACCTTGGGATGTTTGGTAGAGATCTCTTTCAGAAGCTCGTGAGCAGTGGCACCGAGACCCTTGTCGTCAGTGCGGGTATACTCGATGACAGCTGGAACGTGACTCTTGTTGTAGCATAGTAAGCTGACGCGGTAAAGGATTGGGATCAAGGTGTCGAGCAGAGAAGAACCTGGCCCATCTTCGATCCTCTTTCGAAACTCTTTGATGGATCTGAAGACTCTGCGGTAGTCACTCGCTGGGTCCATGCAGAATCTTATGAGGGTGTACGCTCGGCGATCATGAGCTTTAGCGAATTTCCATAGATCGTCTCTGACACGGGTTGGGTCAGGCAGCGTTTTTGCGTAGTAGGTGATGAGGCCTTCGAGATTTTTCTTGACGTCCTTGTCACCCTTTTCAGTGACACCACCGTTGTAGTCTTCACAAAACTTCAGGAAGTGCTCCATGTACCTAGCACCCGGGCCTTGATTCCCTTGTTTGGCGAAGAAGACTTTCTTTGCCTTCTCTTCCAACCCGTTTACAAGTACAAGCTGTCTTTCGGTCCGGATCTTGTCTAGATCTGCTTCGGTATAGCCCTGTTCGGTGTTTGCTTGGCTGTCTTTGACGATCTGAGAGTTTCCAGTTGGCTGTGCTTTCGCTTTCATGGGAGGATACGCAAGCGGAAGCAATGAGTCATAAAGCGCGAGATCGACTTCCACGTTGATTTCAGCGTCGTTCACGTAGTAAGCTTCAAGAATGCGAGACGGGATTGGGCCAAGCAGAGTCTTGATGGTGTCATCGCCTTCCGCAATGGCACCAGCAGCCACGCCCCATATCTTGCCGAGAAGCCTAATTGACTCGGAATGGATGACATTTTTCTTGTCCTTTACGCGATCTGCAAGATTCGAGAGGATAGACCCTGGCTCTGCCATGCCGCCGTTGCTGCCGAGTTTACGAACGATGTCGTTGAATTCGAAATGCGCAACTGCCTTGACAGCCGCTAGACGCACCTTCTCGTCGCTATCAATCAGACATTCGGCAAAGTACTTGAGCAACTTCTGTTCTTCTTCAAGATCAAGGCCGATGCCACCCGCTGACGTCATCAATATGCGGCCTATGCCGGTAGTCCAAGCAGCGCGAATGATGGCGGATTTGTCGTTTTTGCGTTGGAGAAAAGAGTGGTAGGCCACAGGGTATTGCGTAGGAAATGAGTTGATGGAAACTGGAGTGGTAAGATAGTCGAAGGGTCGCGCTGAGTCAGAGCGTGATAGACTCTGTGAAGGATAGGCCACTGGGTCCATGTCGGGTGGAGGTGGTGGACCAGCCGCACCGATGCCTGAAATCATGTCGCCGAATGTTTCAGTGGCAAGCTGACGAAGCTGCACATTCTCAGTGGCAAGCTCATCTTGTAAGTGTGGGATGATCTCCTGGAGTACGCCAGGACAGCACTTCCACAGCTCGCGCAGCAGCCTGTGTGCTTTGTGTGCCTCGTTGATGTCGTCCTCTGAGGGGCCGCGAGGGAGGTCGTCGTCGTCGTCCTTGGAATGGCCTTTGTATGTGGTTCCGGCATTGGTGAAGTCTACAATGACTGAGCTGAAGTAGTTGCCAATGAGACGAGCCATCTTCTCTGGGTGAGAGTTGCAGACGTTCTTAGCCATATTGTAGGCAGGTGGTGCCTCCTTGCGACGTAGCGTTGATTGCTTCGCGTCAATGTGTACATTCTTCTTGCCTTTGGTGGAAGCGGCCAGTGTGATGGGGTCTGCCCACAAGAACTGTGCTACAACGACATCCACGACGTCATGTGTGACCGCCGGTGCCTCGTCGATTATGGTAGAGAGGATTTCGGTCATGTTGTGTTCGATGTTCTTGCTCAGCTCTTCTCCCTTGGATGATGCAGACAAGACGTCGAAGCAGGTTGTGAAGAGGGCCGCGGTGAGCTGGTCGGAGCCCGGGATCTCGTTGATGAGGAGGATGCTCTTCCATTCGGCGAGCGATCGGAGGATGTACATGTGCTGGCTATTGTATGGGTGGGTGGGGTCTGCGAGGAGCGGCAGCAGCTTGAGGATGATGACAGAGAAGATTTCCTGCAAGACTGTTAGCAGCGATAAATGTCATGCTGGCGTTTTGCATCATACCTTGAGCTTGGATGCGGGATAGGGCGCATCTGGCGCAAAGAGCTTCAGCATGTCGACGATGCAGCAGACGGTCCGCGCGCGCACGCCATTGTCCTTGTGCTGGAGGAGGCTCTGGTGGGCTAGCGACTCTGCGATGGGCATGAGCGAGTCCCTGTGCGCCTCTTCCTGGTCAATTGTGCGCAGTTCGTCGTGCAGCGCCTCGAGTCGCGTCAAGAGGTCGCTCACGCCAATCTGCTTGCCGGGCCGCCCAACGAGCGGCTGCTTGAACTTGAGCTTCTTCAGCCCATCCTGCGCCTCGCCCTTGTGTTCCAGCTCCTGATCTTCTTCTTCTTCTTGCACCACCTCGGTCGCCGCGGCCGCGCTCCGCCTACTGCGCGGTGCCATGTCGCGTGGCTGCGCGTGGGCGGTGACGTGTGTAGACGGTGTGGTGGCTGTCGATAGCGGATACGAGTGCGCGCGTGGGGAGACGATCAGAGGCGCACGCGGGTGTCGAGTCGATTGGCGACGCGGTGATGGCAAATGTCGTGACGGTGTTGAGGGGACGTTGGAGCGACTTTCTGAGCAGTGACGCGCTAGCCAGTGATACGCGACTGACTTCCGCCTGGATCGTGCTCCACCTGCATCACCGCCGCTGCCGCACCACCGAGCCTGCCCTCGCCCGCCACCTCAATTTTCCTCGCAGTTCCGAGAAAAAGTACGTTTTGGGTTGTCTTGTCGCGTTGGCATCGGTGCTGGGTCTGATCATGTCAGCGATGCTAGTGCCGATACATTCACCGCGCCCGCACGCTTGAACCACATTAGGAAGGGATCAGGAATCAGGAATACACCATCTCGACGAGTATTCGACCCACCCGATCCAAATCACTTCGTCTCTGTAAATGCTGTGTGGGACAAAGACAAGATGGAGAGACAACACACCTTCCAGCGGGTAGGCAGAGTTTCTACACTTGCCAACTTTCGCTAATCTCCCCTGCAGTTGAAGCAGCCTTGCATACAACTCCTGCAAGTCACTGCAAGTATCCCACAAAACCCAGGCGCTCGAAAGGAGCTGATACAGGCACTTACCACCCTACTTGCTACCCTTCGATCTGTAACTGGTAACCCCGGTCAGCTGGACGCAAAGCTTACCGAATATGCTTTCGTCCCCGTATCTCAAGTGCTCAGAATCTCCCGACAGGTTCCGGTCAGAGCACTGGAGCTGTGTTTGGAATGCATATCAACTTTACTATCTGCTGGCTGGGGAGGCGGCCTCGAGCCTGCTCTATCAGGACAACTCCTCATCCTTTTTACTTTTCTAGCCAAGCCTTCCTCTACGGAAAATGGCATCTCCGCCACCTCGGAGGAGCTACAATCATTGGCGCTCAGATGTACATCCGAGCTGATGACTGAGACCTCGCGCACAAAGCAGGGTCGAAAGGCTATAACCGCTACAACCAACATACCTGCCCTCGGCGAAGCTGTACTAATCATGCTCGAAAGTCTTACCGATAGTAACTCGAACAACGTCAAGTTTCAGGCCACTTGTGCGCTCAAGGCAACCGTCAGCGCGATCGACGATGACGATGCTCTGACCAGCTTTCTGCCCAGGATAGTCTCGTCCTTGACAAAGGTATTGACACCGAGCAGCAGTAACCGACCTGGATTTCGTGTTGTCGAGCAAAGCTTGGAAGTACTTGCAACACTCTTCGTTCGTCTGCTCAGCGATGCCAAAACCAAGGACTTGCCCGAGAAGACTACATTAGATAAGTCGGGGGGTGTCACCACAACGTTGCGATCTACTTCGTGGCTACAGGCGACTGCCTCACAGATCAAGATCGCGCTCGCGAATGTCTTCAAGCTAAGGGACCATGATAAGCCAGAGGTTCGGCAGGCCCTCTTGAAGCTATGTCTTTGCATCGTGCAGGACTGCCGAACATCGTTATCACTTTGTACAAGTATGGCTACCGAAACCATCATAAATCTGGCGGGACATGAAGGCTCTGACGACAAGATCGAGAGCCAACTGAAAGGACTGTTATCCACAGATCAGACCCTTTCTGACCTTTTACGCGAAAGCCTTCACGGCTGGATCGTAGCGCTACCCAGGCTGATGCAATCAAAAGACGACCGCAACCGCCGTCGAATTATACATCAGATATCAGTATCGCTTCGACTCTTTGAGCAAGATCCGACCATGTTGGACGATCGGCTTACAGACAGTCTTAGAGATGGTGTTTCTGCCGTATTCTCCGATGCAAAAGGGTTAGAAGAACTAGACGAACACAATCCGAACCCCATCACTAATCATACACTGGCACTGAGCTCGACGAAGGCATCCTCTTTCCCTCCAATCAGCTTGCGATACAAAGGCCAGGATGACATGATGAAAGAGTTTAAAGTATTGGTTCAGGAGCTCGCGCGATCGAACTCAGCCCTAACGATTGCTCAAGGACTGACTAGCTCCATTGATCTTGGGTCAACTGAGAGACGCCTTGCAAGCTTCTGGCTGTCAATCAACCTAGTAAGGGACATAGCAACCACCAACCCATCTGTCGATGACTTTATGGATCTGGGGACACCCAATCCTAGGGAAGAAATACTGGACGACTTGTATTCGCAATCTCTATCACTACTCAACCAGCGAGACTCCCACACGGAAAATCCTTGGCAGTTCTACGCATTAGCATTGGAAACTGTCTCCTTACAGGCTAAGCAGTACAGAACTGAATTCCGTCCCGAGTTGAGCGAAGTACTTTATCCAGTGCTTCATCATCTTGGAAGCTCGAATAGCGCACTACGCGAGCATGCTCTAGTCTGTCTCAACACTGTCGCGGAGGCTTCAGGATATAGTAACGCGGGGGAGCTCGTGATTGCAAACGTTGACTACATCGTCAACTCTGTTGGCTTAAAGTTAGCCTATGGCGATGTCTCACCCCAGGCTCCGCAGGTTCTACTCATGATGATGAGACTCTGTGGTCCCTCTCTTCTACCGTATTTGGATGACCTTGTCGATAGCATTTTCAACGCCTTGGAGAGATACCATGGTTATCCCAAACTCGCAGAACTTCTTTTCTCCGTACTCAAAGGCATGGCGGAAGAAGGTGTCAAGGCGCCACAACTTGCGTTGACAGTTGGAGATGAGAAGAGCGAAGTAAAGTATCCGAAAAGAACAGCCAATATGAATGACGTAGTCGAAGCGATCCAGAGCTTAGACGCTGACGCACGAAAACGAGAGGAAGAGGAGAAACAAGCCGCAAAGGAACCATTTCCACAAAAGCCCTGGAAAGAAGAAAAAAGCTCGGAACATACCAACCCAGATAATCCAAATGAGGAAGATGATCATCCGCCTCCGCCTCAGACTGAAGAGCCTCCTCCTCCTGCGCCTCGCACCTTCACAATCCTCCTGAAAATCTCCGAGCTCACTCAGCATTATCTAACTACCACCTCCCCGACTCTGCGGAACTCTTTGCTATCTCTTCTTCGCACTACTATACCCGCCCTCGCAAAACATGAAAACTCGTTTCTTCCACTTATCAATACGCTCTGGCCTGTGCTGCTACCTCGACTACAAGATCCGGAAGCATATGTGGTATCCAATGCGCTAGACATCATAGCCTTGATGTGCGAGCACGCGAGAGACTTTATGAGGACAAGGGTCGAGGACGCATGGGATCTGTTCAGAAGGGTCTATAAGCGAACTAAGCAGCATGACGATCGCGGCAGGGGCGGCAGCTCCAAACACACATCACTGAAGAACACGGGTATCGAAACTGGTATGACGAGGCTGTTCATAGAGTCGCAACCCACTACCGATCTTTCGCGACCAGAGCTGTACGTCGATGCACCTACGCGCATGATTTGGAACAGCCTGGTTTTGCTGCTGTGCGCTATCGCTAAACACGTGACGGTTCGCGACGAGCGCTTCGAGGAGATGCTGGACATGCTAGATCCCGTACTGACGAGAAGCGATGTGCGTGAAGCACTGGAGTGTAACAATGCCGACGCAGTCTGGCTACGGTTATACAAGAAACAGAAACAGGCCAAGAAAGGACAACAAACCAGCTCTGATGCTTCGGAAATAGCACATGGTCTGCTAAGCAAAATACCCACTGGCAATTCGCACTGGCAATTCGTGCGAATATGAAGCGAAAAGGAGAGATGAAATCGTCTGGCGCTTGGCTGCCGATCAAAAGCTTAAGATAGGGATGTTTGGGCCGAGAGCTCATGACTCAAAACTTCCACGCAGGGGAGTCGCAGCACCAATGTGGCTGGACTGCCGTGTTGGAGATTTCTTGTGTGACCATATGGTAGTCATCATGACTCATGGTTGTATAGTGGTTTGTAACTTGATCCGAGTGTAAATATCAACGTTCACCGGCCCGTCCCTTTGGCTTGCATGGGCAAAGATTCAAAGCGGCCCTCCAGCACTCGAACGAAGTCAACCAGGTACCCTTGGACTTCAAACAGACAATACACCAGTCGGCTCTTCCACTCTGGCATAGACACAGAACCAAGAGTGGAGAACTATGTCACACAATCGCTCTGGAACCTTCATTCGAAGCTTCATTTACCGTGCACCGTCAGTGCGCTATTTACATGAAACACTAGCGACCATCTTCTAAGCATCTTCACGCGTCTCAGCCTTTCTTTGTACGAAATTTACCCCGCCCGACGATGTTGATCCTCGCGTTCGATCGGTGGCATAAGTCAAATCCTCGACATAACTTCAAAAGGTTGCAGCAAGGCTGACATAGCATACAAAGGCACATCGCGAAACAGCACAGATCTTGTAGAAATCTATATCATTATACACTATATTATAAGAGACATTTCCTACTGTCGGCAGTCCTCTAGTTTGACATGTTGTTGTAGATGCACTTGACCGGCGTCTCCTCCTTGAGCGCCTTCATGGTGAAAGGGATGCAACCCTCAATGCCAGCCGGTGTAGTAACACCAGTTAGCCAGACACTCCAACCGTTCTCTGCGCTACCCGGGCACGCCTGGAATCCAACAACACCGTTTGTCGCGGCGAAAATAAAGTTCGAATCGTCGTCGATCGCGAAAGAGCCACGCTCCGAGTTCCTGCCGATGCCTTGAACTCCGGTTGTGAAGCCAATGACACCCTGGCCCATGCCGGAGCGGTCGACGTAGGCCTGGAGAGGTGGGTTTGTAGTGTAAAGGTACAGGTCGCCCTCGGGTGTGAGTGAGAAGCTAGCGTAGTTGGCCTCTGGATCTGTGCATGAAGAGTTCTGCTTGGGGGCGTTGATGGCGAGACCACCCTTTACAGCCTGGACGCTTCCAAACTGAATTGGGGTACCAGTACGGAGGGACATGAGGCGAAAGATATCGTTACTAGAGGGTTTGGCGGCAGCGAAGGGGTCGGTGTTGTTAGAGTTATCGGCGGTTGCGATGGGTGAAGCAGACACAATGACCAATGCGGAGGCGATGACGGCGGAGGTGGTAAACTTCATCTTGAGGTATAGTGTAAGTTGGCGGGATATGAGGGTTTGTTAATGAGGTATTGGTTGTAGTGAGGTGTGTTTGTGTGGTGTGATGAGGCTTTTTGGGGAGCGCTCACACCGTCTTATATATCAAGTCTCTCACGTCTGTGTGCAGTACGAGACTGCACAACGAGGCCGAGGTGGTCCATCACCGCTCATCAGATGTCCTGTATGACGTTGTAAATCTCCGAAAATAACTATTTTCCTAGCATCTATCCCATGGTTAGTGCCGGCTGCGGCGCACCCGACCGACCGCTTAGTGCCCCTTATTATCCGACCTGGTTCATGCTTGTCACTAGCGTACTTCAGGGTAACATTGCCACCAAAACGTCTCCTTCGACAGTGGCTGAGCAGGTTCTTAACACCGACGTTGAGATGCAATACTGCTAGTCAGTAGAAGTTCATCATCGCCACCCATCGACTAAGAGAGGTAAACCGAAAGCAGACGTAATATGTGGGCTAAGTGTACCTAGGTAACTGCTGCGTATACGAATACGGACGGCACTAATTAGCACGATCTTCCGCTATAATGTACCTACGTGAGTACAGTTTCGTATCGTACAACCTTTATTGTTGGAATAATGAAGTGTCTTCGCATCCATTACGGTCGCTGCGTGGATACGAAAGCGACAATCGTCAAAGCAGTTGTTACCGCATGACTACTATGCAGAGCTAAGAGTCTCCCTAACGCACTGATGGTTGCTATACGAGCAATAGGCTGTTCGGAACCATCTCGGCCCCACTTATGACGAGCAGATTGCCTACGCTCAGAATAGCATCGAGTTGCACGTCGTAGAGAGAACACTTTCATGGAATGTTTGAAAAGAGCAAAGGCTTCTGGGAAGCTGTTACGAGGGTGAATAGCCCCCGAAGCTAGCTGTCACCAGGTCTCAGGTATGGATAGGATAGACAACCAAGCTCTCATTTCTGTTGAAGGACGTACGATGAGCAGTGCAAATATGCGCAAAAGAAAGGGGGTGCTTAGAGATCGCCATTTCATAAGATGCGCGCATATGGCACATCAAAGCAAAAAGTACAGACAGATTGCCAAAAACATACAACAGCGGGGATTCGCTAGTGGTCACCCACCTAACTACTAATCCGCCGGTACACTGCTTGTATATGGCTGAGCGGACGGGAAGCCTAATTTTCAGTGTCCTATGGTCGTATATGGCAGAATGGGAAAATGTCCAAAATATGAAGCAGTGTACAACGTGTACTTTGCACCTCGCTTGGACCTAGTCCAGTGGAGTTCCTTCACGCTCTACAGGGCGTGCACTCTTTTAGTACTAGCGCGTTCGATGTTTCAAGAACGTTGAAGCAGCAGCGCAGCGGCTCGATAGAGCATGTCGACTGGTCTCAGAGTACGTGCTTCAATGCAGCCAACTTGCAGGAAGGAAAAAACTACCCAATACCGCCACACAGTAGGCCTCCCAGGAGACCGAAAAAGCGACTTTACACTCTCGTGGAAAAACTACCCAATGGACCGGTCTAACCCCAACTAACCAGCATGAGCAGATGAACGGTCTCCGGCCAAGTTTGCGAATAGGAGACAGCAGTAGCTCTAGAGTACTTATCCAACCCGATCATCTGCCTGAACAGCGGGGACAGCCGGTTAGACCTGAGTAGCAAGTAATGTGACCTTCAAGTTATTCATGTCCACGGGCGTACGGACAGTTCGTTACGAAGCTAGCTATTTCCCGCATCCGATGTGACTCAAATCAGTTTATTATCGCCACATATTAACTAATTACTCTAACGGTTTTCCTCTTGATCCCGTGCTACTAGAATGATTCCCTCTTGATTCCGTGCTACTAGAATCATTCCCTCTAGTTCTAGATACATAATCAACCTACACAAAAACGCCGAGGTCGCATACCTTAACAGAAGTACAGTCGCGTCCTCCACCCCAATATACAATAGTGACGAGAACACTGCCGTCCCGAAGACAATCTGCAGAATTACAAAAAGTGACGACGTACTTTGGAGGAAAATACTCCATGCCCCTGGATGCACTTGCTTGGACACCTCGGCTATGTGCATAGTGTTTGTGTTGTTCACAGAGATGGTGAATTCACATCTTACTGCGCGACGCAACGCAGAGTCCTCTATCGTATGCGGACATGAAGGTACTTTTCTCCGATAGATTTGAAAACTCAAGACGGCTGGGGCATAACAAGCGATGGGTGTTATTGCCCACATCAGCGGCAACCATGAAATAGAACACCTCCAGCTGAGAACTGTTTTCCGTCCCAGCTCGACTGATGTCGCAATCAAGTTTATAATTGCTAGCATGGCAAAGACGTATTGGAAGAAGGATATTGCAATGGCAAACCGCAAAGGCTTTAAGATACCGATTCGTTCTGGACGACGCAAGAGATCAACGGGGTTCTCAAATTGGAGGAAGCGTGACGAGTAGGTGACTGGAGCGCCCATGGATAGTAGCAGCGACAGTAAAGGCCTTCGTGAGGAGAGCAGCGCTATTTCTGCGATCGTAGGACCCAAGTTGGCCAGGATGGTGGGCGTGAGACCGAGCAAAACAGAAGCGGCTGCCATGTTCGCCTTAGACGACTCATAAAGTGTTGAGAGGATGCAGTCATTATGGAGATAGCAGTAATTGCCGACACCACCATATTTCGTCAGCTACGGACAAGCCTCCGGTCAGTGCGGTTCTGCTATATCGTACTTTCTTCCCGGCTCAGCATACCTCTCTGCGCGCAGTCAGATTGCCCTCGTATGCCTGCAAGCTCACAGAGCAAGGTCCCGTTGATATCTCGTATAGTACTTCCTGCAACTGCGGATAAAAGGACTGGAATTTGAGCGGATGCTCGGGAAGATCATAGAGACTGGCGTTCTCTCTAGTTCCCTTCAGAGCGGCGCCTTCGTAGTCGAACGGTGGAAATGCGCCTGTGCATTGTAACAATGAAGCGAAAGCGGATAAGTAAAGCACAAATATAGCCATGACCACAAACAAGAAAAACACACAAAAGAAGAAGCGCGCAAACAGGGAAAACCAGTCGCAATTAGCTGCCCAACAGGCTAGGCTTTCATTAAAGATGCGGAGAAGATGACAGTATCTTTTGTGCGAGAGATGTTCGTGTTCAGACAAATCTGGAACAGAATGACGCCCCGCACCCTGTAATTGAAACTACATGCCTGGAAGGCAGACACCGGGATCGCCGAATGTAATGAGCCATATATAAGAATGGGCCAACCAAATCCTTTCCTTTCATCTTAGCCAAGAAGAATATGCATCACCCCCCGGTGCAAAAGCAAAAGCAACCTACCAATTGATATATGCAGGCCGCCTTGTAAGTAAGACATGCTGATAGAATTAGACTCTAACTTAGTAGCTTATGTGTTTCAAATATAGGATGATCGGGAACGGACTACTCCAAAGGTGCTAGTTCTTGCCTTTGTTTGACACCTTTGGCTAAACCCGATTTAAGATGTTGAGAGGCGCGTCCAAAGAGTACAAGCCTGACAAACCTGAGGCAGCTCAGTTTATCGAATCTTTGTGATGGTCTGCGGGTTGGTAGGAAGCGGCTTCCCTTCCGATACCCAAGCGGTATGCTGAGCTGCTCAAATGGCTTGTCACAATGAGTACAAGGGATACGTGATTAGCTATCTTCCACGTGCTAGAAACCTATTAACTTTAGCCGCAGAGATTCATGGAAAACTACGGACAAGTTGTGAGCAAATTCGGGCTGAAAAGGATCTATTCCTCCGATGAGCTTCTATTCTTGCTATGTGCTATCTGACTGCGTCATGCCGGCCTTTCCTACCTAGGTAGTCTGCTATGGTGGCTTGGCGCACTTTAGGCACACAGCTGCTCAGAACAATAATCGTTGCGCAAGCTCCTGTTGTTCTCTCAATCGCATGTCAGATTGGTCCGCCCTGTAACCCGTGGCAATATGATAGATGTGCGGATGTGGTTGCATCAAGATCTGGCGCTTAGGCCCCACCGTACCCACGGCTTAGGTGAGGCTGATTGCACAGCCCACTGTGTGGTGCGGTAAGGCTGACCTGCAGATGTCATGGTACGTCCAGCATCTTCCCTATCTGCTGGTCGTACTTCCGTTCATGTACTCAACCTCTGGAAATGCTGGACTGGGCACGTCTAACCACTCATTCTCACCCAACACGAAGCCGAAGAACCTTTCTACAAGCGTTCTAACGATGTAATCCATCCTCGGCGCCCAGATGGTATCCAATGAGGGTGTGATGGTCTTATTCCTCAGACCTTGCAGATCGACCCAGTCACCTAGGTCGGCAAAGTTCTGGTGACTACTGCCTGTGATGTTGAGCCACTGGTACCATCCCGACTGGTTGGCAGAAAAAGGAGCCCACGAAGGATCGAGGGCTGGGGTATGTTCCGCCCCAGCTAGCATCAAGAATGGTTTCTTGACATCAGGAAGCTCTACGAAGAGACCGTCAAAATTGATGCCGCCTAAGAGTGAGGGTTCGATGGCCAGAGCACCAGCTGCTGCCGCACCACCAAGCGAATGTCCAATGGCGAAGTAGTGCGTAGTATTGAATGGGGCATTAGTCGATTCAACGTAGGCGGGGAAAAGCTCTCTGATTGTTGCGATCGTGTCGGAGACACGCATATTGTACACAGCTACTCCCAATTCGTAGGGCCAAGTTGCTGTGATGTCGATACCATAGATGCCCGGTGCACCATTGGGAAGCTGAAGATAAGGAGTCTCTCCTGGATGATCAAGCGCAATGATTGTGTAGCCTTGGGAGGCAAGCTCGGAGTTTAATGCATTATACATGATTGCGTTCTCGCCACCGCCTGGGGAGAAAATGACAGTTGGCTTCTGCGCTGCACCAAGGCTCGCCATATCCAGAGGTACAGCATCGTATACGTTCCAGGTTGTGAAGCTTTGAAGCGAATTATTCGGGTACTGAAGGATGTCGCCCCAGAGTTTTGCCGTAGTAGGATCGAGGTAAGGGCTTGTATTGTTTCCGGGAATGGGAACCGTTAAAGTTGGGTAGTAGAACGTCGCTAGCAGAATTGACGACGCGTTCGCTGGAGCTACAGGGTCGTTTGGTGTGGTTTTGTTGAAAACATGCTGTTTATACCCTACGTGGTACGGACCTGTCGGTGGAGGAAACGACACGGCGGAGTCTATTCCGAGGAGCAGGGACAAAAAAACCAGCATCTTGAGTTGAGAGTATAAAAACAACCTCGGGAAAATTGGAACTATAAGGACTTCTTATCGTTCCTCACGTCGGGCCCCCAACTATGGCGTCATGCTTTATCGGACGACCATCCTATTCCGGCTCTAGGTAAGCTGACAGGATCGCGAGTTATATGAGTGCGTGATAGCGAGTGTGAAGAATTGCCTTTGGGTCTCCTAGAGGAAGCCTGGGGTGTAGAGAGGAAGGTGGGAGAAAGGAAGGAAGCTACGCATGTGATTCATGAAGAATGAAGAAAATATGGTTTCGCAAAAGTAGGTGCTCTGGCAATGTTGGAAGAGCACGGCGTTGGGAGCTGGAAAGTTGGCCTCCCATCCGCGTGCAGTTGTCCGTCTGACAATCATCAATGAAGCATCACAGATTGCTACATGGCAAGCTTCGAAGCATGCGTCTTCAGGAATCGACGACCCCAACCAGACCGAGTGCACCGAGAAGGAAGACGTAGAGGAGCGGAGGAGGCAAGGTGCTTGCTGGCTGGAGGGCGGTCGCGCCGCGCCAAGGAAGGATGCCATAAGATGAGGCTATTCGGAACAACCCCGGCCCCACAGACCGAGCTCAACACCATCGCGTCCAGTACTCTGGCTTTGACCAACGAATCCATATCAACACAAACCACATCCACATATCCTGCGACTCGACTTCATCTACGCGCGCGCCCAACCAACTTATTCAAATAGCCAGCGACGACTACGACGAGGCGGAACGATGCCGCAACCACGTATGCACTCCCTGCGCGCTCAAGCGCGTCGCAATGTACATGTCTAGCATGCACTCCACTAACAAGTCACATCAGCTTCCCGCGCCGTCTCCTCCAAAGACCTGCCACCTTCTGTCGAAAGCGCCTACTACCGGAAATGCATCGACCTGCGCCGCCGCATAACCGACATTGAAGAGAACAACGACGGCACGCGCCTGCGCATCACACGCCTGAACCGCGGCATCCAGAAGATGCGACTGGAGCGTGCCTTCCTTCTCGAGCAGCTCAACAAACACATGGAGTACAACGTCGACGACAGCGACCGCAGCAGCAGCCCGCCTCCCACTCCTACGGATAAGCCCTTGAGGAGCAAGAGAAGCCACAATAGGAAGGGCACACCTCCTCCTGGCGGCAGTGCCGAGGGCGGAGCAGGCGAGAGGACAGCCATGGGCGGCGAGGGCAGGCTGGGTCTAGGAGCCCTGCCGCATGGCATGAACCCGATGAGCAGTGCTCAGAGCACCCCGGATCCATCAGGGCGTCCCCAGAACAGCTACTTCGGCACCATTGGCGCACCCACATCAACAAGTCCACACACTGGCGTAAACGGCGCACCCCCTACCCTTCCGCCCCTTCACTCGCTCCCACCACTGCAGCCACAGCAACAACAGCCAGCACCCGCCCAGCGCGCATACTTTGACCCAGCCTACGATGAGCAACGCCCTGCGCCCGCTAGCAACGAAGAGGCAGCTGGCCGTCCACGCGCATACTCGGGTGCTGCTGCCCAGCAACCACCGGCGACTGAGTCCGCGCCCCCTCCGCCGCAGAACGGCGACACTGTGATGACCGACGCAGGTTTCGCGGCTGTCAACCGCTAGCATGCCTATAGCTTGGGTAACGGCGTCGATGGTGATAACTCTGCAAAGTTGGCAAGGAAAACATCAAAGTGATAGCAAGGCGTTAGGGCACATTTGAGCTCCTATACAGGCTTTTGGTATCTGTAGGGAACATTTGTAATTGGTTGCTTCTTCTTCTCGGGTCAAAGGAACGTGTATTAGTACAGCTCTCTACCGACTATTCGTGTGGGCACAAAGCAGGGCAATATTTCCATGCATACTTGGTTACCGAGGCTCGCCACAGTGAACGTGATCATGTCTATCTTTATCTGGATTTACTACATGTACTTGAAGAAGCATGATCCATTGGACAGAGCAAGTTGGGAAGGATTGCTTTGGTTCAATATCATGTGTAATGTGGAGCCTGTGTCGATCTCGTTCCAGCTCGTTCGCTTATACCCCATTCATTGCTCATGTGTAGATCTCACTCCCACGGTCCACCGAAGAAACCAGAGCCGGTCTATTCCTCATCCTCATCCTTGTAGTGAACACCTTTGGCCAACTCACACGGATCAGGTGCATAGACGATGTTGCAGTGCTCCCAGTCCTCGTTGTCCATGAGCTCGCGCTTGAAATTGAGGGCGTGGTAGATGTTTGAGAACCGGAACTCCACATACGGATGCTATAGAGATGGCGTTAGCACTACTCAATAAAACCAACAGATGTCACTTACGCCACGTGCACTCTTTCCAATCTTGATGCGGTCGACGTCACGCTTGTTGACGCTCTTGCCTCGAGCTAGCTTCATGAGTGCCACGTCGCTATCTTCGTCGGCACCAATAGCTCGCACACATCGGGATGCCTCGCCTTCAATACAGTTGCGGATGACGTCGTTGATCGAGTTAGGACCTTCGGCCTTCTCCACAAACACAATCGTCTTCTTAGTGTCACCAACAACCTCAATGCCGTTCGCCGTGGCCTTGTGATACTTCTCGCATGATTCAGGCGTAAGGAACTTGACGAGGGCGTTGGATGAACCCGACTCTGGCAAAGAGATGGACTCAAGTTTGCCACCCCACACAAGGGCTTGCAGTTGGTTGATGCTGGTGATGCCTCCAACTCCTTTGAGGATGCAGGTACGATGAGCAGCCGCTATGTTTGGTCAGTTTCCCTCTCTTCCTTCGTGCAAATACAGACTTACGATTCTCGCGCTTCTCCTGATTCGGCCATCCCTTCATGCTGTCTATTGGGTCCTTGGCGACAGGCTTGATGTTCTCAGCACTCGATGCAACGGGAGGGGCTGCCTTGGGAGGGGCGATGATGCCCGCAGTGGCGGTTGGTTCCGGCTTCGGGAGGATGTTGTGCATGGCCACAACAATACCCGATACTTCAGCGAGTGTCTCTAGGGAAACGTAACCCTCTTCAACAAGCCTGGCACAAAGTCCGAGGAAATCCCCATCCACATCCTTGAGCGTCTGCTTGATTGATTCGGGTGTACGAGGTTGGTCTGGGCGCTTCTTCAATACCTTGTTGACGTAGTTGGCAATAGCGAAGGCTAGACGTGCCTTGATGATATCGTTCTTTTCGGCATCTGTCTTGACCTCTGGCATATACAAACCACGCACCTTCTTCGACATGGTCTTGATAAGACTTGCCGGATTTCCATTGACGTCCGGCATAGCCCAAACGTATTCGCTAGCCTTGCGCATATACGCGTTCTCCAGATCCTCTGGTGACATGGCCGCAGTTTTGATGTCATTAGTCTCCTTTGTTCCCGTCTTCTCATCTTCTGCCTTATCAGTCTTGATATTGTCTTCTTTGGCTTCTGCAAGACGACCGCCGCACGAGAACTTGGCTTGGTCAGGGCTTGCTGAGGTACTGACGACGGAAATACGGGGAGTGAGGATAGTTGTGCCGTTTAGGCGAGCGAAGAGTGCATCCATCGCAGACTCTTCCTCGGAAGCGTCGGTCTTCGAAATCATGTCTTCTTTCTGCGGCGTGGCTGACTTGGATGTGGTAGCAATGGTAGAAGACGCGGGAGTACCCTTCTCGAGCTGAGATGCCTTTGGCGCAGTAGTGGGTCTATACGCATGCGTGTCAGTGAGGCTCGGGCAATTATGTAGTAGTTCGCACCCTTCAGTAACCTTGAGCTCTACCTTGACTGAACCTGGATTCGGAGAGGATGCCATTGGTAGGGTGAGAGCTGCGGGTCGCGATGTAGTACCAGGCAAGGGTCCCGCAGCCCCAGCTATCTTGACGGCCTTCTTCTTGAGCTTAATGCTCCCAGCATTGGCTGCGGGTTGAATAGCGAGATTACTGCGTGCATCTCCAGAGCCCCAACTGGAAGGCGCTGCTGAGGGCGAGCTCATGTGTCTCGAGCGATCCATAGTTGCGGGCGATGGGGACAGTTGACGTGGATTTGTGTCTCGAGCGACTTGCTTGCGCGCCGGTGATGGAGGAGGCGATGGGAGGGAAGTTGCAGCCTGTGTTGATACGCACACGCCAATAGTATCGTCGCTTCTATCGAAGTTGTTGTTGATATTGTTGGTGTTGGAAGTGGAGGTTGCTGGGCAAAAATTAGTCAAGCAACGGGCACAAGCAGGTAAGAGAATCTGCACACACCAACAACTCGCCTACCTACTGTTAGATTCGCAATTCCCTCGATGCAGGCGTCGAGGCAGACCTGATACAGTTTGTCCTCGCTAGTTCGTATACGAGGTCGTGGCGGGGTCTTACCAGGCATTAGACTGCGGCATAGGCGTGGGCAAGAGTTGAGGTGACGCCGGATTGTCTAGAGCAGGAAAGCAAACATCCCAGGGTCCCTCTGTGTGGTTGCCGTTCCTGGTGTTGGCCTGCGGCCAATAAGACGACAACAGCAGCGAGGATGAGAATCTTGAAAAGCGGGATGAACGTTTGCTCTCAATGGTAGCCAATGCAAAATCCGAGACTAAGATAGTTCCTCGCCGCTTCGAAGCTTCCTTCTGGTGTTTACACGCATCAGGAAGGCGCTGATAGCGGCACACGCGGAGATTGGAATGTGCTTCACCCGAACTGATCCTTGCGGGGATGAACTCGTGCAGTGTCTACTTCGTAACAACGCAGAGATGAATGTGAAGGGAACACCAGGGGCATGTACATGAGGACCCATGACAAAGGATTAACATGTAAATGACGAGTTATTGGGGTGGTAGTGGAGATAATGGCGCAGATGCCGCTCATGCATTTATCGACACAGCAATGAAACGTAGAGAAGTTGTAACAGTTAGGGTGGAATGGAAGAGCATTCATGAGCTCAACCCGAGCTAAGATGACAGCAAGACCATGCTCTGGTGAACGAAAACGGTGACGGATCAAATCTGAGCTCGGAAGAAGAACAAATCCTACTTGTGGATGCAATGTCCACCTTATCCAGCATGACCGTGAGAGCAGATAACACTTACACGTTTAGTATACCAGACATGGGGATATACTTATGTCTATCTAGTTATGTCTCTTTGTTGCAACACAAATATGGGGGAGATCTGCAGCTTGTACATGTTCAGACAAAAAAAGACTCGATTACGAAGCGAGACTGTCGCATTACGAGATTCGTCATACTTATCTTGTAGACCACATTGACCGTGTACCAGGCAACAAGTGCTTAGATGAAGGGTATCCAAACACGAGTTCGCGACCTGTACGCCTCATACTCATCACCAAAGAATTTGATCAAGAACTTTTCTTCATCTATATTGAGTGAGCCACTATGCTGGGTCAACGATGAGAAGAGACTTACGAGTGATTCGCCTCATGAAGAAGTACCATAGCACGCCAGTAAAGCCAAAAAAGCAGACCGCATTGCCAAGCATGACCTGTGTTCCAATGCCCCACCAGAAGAAGCCAAAATATGACGGGTGACGGAAGTAGCGGTACACACCATGAGTGACCAACTCATGTCCGTCGTTCTTACGCGACTGAACTTGATGATTGAAGTTGGTGCCTGCCTGCATCATAGCCGTACTACGAACAGCCTGTCCCGCCATAGCCATCGTTATGCCTAGCGCGATCAACCACGGCGGGTGGATCATTGACTGATAACCGGGGAAAAGATACGATGTTACAATCGTCTCTATGAAGGCCACGGCGTGGGCTTGTCGGTATTGGTCGCCATTTGAGAGTAGGAATGAATCGATGTACGCGAGCGGGGTGTTGTAGGCGGCCGTCGTGTAAAACTCGAGGAAGTGGAAAAGAGAGAGGGTGCTGAGGAACAGAAACGGCCGCCATAGATGGCTGCCATTATATGCGAGCAGGAGAGTGCCGACAAGACCAAGAGTCAGAGCGCATCCCAAGCAGAAGGCGCGCACAGCGATGCCCGAAAGCGAGCGCTTGCCGTGACGGAAGAACTCTGGCGCAATAGCATCCTGGTTTCTGGGCCGGCCGTTGGATGCTTCTCTAGCACGTAGCGCTCGATCAAGCTCTGGAGTCCATGTTCCGTTCTCACTCGGTCGATTTGTGGGTAGGGAGATGTCGACGCCGGAGGAGAGCGAGCCGTTCGAAGACATGGCAGCGGCGGGCAGGAAGATTTCGGCTATGCAGGGACTTGGATGCTTGGATGTCGGAGACTAAGACGGAGGAAGAGGTTCAAGGCATATTTCCAAAGGCTCGCAGCAGTAGTCAGGTGCACGACCAATATCTAGCCGTGGCTCGTGAAGAAGCTGAGATGAACAACAGCAAGAGGTGAAAGACACAGTGACCTTTGTCCTGGCTTCTCTGCGCGACCCTTCTCGCCAGGTGGGACCTCGGAATCAGCCGATGAGATCATCACGCTAATCCATCCATGTCTTAGCGCCGTGATGCCTGGCCTCCGCAGCTTCTACTTGGACATGCATTTGCTTACCCACACCGGCTTCATAGCCCGTCACGCCAGCCTCAGTAGCAAGCGCTAGATTCTCACGATTCTGGAGACCAAGCATGGAGACTTCGGAGAACAAGCAGCGCATGGCCCGCGGCGAACTCTACCATGCATTCACACCTGAGCTCACAGCAGAGCGTGCGCGATGCAAACAAGCCTGCGCGCGCTACAACAATGCTGGCGATGTATCACGGCTGAAGCTGACTGAGCTATTCCGAGAGTATGTGTAAATTTCCGATGGCTCTTCGGGAGAGCCTCTTCTTATACTCCAACTAGCATCATCCAAGACAAAACCCCTCTGCCACCAATCGCATCTTCAGAAGACGAGGACGCTAAGCTGTTCGAGAATGATCCTTGGGTCGAACCGCCGGTTACTATGGACTATGGCTACAATGTCCGCTTAGGCGACAATGTTTTTATCAACTTCAACGCCGTTTTCCTCGACACCTGCCTAACCACCGTCGGCTCACGCACGCTTGTTGGACCGAACGTCCATTTCTACTCGGCTACTCATCCTCTTGATCCAGCTGTCCGTGACGGCACTAGGGGCCCTGAGTTGGGCAAGGAAATACACATCGGAGAGGATTGCTGGATCGGTGGCAATGTTTGCATCCTGCCTGGCGTCGTCATAGGCAAAGGCAGCGTGGTTGGCGCTGGGAGCGTCGTTACGAAGAGCGTGCCGAGCTTCACTGTCGTCGCTGGTAACCCAGCAAGGTTCATCCGGAAGATCGAAACTGAAATGGACACCGAGCATAAAAACGGCAGATCCGATGAGCAGAACAACGTGGAGAGTTGACCTGTGCAATGGTCGCGTGTGCAACAAGTCACTTGCTCGTTACGAGGAGCAGTTTCACGTCTTGCACCGGACCTATCGCATTCGTACTCGGACTGCGAGCTTCATTTGGCATGACATTGTACGAGAAAAATGTCACAGTCGCATAAACCTTCCCACACACCTCTGCCGTTTCTGCCACTGATACATCAAACGGTGTTGCGGCGCGCTCTACCGCGTTCTAGCGCGTCTT
Organism: Alternaria dauci; assembly: GCF_042100115.1. Lineage (NCBI taxonomy): Eukaryota > Fungi > Ascomycota > Dothideomycetes > Pleosporales > Pleosporaceae > Alternaria > Alternaria dauci. Next base: position 2,056,140 of record NC_091275.1, read on the forward strand.
CCCGCTTTTCGAAGGCATATCCAAAACGAAGTATTCACTGAAAATATGCCTCAAACTATCCCAGAATTTGCAGCGTGGGCGCGTGTCGAAAGGTTCTGATGCGATTCTCATTGTCATCTGAAGAGGATACTTGCAACAAATGATTCGCACAGGCGCCTGCTTCTGTACTCGAACAGATCGAGCAAAATCAGTGCGAAAGCTCCGGCTATTCACACCACCACTATGGTTCGCGATCCAGTCGTGAGAGTATGCAACAGCAATTCGGCAACCTGTGTCGATCTGGAACAAATGTGGGGCGTTTAGACCAAGATTTAACACAAGATCTGATGATCGTCTGCAAGCTTTGGGCGCCAAGGCCGACGAAACCGGTTCCCAGACGCCGCCAAAACAATGACATGGGCTCGCCAAACACCATTGACTAATTCCTCTCCCATCTACGACATGGCGCACCCTGCGAAACGCTCCGTTTGTGTTTGAGGCGGGAGTTCGGCATCGTCCGTTTCGACGGTCTCGACAATCTGGAAGCGCCTGATTCACTCTATGGCACACTTCGAAACTACCAGATCAAGTTATTCGTGTGCTATCTGACTGCATGCCAAGGGCTTAGGAGCTCTGGAGCTTCATCCCCAGACTGCTACGATGCATAGGCCTGCGCACCATCATGCCTTGACGCCAAGGCCAACCGACATCGTAACAGAGATGGTACAAATACCACAGCTCCCAACACCCAGATAAACTTCATCGGACTGGTTCCTCACTCACTCAGGCTAATATCTCCTACTCTGCATCTCCAGCTTTTCTTACTCTCATTCATATCTTTACTCATAATCTTATTCCACTCGACAAATCCGTCCCACAGTCAACATGAAGTACATTCTCATCGCCTCTCTCCTTACCTCTGCGGCTTACGCTGCTCCTTTCGCCCAGGTTCAGGGTGGCAACGGCAACACTGCCGCCACGACCGGCCAACAAACCGGAAACCAGGGCGGCCAAAACCAGGCTGGCAACCAGCAACAGCAGCAGGCAGCGCAGGCGGGAAACCAGCAGCAGCAACAGCAGGGTGCCACCAACACACCTACTGGGCTCGGTGCTGGTCTCCAAAATGGACAGACTCCCACCGCCAACGACCTCGCCACCGCCGTCTCCAACTGGATGGCCGACACTTCGATGGTCTCCAACTTCCTCAACACTGGAGCGAGCATCCAGAACAACGTCCAGTTCAAGCAGGCTGCTACGGTTGCCTACAACGCCGAGGTCGATGAGCTGAACCACAAGGCCATCATCGACGCCGCCAACGGTCAGATGCCCAACGTCATTGCTGCAAACAGCACCCTCGCTACGGGTGGTTCGTTCCAGGATGTCGTCGACAAGCTCCAGCAAATGTCCGTCCAGGGTATGGCGGCCGCTGGAAACATCGACTTGATCAACCAGAACCGCTGTGTCAATGTCCTCCCCAACATTGATGCTTACATGGCGTCTACTGGATCCACCTCCCAGGCGGTTCGTCCCACCGCCTGCGACCAGACCGGTGTTGCTGGCGGTGTCCAGGGAACCGGCGCTACCCAGCCCGGCGCCCCTGCAGGTAGCCCTGCGGCTGCCTTTGCCGCCGCCCAGGCTCTTGCACAGGGAACTGGTAATGGCCAGGTTCAGAACACGGGTGCTGCTGCAGGCACTGCAGGCACTGCAAGCACTCAGGGTACTACTGGAACTCAAGGTGCCACTGGAACCCAGGGTACTCAGGGAACTCAGGGGACTCAAGGTACCACCGGCACTGCAACCAACAACGGACAAACTCCCCAGCAAGCCGCTGGCATCACCCCCACCAATGGGCAAGCACCCCAGGGAACTACTGGTGCTCAAGCTTCTCAACAGGGTTCTCAGGGTGCTACTGGACAGCAGAACGGCCAGCAGACCCAGCAGACCCAGCAGAACGGCCAACAGACCCAGCAGAACGGCCAGCAGACTCAGCAGAATGGCCAGCAGACTCAACAGAACGGCCAGCAGACAGGCAATGGCGCCGCTTCTGGACAGCAGACCCAAGGCCAGACTCAAAATGGTGCTAACCAGCAGCAACAGGCTGGCAACGGCGCCGCGGCTGGACAACAATCTCAGGGACAGAATGCCGGTCAGGCATCTGGCGGCAACGGTGGTAACTGAAGACAGGGTGGCAACAACAACAACTAAGCATCGCGCTTATGGGTTAATGAGGAGAACGAGTTTAATGGCTTGCAAGACGAGGGCAACGTGCTGGTCACTAGCCAATCGGTCTTTTCTGTACATAAAGATCAGGTCAGATGTTTAATGGTTGGAACATGTATTTAGTATTGTATGTAAGGGAGAAGTATTCGCTGGATTTGCAGAATAACAAGGTATTAGCCTGCCGATAACATGTTTGGTACTATTCGTTGCATGTGTGAGTCATGTGGTGCAGATCGAATTCACAAACCATGATCTATAGAAAGACGATTGAATGATGAAGGCAACGCATGCTAGTCAACACGGATCGGCGCATTCATGAATTACTGCTATAGCAAGTTGAACTTCTCCAGGTGAGTCATATACGCTAGGATGATTCTGGAGCCGCGACTCACAATCACCTTGGGTTGTATGCTAGGACATTGCAATCAGACATGAGATTCAACCTTTGACAACGACATGGGTGCGGATTCACATTGGACAAAGTTCTATGATGGTCTCTGAATGTTTTCATGTATATCATGAAGTACTGTTGACATGCCATATCCTAGCTTGGCTACTACCGAGAGAATGAGACCGCATCTCTAATCCTGCACACCGCGCTTCCGTGTGGCCTGTATGACCGAAATGTTCATCCACTTCCATGTGTCTGCAGGTTCCTTCTCTGCAGGTTCCTTCACCATCTTTTCGAAACTTCGAATAGTCGTATTCAGACCGGCTCTATCAAGAGAGACGTTGGGAGATGCGCAGTACTGCGGGTCTGTGGAATACATGCTGATGGAGTCGATCAACATCTCGATGTTAATGACTTTACGATGCATGCAATCCATCGTAGCCACCAGCTTGCGACCCCAGACTTGAGTCCAGTCGACGCGGCCGAATAGTGTTCGTAGATCGACTTTTCCCTTGGCCAACCTGAACATCGTTGCAATAATGTCACCGTCGATTCGGGCGTTCCAGAATTCGTATCGCTCCGCATACTTGCGGGCGAACAGTGGCTCAGGTTTGAGCAGATCGAGCTCGCGGGCATTGGCAACAAGAGGTAACTCAGTGAAGAACGACTGAACAACCTCTTCTCGCTTCTTCTCCCAAAACTCAACGTTTTTGCGTGCGATAAACTTATCAATGGTTTTTGTAAGTTGAGAACTGATCGTCTGGTTGGCCTCGTGGATGGCGGCAACGTATGCACCCTTGATGTCGCCCTGTAATTGTGTGATGGCTTCGCGATAGCGCACACCAAGAGCAACCCGGGCCAGTCGCTCTGGCTCGGTCTCACCTGCTGCTGCGAACGTGCACTGACGTGCGCAGAGGTCCCAGTTTGTGATGGCGATGGCGCAGGCATCCGCACTGACCTCTCCCCGTACGTACTCGTACAGGAAGGATTTTTTTCCGTAGAGCTCGTTCATGATTGATCTCTGGATCTGGCTGTATCTCGAAAGATCTGCCGTCTCTACGGCTGACTTCTTTGGCGAAGCCATCTGGTAAAAAGCCGTAGTGCCCAGGTGGGCAGCGAGTATTCGGGCGATAGACATGGCGTGGTCTGGCTTGTGTTGACCACCACGTACCAGCATGTCATAGACATGCTTGACAGATTTGGTAAAAAGCCGTAGTGGGCAGCGATGATGCGGGCGATGGACGTCGCATGGTCAGGCTTGTGTAGCCCTCCCTCGATGAGGGAAGCGTACACGTCGCTGACCGTCTTGACTTTGGTTGGATCTGTGACATTAAAGCTTGTCTTGAGGATGTGTGGCGGCACCTGTACATGAACAGGCGGGAAGTCGATGAACACTTCCGCCATGTTGATTGTTGATGTTTGTGCAGCTGTGGCGTGAGGTGTTAGTTGGAAGGTGGAGGAGAGATCGAGGATACGCTCAAGAAGAAGCTGACTTTATATAGGGATCAAGATCTCACTTCACCCAGGGTCTGCGCTTCTCTCTCTCACCTGGCCGCGTGCATGTCTACAAAAGTACGTCAGGCAAAGATGACGTGACGTAGAGGGCTGTCTTTTACCTGCGCCTCACCTCTATCTGGACGAGGTGGGGGTGTACATCGGGAAAATCCTCGAGGCACGAGATTGGAGACATAATGTGGTGAGTTGAAGCGGGATTTTGAGGTTGTGTGGGCTTTATCTAATGGGCGCGTCTGTCTATGAGGCCGCAGGTGCAAGGAATGGGACGATAAGAAATGAAACTGACTAATCTTGACAATTTCCATGCTCTTGACACAGATGACATTCGCTGTCCTCTGGGCTAACGTGACAACCTTACCCAAAGCTGAATGCGTCGTTGCTACCCATCCTTGTATCTCTCCGAACAGCTGAAGCTACAGAGCTTACTCAATCCGCCAAAACTGTCATGGTCGTATTGGCCTGAGGTTTCGAAACCTCAGGCCCGAACATGTGGATACCTGGTTTTCCCGGATTGCGTCTTGCCTGGTGTGACCCGTTGAGCTGGATCGCGTTTCGGGAGTGCTTTGGTCGGGACGTAGTTGCAGTGAGCGTAGCGCAGGTGAAACCATGTATCAAACATGACGTGCTGCAGGGGTGAGAAGCTTGACAGGATGCCAAGACGGGAGGGATCGAGACGGTAGATGTGTGAGGCACCTGTCGTGTTGGCGACGCATCAACTCACGATTTGCTTTTCTCATCGTCTGGTGTCGGGCTGGGAGGTGTGGTGTGGGTGCGTCGCCGTCTCTCACCGACTCTGGAGACGTGACACGTCGGCAAGTCGCGTGACGTACCGACGGGTATGGAGAGAGGGCCGCTCATTGCGGCAAGCAACATGAGGCTGCAGCGGGCCGAAGAATACATTTGCGTCTGTTGCTGGGTCGGGGCAGGGTGCAGATGCGCTGGCATGGTATGACGCCTCTTCCAAGTAATAGAGAGGCTCGCCAAGTGCATGGTTGTTGCATCGAGTCGGTGACGGCAACGAGCTGAGCTAGCTGGACGGCAACCTCGTAGCCAGGCAGCTTAATGACGACGGCCCTTGACCAACAGTTTGCGACGAACCATGGCTGAGGCCGAGCGCGCTGGCGGAGTACAGGGCGATCTGGAGAAGGAACTGACGTGCTCGGTAAGTCGAGGTTCGAGTTTGTGGTGTTGCCGCGTGGGGTAGGGGTGTTGTCGCATTCGACGGGTGCGGTGTATGAGCATTTGCAGCTTCACAGCTTGGTGGAATGGATGGGCATGTCGAGATGGGAGAGTCTCTCTCCCCAAGGTCTCTGGGGCCCGCTTCGACGACGGCGAGGATGCGCCTGCTAACCCGGCCGTGTTCAGATCTGTACCGACCTCCTCTACCAGCCGCTCACCCTGCTCGACTGCCTCCACACCTTCTGCGGCGCCTGTCTGAAGGAATGGTTCGCCTTCCAGGCCTCGACCGCCACCTCGATACATCCCTACACGTGCCCCTCGTGCCGGGCTTCGGTGCGCACCACGCAGCCCAATGCCACCGTCACGACGCTGCTCGACATCTTCCTCAAGTCGAATCCCCAGAGAGGCAAGAGTGCCGAAGAAAAGACGGCCGACCGCCACAAGTACAAGCCCGGCGACAATGTGCTGCCCAAGCTCAGGCGGCGCGATGAGCGCGACGACGTCGACCAGCGCATGCTCGAGGAGGCCCAGCAGCTGAGTCTGAGGGACGCGGGCATCGCAGGCAGCAGCAGGACCAGTCTGGAGCCCCCGAGGGAGCGCAGGAGGAGGGACAGAAGCCGCGATACGAGCAGGGAGTCTCGCAGGGCGCGCGACGAACGGCGCTCTACCAGCCAGAACCCGCCCGGCGCATCGCCGTCCAGGGCCGTCATACCTCCCAGGGCCATCGAGCACCAGTCCAGCCTGCGTTCGCTGCTCAGCGCCTCCGACCTCGACGCAGAAGACGTCGACGAGGATCTCGTGCGGCAGGTGCTGGAGGAGCTCGTGTCTGAGGGCGTGGACTTGAACCAGATTGGCACTGCACAGGAAGAAGAGATCACAGAGAGAATAGCCGAAGCTGTGCGACGGCGCCAGGCAGAGCGCCATGCAGAGAGACAGCGCGAGCGGCGAGAAAGGAGGGAGCGTCTGGCGAGAGAGGGCCTGGTGAGCTCTTCATCCTCGTCGCTGTTGCCTCAACCCATGCGCAGCCCTCTTACGCGCGACGAGGAAGCCGCACGCAGAAGAAGACACGGCCGCTCGGAAAGCGGCACGTCCACACCCCAGGCGGCAGTAGGACCACCCATATCGAGACCCGGTCTCATCGATGCCGCGAACCGCGGCGGACGAGCACTGCGCCAGCGATCTTCAAGTCAGGGCAGCTCTCGATCGGCACGAAGAGCAGAGCGTCCTACGCCTGTCTCTGCAACGTCGCAGAACAACAGCAGTGGCGAGCGCCAGTCGTCATCAGAACTTGCGCGACCACGGCCACGTCGCCAGTCCGACAACCAGCAGAGAAGTAGGCTGGATGTTCGGGAACAGTTTCGCATCAGCCTCCACGCCAACACCAGCGCAGTCAATATAGTCTCAAGTCCCAGTTCACCCCAGAGCCCTGGCTTCGATTTACCCAACAACGGCAGCCCGACCAGTTCTCTGGCTACAGTCGGTACTTCAGCGGTGCCCTTGTCTTCCTCCACCCCAGCTATAACGCCATTTCAGCCTCCTGCGTCCAGGCGCACCACCGATCCCAACAGAGCCACGTTGCCTAGATCTTCCAATAGCAGCACTCCTCCGTTGCTATCACCTCCCCCCTTTCCTCGCTCCACCACTGATCCGACTGTAAGCGAGTCTCGATCAAGACAGGCTTCAGGCTCATCGTCGAGACAAGCTTCAGGCTCGTCCCTAGGCGCCCCTGTTCTGTACAACGAGCCGCACATAACGTGCCAACGATGTGGTAAAAACGACATACAGTACGAGCTTCACTATAACTGTGGACGTTGCAATGATGGTGAGTATGACATATGCCTCCGCTGCTACCGTCTCGGCAGAGGATGCAAGCATTGGTATGGGTTTGGCTGGACTGCCTGGCCACGATACGAACGAGAAGCCCCCGAAGGTGGCTATCCTCCAAACCACGAGCACCCCCATATCCTCGTCGGACATCGATACCGCAGACCCATGACGCCATTGACAGAATCCACAACGCCGCCACATGTGCTCATGAGCGAGGACAATCCCAAGGAAAGGGTCGAAGTTGGAGTCTTCTGCGATGTGTGCAAGGCATACGCCAATGCCTGCTACTGGAAGTGCGACTATTGCAATGAAGGCGACTGGGGCTATTGCAATGATTGCGTCAACCAAGGCCATCACTGTACGCATCCCCTTGTTCCCGTCGCTCGCAAGGCAAGGGACTCGCAGTCAATTACGGATACTACTCCATCCGCGCCCTCCACGCCACGTCAAGACGGACATCTCGCTCCACCAGACCACGACGCTGTGCCCACAACCCCTCCGTTGACACCAAAGTCAGCATCGCTCATGCGTGGACCTGGCTACTTTACCATTGCGAATTCCATTTTCAGACCCCTAACGTTTACGACCTTGTGTAACATATGTAGTTATCCCATTCCACCGTCCAACACGCGATATCACTGTCTAAAGTGTAATGCTGGGGACTACGATATCTGCATGAGCTGCTACCACAAGCTTGTCGTTAGCGGTCGCATTGCCAAGGAAGACGGTGTGAACGGATGGCGCAAGTGCCTCCGCAGCCACCGCATGTATATTGTAGGATTCGAAGACCGTGAAGGCGCGCAAAGACGCATGGTTGTGCGCGATCTGGTAGGTGGCTACGCGCTCAAAGAGGAAGAGGAGACGGCAAGAGTACAACGGTATCCACCAGACGGAGGAGTGGGTCTCAGACTGCTAGCACGGTGGGGCTATATGCCCGACGAAGGGGTAGAAGACGAACTGTCCTTCCCCCGTGGAGCAGAGATACGAGAAGCCGCCGATATCAACGGCGATTGGTATTGGGGTGTTTACTGTGGTGTTGGAAAACTGTTTCCTGCCAATCACGTCACAGCCGTCTAAACTATTCAACGTAGAGAATGCATAGCCTGGTACCAAATCTGTTGGATGTTCTAATTCATTCTAATTGTTCACTGTCTATATACTTCACCGTCTATATACTTCACTGCGCAAACTTTCGCTTCAGCCAATCCTCCAGCCTCGACACCACCTCTGCAGGCTTCTCATACGTTACCCAATGCGCCGCATTAATCAACTCGGGCATTTCCAACTGCGGCAACAAACCCTTTTGTATCGGGTCATGTATGCCATCAGCTCTGCTTATGATATCTTGCTTGGTACCAATGTACAACGTTGGCACGTTGACCACGTCCCTCCCCTCGGGCAACTTGACATCAGCCTCGTGCATCAGATTCGTCACCAGAGCCTTGTACCAGCATACGGGTGCCTCGAAGCCATCACGCCCCATCCGCTCAATGAATTCTTTCCTCAACTCGTCGTTTTGCGCATAAGGTCGTAGGCGGAACTCGGGGTTGCTTTTCCCAAGAAGAACGTCGCGCATACCGTCGCGTGTGCAAAAATATGTTCTCAGTCCGTTCTCGTCGTGCATCATGTTGTACAGTTTGTCTAGATCTGACCTCATGAGTGCTGGTCCGTCAGGTGCGAGGAACAGGTCCCAGTATGCGAGGACTGGATACCCAAATGTCTTCTCCATCATGCCGCTTGCCTGCTCCAAACTAAAGGGTTCACGGCCCGGGCCCGAGTAAGCGACGTTCATGTTTACGAGGCCGACGACGCGTTCGGGGTGGTAGTTGTAGAGGCGCGAGGCAGTGGGGGAACCAAAGTCGTGGCCGATGGCGATGCATTTTTGCGCCTTTTCTGCGTCGAGAATCTCGACGAGGTCGTTGCTCATCTTGTCCCAGGTGTAGGCAGCTGGGTCTACGGGCTTGTCTGTTCCGTCGTAGCCTAGCAGGTCTGGGATGATGATTGGGTGGTTGAGAGAGCGCAGGGGCGTCGCGACGTCCGCCCACATGGCGGCATGGTCGGGGAAGCCATGCAGGAAGAGGAGGGTTGGAAGAGATGCGGAGCCGGGCGAGGTGTAGTAGGTATATGTGATTCCCCGAGAGGTTCTGAGCGTCTTTTTGGTGAAGGCGTCCATTGCTGCGTATTTGGCGTATTACACTGAGGATGTTTTGTTATGGATGAATGTGCAAACAGTGACGAGTGCAGTACTTTGTATACGAATGCCAAGTCGTTTCCATGTCTCCTAGAAGCTTCCGATAGTAATTTTCCTTTCACCTTTACAAATGAAGGTCATGTCGGCCGAGTACCTATCACCTGGGGCAGTCTTTGCTACGTAGCTACTACGTACGTACGAGACGAACGGAGAGTTTTTCATCAAGAGGGCCGTACGCGCGACCCCAGGGAAGAGTCGAACGCCTTTCGGCTAGCTATCAAGGTACCAAGGGTGTTCGATTTTAGGTACCCTATGAGGGCATGGCAGTGGCAGAGTGGCTAAGCACTCGGTCAAGAGGAAACCCGAACATCATCCAGAGCTCATCTTTAGGCTATGCAGGGGGGAGCGTTAGATTATCCCCTATGACGACGTGAAGGGTGGCTGATCCATACCTAGGTAACTTTGGTGAAGTTGCTTGTCCTTATTGCTCCAACTTGGCTATCGATATGACGAACGTGCTACTAACAAGATGCAAGCACAACGCTGTTGAATTAACCTGTATTTGATCACTGTAAAGGTGTTTTTTTTTTAAAACTTGGCTATGATGAAGACACGGCCGCTAGGAGAGATAGCCGAGATTCAAGATCATGCATAGGGTGGTCTTGGGTGCACAAGCTCAACAGTAGTCGTCCAAACATCTAACTAATCATTGTGGTTTTACAGAAGACTGTCTGGAAGTGAAATTCATGAATCGCGATGCGGATGATCACGCCAGAAACCCTGGACCAGGGGACATCTGGAAGATGCTAGTACGGAGAATGGCGAGCTGTGGTATTAATAAACAACCGAAATGATTTTCAGGATCATTGCCTGAATGCAGCTTCTATGACGGCTTCAGATCGGCAGTATGTGCTTTGTGGAGCGCTAGAAGTGTGGAGCGTCGTACAAACCCGGAGGCAGGAGGTTGTACGACGCGTGCGGACACGTTGTCCGACTATGCTTGGGCTAAGACATGGCATAGACCAACTGCTTATAGATGAAATGAAGGTCAGCAAGGTAATCTACATGCTAGATTTGAGAAAAAAATAGAACTAATCTACTCTAGCAGCTTGGCATGCCATGTCTGGCCGCGAGCATGGTCAGACCGGTTGTATCCTGCTTACGGGTAGAGAGTTCGGCTAATGGCGTCATACCGGTAGGTTACCGTAGCCGCGCGCATCGGCTACACGCTCGCGGCGCACAGCATCTCAACGTCGACGCATTGCAACTCTACCACAACCTCGTCATGGCTGGCACACGAAGATCCACCCGTCAAACCGCGGCAGCAGCATCAGCACCACCACCAAAGTACAACGAAGATGATGATTCATCCGCAGAAGAAGTGCCATCCAAGCGCAGCGCCAAGAAGACGACGCGTCGTAAACGCGGCCGCGAAGACGAAGACACAGAGGCAGCGGATGACAGCCCTCCGCCGCCCAAGAAAGCCGCTACAAGCAAAGCCAAAGCTTCAAAGGCGAAACCGAGTCCAGACACACGCGCCCCCAAATCCAAAACGAACCCTCCACCCGCCCCTTCGTCGTCCAAAAACCGCGACGCAAACGGCGCGCAAGAAGTCTACTGGCTCCTGAAAGCCGAACCTCTCCCCCGCTACGAGAATGGCGTAAATGTCGCCTTTTCCATTTCCGACCTGCGCGCCTGCACAGAACCGGAGCCTTGGGGCGGCGTTCGCAACCCCCAAGCACGCAACAACATGCAAGCCATGCGCAAAGGCGACCTGGGCTTCTTCTACCACTCCAACGCCAAGCCCTCTGGCATCGTAGGCATACTGCGCGTAGTTGAAGAGGCAAAAGTCGACGAGACGGCATTCGATCCCAAGGATCCTTACTATGACAAGAAGAGCGACAGGGAGAATCCCAAGTGGTACTGTGTGGGTGTCGAGTTTGTGAGAGAGTTTGATGAGATTGTAGATTTGGCGAGGATAAAAGAGTATGCCAAGGAGGGGCCGCTGAGGGATATGCAGCTCGTTACGAATTCAAGATTGAGCGTGAGCAGGGTGAGGAAGGAAGAGTGGGAGTTTATAATGGGGTTGGTGGATGGTGGAAGCAAGGACGACAATTCTGAGCAGGATGATGACAAAGACGCTCTTGTGGACGTGTGATTACTCTGTTATTGGATTCAAGATACCCCTTGTACGGTTACCCCTAGACCCATGTGTTTCTCGCTGGATCGTATGCCCTGTACTGGCCGAAGACGTCTACGTTCCACCTAGCCGGACCAGGCCACCCTCAATACTGAAGCGCCTCAATGACCTTTGGACTATTGAAGAAAGCACATCGCTCCTGCAGCTTTTGCTCTGCCATTTCCTGCGTCGCGTTCGCCATACCCAGCGCGCTGTTACTCGGACGCGTTCCGCCAATCGTCCTGACATACGGACCACCTGGCCGGCTATACGCCTCATCCCAATTTAACAGCGTAGTTGATTGGGGTCCACCCTCCGTCGGGACCCCCTGACTCACAAAGGTGCTCCACGACCGGCTTGCTCGCATAGCAATCTCGTAGTCGTATTCTGTTGGATTAATCGGGTAGCCTGACGTGTTGTACGCCTGGATGCTGTCGAAAATGTACGCAAACTCCGATGTGTGGACGACTCCAAACCCAATGATATCGTTGACATACTCGAGAATTGGCTCGAGAATAGTCTGGTTGAAGTTGTAGAAGTAGACTGGCGCTTCGTACTTTTCGTCGATCGCAGCGCCGAGGTGTAGTGACGGGCACACCATGAGGATGTCGCGAAAGATGCGCGCTGAGCGATAGAACTCTGCCGTTAGATTTACGCTTGTTCCAAACTCTTCTACAGGGTACATGTCAAGTAGCTTGGCCAAGGAGTCCTCTGAGAAGGCCGGCAGGTAGGCGCGGACAAAATCGTACGTGTCCTGTGCGGTTGCGATGGAAGTGTTGGTGTATACGTTCAAGTCGCCTTGCATCCACCCAGACATGAAGGTAGCATTACCGAAGCGTCCTTGAGCGATGAGCTGGCTTGGTGGCGCAGGGAGGAAATCATCATCCACCTGTGGCAGCCAGATATCCCCAATATTGTGTGCGATATCGCTCTGGTATGTCGCATTCGAGGCCTCAAACAGCGTCTCAGTGTCTAATGCTCGTAGACATTCGATCGTTTCGGGAGCATCCACATCGGTAGTGTTGCATCCCACGTAGTCGACCAATGCGACCATAGCATCCTTGGCGAAAGTTCCAGTGATGCCAGGCTCAAGAGCCTGCGACTGAGCGATGCCCCGCTGAAACGGGAGTGGCTTCTCCCCGCCGTAGGCCATGATCTGCATTCCGATTGCAAGGCCGCCGGAAGACTGACCGGCGATCGTAATCCTCTCCGGATCCCCACCAAAAGCAGCGATGTTAGTGCGGACCCATTCGATAGCCGCGCGCTGATCACGCAGGCCAGCATTCATGCTGCCTTCCGTTTTCAGTGAGTCGGAGTTGGCGAATCCAAAGAATCCAAGACGGTAGTTCATGGCCACATGAATGATGGGGTCGCCATTTTCCACAGACTGCTTGATCATCCCGTCAGGCGCAGTCGTCGGCTCCGTGTTACTCGCCCACCAGAAAGACCCTCCATGAATCCATACCAGCACCGGCAGCGGTCCTTTTCCTTCCCTGTCCTCCGCCTTGGGCCTTGCGACGTTCAAGTTCAAGCAGTCTTCAGAAGTCTCGGTGATGTTGCCTAGCCCCAGAGGTGGGTAGAGCACACCCAGTGGTTGAGGGCAAGCGGGTCCGGGCTTAGTCGCGTCGATGGTACTGCCTGGAGTGTACTCATAGGGAACCGGAGGCTTGAACCTGTTTTCGCCGCTGGTGTCGTGAGCATAGGGAATACCTAGGAAGATCTCGATATCGTTGCGTCCAATGCCTAGGATGTTGATAGGGTCTTTTGCGCCACCAAGCTGAACACCGGCCGTGGTGGTGACAGTGGCGACGAAGCAGGACAAGGTAGGAAGGTGCATCGTGCAACTCGGTTGCTTGAAGACACGAGGAGGCGATTATGGAGTGCGAAGCCTCCCGAAAACGTTGAGTGGCGAGATTATATGGCTGCGCAAAAAGACATGCAGTTGCTATAGACACACAGATACCATGCTCGTCTGTGCTAGTCTGCAAATGGCAGGTGCACGGCCGTGACGTGATAGACGGGAGCTGGTGCTAGCCCAGCGTCAGACGGCAGTAGCGCGAGCTCATCCACATCAATGCAATGATGCCAACCGCCATGAGCCAGTTTCTAGCCTGGCCAATAACTACGCCCAACAGGATTACTAAGGCGAGACATGCATAAGCGGAAACCTTGTGCTGGCATACCATGTCTAGATAACGTGCATTCAAGGTTGTTTGCTCGGTCCGCAGAACACCAAGACGGCATACCGACGCTACTCCCCGACGAAGCGTCAGAATCTTGTTACAACCGCGCTTGTTTACCCCGCAAATCTCTAGCAACTACTTGAAATCTGTCGTAGCAGTCTTTCTCTGCATCAAAGTTCAGCAGCCATGCCTCGCGTGCTAGGTGAATCGACTCTGGCTTCTTAGCGATTTCGTCCCAGTTGGCTTTGTGCCATCGCTCGCGCGTCTTCACTCCTGTCGCCTGCGCCTTGTGCACCCTTTCATAACGCATCTTCTCGAATGCTCGTACTGCTAGTGGGGTGTCTTCCTTGCCAGCGAGTTCGAGACACGCAGCTAGGACTACACCGTCTTCGATGGATTGACTGGCTCCCTGGATGGATGTCGGAAGGAATGGATGCGCTGCATCTCCAATCAGAGCGATGCGTTGTTTCGGGGAAATGAAGGTCGGCAGCGGATCGCGGAAGACGAGTTTGTGATCGATGAGACGTGCGCCTTTTGGTGTAGACCTCACAATCTCTTGTACGATTGGCGCCCATCCTTCGACGTACTTCAGACAATCTTCCACCCTCCCAGGAAATTGCCAGCTCTCTTCGATATTCCCGTCGTCTAAGTGGGTAAACACCCAGTTGAACTCTTTTCCGTCTTTGAGTGACGACACCAGGAAGTGGAGGTCCGGGCCGATGAACCCAGAGTGACTGTCGCCCTCGACAAGGTGCTTCAACATGGGGTTGTCCTTGATAGCATCGCCAGAAAACCATGAGCGATATACAGCATATCCTGAACTCTTGGGTTTATCGTCAAACCCAAGCACAATCTTACGGCCGCGCGAACGCACTCCTTCGGCCGCGATGACTACATCTGCGACCAACCGCTCCCCATTGACAACAACACCAGCTCGCTCCTCATCCTCGAAATAGTCAGTCACGCGCTGGCCCCATTTGATCTCTAATCCCCGATCGACAGCATGCTGATGGATGATACTGTACAGTTCCCCTCGATGGCCATTGATCCTGGGTCCCCACTCCTTCTCTGCGTCGAAACTCTGTCTTGTAACAAACTCCCCCTTCCAGTGGTACAAATCCAACCACGTTGTTTTCCGTGCAACCTTCTTCATTGCCTCGATGACGCCAGGCCAGCGCTCGAAGTTACGCGCACCGTTTGGATCAAACGAGATAATATCGCCGAATCGCGTTATCTCCTCTATATCTGCAGCTTTTTCGAGAAGCACGACTGAGTGGCCCTTTCGGTCGCATTCTATCGCCGCTGCAATGCCTGCGAAGCCTGCGCCTACTATTATGACGTTGACGCCTGATGAGGGGCGACGGGAGAAGCGCGTCATGATGGAACAGAGTGGATTGGATTCTAGGAGATCGAACAGAAGGTACGAAGTAGCTGCGTGAGAAGAGACGGTGGCCTTCAGTGACAGATATATTGGTCCTCCTTCCTCCATGTATACAGTGTGGGGTCGGCTTACATGTACGCCACGAGGACGGCCCCACATGCAGGCTAATTGAAGAGATAGTGGTAGCCGAGAGCTGCTCCTCTGCGCCCGGCTGCACCCTTCTATATTGCCTCACCTTTTGTCAGGCTTTCTCCGAATGTACCAACCAATGCCCCGTGTAAGTCCGGATTGCAAGATGACGTAGCAATACGCAGCACATTAACATACTCATTCCTTTACCCTATCACGGGCCTTCACGAGTCCCTCCGTCTCCTCCGTCTAGACTTCTTTTTGAGATGCTGCGTCGCACCTTCAGGCATGACTGCCGGAATTTCGTCCTCGCCCTCACTCTCCGACGCCGAATAATGCTGAGCATCTCTTCCCTTCTGCACGTCCAACTTGACAGCTCTGTCCCACACGTTGCTCATATCTGGTAACACGCCTGTCTTTTCCAAGGTTTGGAACCTCTCATCTTCCCAACTCCTCTTACAGAGTTCGATTAGTACGCCTGTGAAACCTGGTTCTCTAGGTATGGCGACTCCGTCAAAATAGTAGAGGTTCTCAGCGGCAGCAAGAAGAAGACAGTAACATATCAAGCAGCAAAGTTCCGTTTCGTTGCGAATACGGATGAAGGGTGGTAGAAGGCTGATGAACTCTTTCTTCATGGCCCAGGTTTCGTCTATTTCTAGTCCGGGTAGATCGGGCACGTGCTGTTGGTCCATGTCAAAGGCGACGAGCTCGACCAGAGACAAGGGTGTTGGACCTTCCTCAATCGAATTCTGTGACAGTGTATGGTAGGCCCATATTTCCAATTTTTGCTCGATTCTGGGGGCCTTCTTCTTTGACTTAACAGGAGCGTCGCAGGTGCCAACTTGCACCATTATAGGCAGATATTCGCCAATGTTCGTCGTCTCATCATACTGGATATCGTCGAATCTGGGCAGGAATCGCAAGTACTGTGGGCCAATTGCCAAGTGAAGGTTTTGGAGATCAGTGTGTGCGGCAGCCCTGGCGACTGCGTTGAACTGGGACAAGTGAGTCCTGAGCTTTTCACCACCTTTCAATATGATAGGGCAGTGTTCTCTCAGAAGACTGGCTACTGCGGAATCTCCCCCCACGGCTTGTTCAGATATCCTGCTTGCTTGCGGATGTCGCGGGCTTTCAAGAGGCGCATGATCACTGCCTAAACGCCCAGGCGAGGAGGGATGCGATGCTGTTTCCCTGTCAACGTCGTCATCAAACATGATGCTTGTTGTTGTTTTTGTTGTCAAGTACTATTATCCTAGCTTGATTGTTAGCTTATTCTTCGCGCTTGGGTAGTTGAGCCTTGGTGTTTGTGAGGTGGTGATGCGGTGATGCGGTTGGTGCAAGGTTGTAGTTGGTAGGCAGTCACGAATGAAATAGAGAAGTGGATACAAGGGTTCTCCACGTTCGTCATCGATTCTATTATCGCTCACACCTCTTTCAATCCAGACCGTTCCAGAAGTCTGTGATGAATCCAGCAACTTCGGGTACCTGTTCTCTTACAACACCATGTCCAGCTTGTGGAACAACATGAACATCACTAAACCCACATTCCCTCAACTGTTCTTCAGTACACAAGTCATCATACTCTCCCAATACCACCAAAGAAGGTATACCAGTACGCGCCGCTTTCTCAAAATTGGAATGGTTGTACATCACGCCGCCATCTCGAAAAATAGCAACAACAGAAGCCGTATGCCCAGGGTGTTCACGCATCTGCCACTCCCTCACCGCTTGAGCAACAATCTCACTCCTTTCAACTCGTTCCTGCCAATCGTCCGGGACTATCAATTCTCCGCCTTCGAGGAACCTTAGGACAACCTTTCGCACCTCGACCTCGTCAACACAGTATATCAAGTGGTGTTGATCTTCTGCTGGGAGAGCGGCCATTCTGATAAGCCCTGCCGGAGCAACAATTGTAAAACTGCTCACGCGAGATGGTCGCGATGCAGTGTATCCGACTGTCAGTGAGCCGCCGAATGAGAAGCCAATGAGATGTGCGGCGGACCACTGGAGATGATCGAGTAACGCGTCAATCAATCTGTGGAACAAGGTCGCCTCGTGTGGAATGACGGGTGTATCACTCAAGCCGTGGCCCCAAAGATCGACCAACACAAAATGTGTGTGAGGGAATGTATCGTGCAGTGCACGGGCTAGAGGCAGCATCCCTATGGCTGGGGTCTGAACGCCATGGATTAGGAGTACGCGATCGATTGTTTTTGCATTGCTTGTAGTTGCTGACGGCGGTATCGAGTAGTACGCCGCCCTTCCGTTGGCCGTTTCGAGGTATTGCGCTGGTGGAAGCAGGGCGCCAAAAGTGGATGTGAAAAATGATTCCGAAGGACCTGCAATAGGCGGTTTTGGTGTATATGGTGTGCCGGGGCGAGGAAGTACGAGATCGCTGGTAGCGACGGCCATTGTATACGATACTTGAAACAGTAAACAAGACCTAGTATGCTGTGCGCTACGGTCCCTTTTGTATGGCAGTTTGCCGTACTGATAGGCGTGTCAATCAAAAGGCGCCATTAGCGTGTGTGCATGACTCGCGCGAACCTTGAATCGCCGGCACCCTCATCCTGCGTCGAAGATCTGACACCTTTCCGTATCTTTTCCAGTCCAGACTCATCAACCACATTTAGTGTTCATCACGGCAACAACGCGCGACTTGAATACTGCGATGTTTTACAAATGATTTCACGACAAGCGCGCTCTCGCAGGTGTTGCATGTGCATGCCGCGCGACGCGACACGATACCCAGCTGCTTACTCCCCTCGACCGCCTGCCAACGGCCATCAATGGCTGATCATGCTATCAGTGCTCGTAGCCGATGACATTTTACCTTCAGCTATAACGTCAGAATTCAAAAGAGAAGGAATGTCTGACAAGCATAGTAAGATTCACAAGCTAAGGAACCGTACAAGTGTCCAACCTATAAGCAAAATTGATCTCCTGAACGTTGTTTCATTAGCAGTAAGAACAGTTCAGGAAGATGTTGCAATTTCCTTTTGAAGCGTTTCTTTGACACGAATACATACAAAGCACCTTTTCAATGCCCAGCAGCGCCGTTGTCTCCAAAGTGTCGCTAGGGACCCAATCGTAAAAAAGCGGGCAGTGAAAAATGTTTCGCTATCATTTTCAGTCACTTCCTACGTCAATCGGGCCTGAGCTACTGAGGAGCCTGCGCGCCTTTCACTGGTGGCGTATGCGTTATATTCGCACCTCTTTGATACAAGTTTTTAGGCTGCTAAGTTCCTATAGATTTCCATCTACACAAAGCAAGTCAACCCCCGATAGCCCGGGTCGTCAGCCACTTTCGACCACTCAAACAGATTGACTGCTTGACATTTACCCTTCCAGGTCTGCACCAACCTTCTTTGCACGATCGAGAAGATTCGTACTACCGACTGCACATCCAGCGATTTCAAAAAGCCCACACAATTTAGCTTCAGAAACCACCTTGAAGTCGACTTTTACCCCTTAAATTCCTCTACATAAAACACCATGGCCGGCAAGAAGCGTAACCACTCCGACAATGCCACGTCGCAGAGCGACAAGCGTATCAAAATCAAGAATGAACCTACCATCAGGGAAGAAGAGGATGTAGCTTTCGCACCTCAGCCTGCCATCCCTGAGACAGCCGAAGCCATTGTTCCAATCGAGACAAAGGCCAAGACAAAGAAGGCCATTGTACCCGTCGCTAACACGACCATACCTAAAATCACGGTCACAAAAGAGAACCATGAGGATGAAATCGACTGGTCCGAAGATGAGTCCGAGATCACAGAAAGCGTTAATGCTGCAAACAAAACTTCTGAGAGTGTAACAGCATCTGAGGACGATATTGAGACCACTATCGCTGACGAAACTGATATCACGCTGATTGGTAGTGAGGAGGATATTGGACAGATCAAGATGGAAACAACCGACGTTGAAGAAAAATCACATGATATCAAGCTCACTGACGAGATTGCAAAGCCTGTTTCGAAGTCTACTCAAGGCAGTGGGGACAGGAAGAAGAAAAAGGCAGAAACCCACGACTCTGTCACCAGAGCCAAGGTGGTTGAAGACACGTCGAAGGAAAAGCAGGAGAAGGCTAAAGAAGCAGAGGCAGTCGAGAGGAGAAAAAGCAATGAGGCGTACTCTGCCGAGGGTAGGAACATAATCTTCAAAGGAATTGAGACCAGCCTTCAGTTCGCCGACCTTGCAGCGTGGGTCGGTGTGGGTGTAGTCGGTTCGACAGAAACTCGTCAGATAACGGTCGATGGCGTCACTATCGAAGTGACGGTCAAGTTGCTGAACGCAAACTTTGAACAGAAGACACATCGCAATGTCGAGGCTGGAGATACCGTTCCCCCGACTACTGAAACACCTCCACAGCTCGCTGTCGACACTGCCGTTGCGTCCAAGTCAGGCGACACTTCCGCCACGCGACCTGCTACTCCTGCTGCTCCTTCCGCCATCGTCGGCAGAGGCAAGCTCATTGCATGCAGATTTGGTAACGAGTGCAAGAAGCAAGCGACCTGCATGTTTGACCACAGCCAGCATCCCACGAAGAAGATGTGCTCTTTTGTGAACACAACCATGGGCTGCAATAAGGGCTCGAGATGCATATATAGCCACGAACACGAAGGTCAGATGTGTCCTTTTGACACAGTACGCATGGAGTGCCCCAACACATTCAAGTGTTCCTTCTTGCATATGGATGACGAACCACCAACGAAAGCCGAGGAGATATCGAAGTCCCAGGTTTCTAGTCAGCCAGTAGTTTGCGCGCCTTCTGCGGCGGATATTGCGGAGCGAGCTGCAATTAATCGCGCATCTCGTGAGGCAGCAGCGGCTAGCGCTCCACCACCACACGCTCCTACGGGCCCAAAGAGCAACAAGCGTAGTCGTGGTGCTGAAAGTGCTGACCCAAGCATCCAACCTCAGCGTGTCCGCTACAACTACCAGACGCCCACGTACTTTAACCAACAGCAGTTACAGGGGCAGCAATGGCAGGCGATGCCCGGATTCGCTCCTCCAACGATCCAGTTTGTTTCTCCGTTGGGCGGGTATAACGCTCCGCAAGGCCAGTACACTCCTGCTCAAGTCCCATACCACCCTCAGCAGAGCTTTCCCAACTTTGGTGGCGCTACCAACCAGCAGCACAATAGGGGTCATGGTCATGGACGTGGGCGTGGTAGCAGTCGAATGCAAGGTGGTGGTCGGGGATGGGTTCGCGGTAAGACGGACCAGAACGACCGCCAGCACAATAGCAGTAGTTTTGTAGGTCAGGACCGGGGTACCAAAGTCGGAGGTGCCGCTGATAGTGCAACTGCTGGTGCAAGTAACAGCAGAACCGACGTCCAGGGGTCTGGTAAGAAGGCGTGAACGTATCATTGACCGACCTTGGTAAAATTGGTCCGGTTCCAGCAGGCCGGCGCGTGCCTGCCCCTTGAACTCATAGTTTCAAGAAGCACACAAGGCATGCTTGGCCGGCTATTGACCTCTGGAATATCTACCGTGACGATTTTACGAACTCATAGCTTCGTAGAGCACATCAAGCATGGTATTGATCAAATGGAAGACTGGGAGATATAGAGATAGATAGTGAAAAAATAAGAAATGTCAACCCCTGATGGGCGTCACCCCCAAAGAAAATTCGGTTTGGAGATCAGAGATCCCGGTCTCTACTTCTTACTTTCGCCAACCTTGGCCGCAAACTCCAGACCATCAACAACCTCTTGAGGTTGGCTCAGAAAAGGCGAATGCGAGCCAACTGTTTTGAAAGACGGCGCATCCGCACCGAGCAATTGTGCCATCTGCTGCTGGACAGAGAGCGGAAGTGCTATGTCGCCCTCGCAGAAGAAGTACATGGACGGAATCTCGTGCCACGGCTCGTACGTCACCTCGTCGGTGAAGGCGCGCGCTGAGTGGTGTTTCAGCTTCGCTATGGCGGTCTTTTGTGCCTCCTCGCTGAGATCGTGGTAAAACACAATCTCGGGCGTACCGGCATACGCATATTCACCCTAACCCTGACTGTTAGTCTTGCTATGCGGAAATCAAGGGAGCACATATGTGGTAGGCACGAACATCGAACCGCATCCAGGGCAAGAATTGGCCACCAAGCATGGATTTGATGCTTGCTCCCTTTGGAGCGACGAAAGAAGCAAGGTAAACAGATATGGTGACACCGCCTTTTTTACCCGCGGCCTGTCGCTGCTTCAAACCCAGGCCCTCGACAGCATTCTGTCCGACCAAGCCCCCGTATGAGTGCACAACCAGGACGATTTCTCTACCCTCATCTGCAAGTCTTTCCAAGGTAGAGCGCAGCGCCGCGGCGTCATCTGCAAGGCCTTTGTTGGGCGGCTCCGCTCCCACCGAGGGGTATGCTACTGCCTCGGTTTCCTATCCGCGCTGGTGCAGTTGTTCACGGGTGATGTCGAAGCAGTCAGGTGTGTGCCAGGCACCTGGAGCAAACACGATAGTAGGCTTGGACATGCTGACGGTGATGTTGGTATTGGACTGGAGGTATAATGAAACGAGGTTGACAAGAGGGGATGAGACTCTGGATATGTATAGAACGGGATGTTTCGGCTTGTCAAGGATCCGTGCTTACCTAGACAGGATTGATCTCCAGGCCATTTCCCCGGAAAATCGAGGAACGGCCCGAAGAACAAAAGTCTAGACTCATTTGAGACCAGCTTGAGGGGCGTACTCCGGCAGTTGGTCTCGGTTGCTCGTAAACCGTTGTTGAGATGCGTCAAGAAAGTAGGAACGAGTATTGTAAGTACCGAGATATCTTTAATCATCTCTCCTGCACATTAGACCCCTTGTCGCGATCTGGGTTTGTATATTGCAGACTTTGCTCTTCTCACTTTCCAATGTCCGGTGAAGCCATCAATGCTTTTCCCGACTGCGATTCGCCATGCTGCAAGCTTTGAAGACGTACTTCAACCTCCGAAGAATCCGGAAGTGTCCCGAGGTCGGATTCAAGCTCCGGGCTCCACACTACGAGACACGACGACCACATTGCTTGTTCTTGCGTCTGTATTCGTAGTACTGCTTTTTGCTTTTTGCTTGAAGCGCGGGTTGATCTATGGCTCAGACGACTGGATAATGGTAGTCTCATCAGTATATACCCTTACATCGCTGACTTCTGCTTAAGAAAAAAGCTCACCTGGTGCATGGTATTTGCTACATTACCGGATGACTTAGTCATGCCAGTAGGATCCGCACTCGTTAGGGTCTGCTTGACCTCTGGTGATTAATCAAGCACTAGGAAGGCATGCCGCCCCTCTGCCCCCAGTAAGGTCACCTTGGTACTAAATATCAGTGTTTCGTACCTAAGAAATTGAATGAGGTGAGCCGCTATTGACGTTCGTCGACATTGCTTTTCGTTGCCTTTGGGTGTGTCTATTGCACTGGGCTAGGGCTGATCAATGCCTCGCTCCTGCGATGTACTGGCGTATCTCATCAACCAAGGACTTTAGAATTGGCGCATATATTTTATGATTTGTAACAATTGGTTGATGTATTGACGTGTTGTCGTTGAGAGGTGATGAACAGCCTCTAGGTATTGTGATATATCGACAAGAGGGCGGGCCGTTTCAGCTCACCAGCCAGTCAGCTATGTATTTCGTGTAATGTGTGTACTGCCTGTGGGCCGCAAGGAATGTCCAAGTGGTTTGTAGGATGTTGTTACTCGTACGTAGGGTTATCCGACCATAACTTGCTGTGTGCGATATCAGTCATGTGAAGTGTAGTACTGATGAAGATGTACAAGTCGCGAGAAGACACTCGGGCGATCCCCATTGGGCTGAGTGAAGCTTAGCGTCTCGCAGGGACCACCCAAGCTGCCCCTCCTGCATGACTGAGAGCGAGAAATCGTAACGAATTTCGCAACCCCGGGCGGTGATGGCGTGTTTTCCATTGGTCACTGCCTAAATGGACCTTGCACCATGTTCGAAGACGATGGACAACTATTCCTCCCACCTAAGAATTGAAGAGGCTGTGAAAGCTGGTAGATGGCACAAGATGCGTGCTCTTCAACGATGGGAATTACACCGAATTAGCCTCGGCTCACCATCCACTTCTGACCTACTGCCCGATGGAAACCACAGCAATCTCTGCTTGCGAAATGTGTTCTCACATGCTCTCAAACAACATTGACCAAACGTCGAGTTTGAGGCGCGAGAATGGCTAACCAAGGTAGAGAACGTACAGCTGAGGCAGTAGTAGCATCGCAACCCCGAACCATCTATCTAACAGCCTACAACGTCCTCTTCGCCTCGCTATGGGCATCTGTCTTCGTCCGAGCCATCTCGAATGCCCAAAATGGCAAACTTGAGCTCTTCAATGCGACAGAGTCGTATGCGCGATGGATCCAAACGGCGTCTCTGATAGAAGTTTTACATGCGGCTTTTGGTTGGTTGGCTACCACTCTCTTTCCTGATGCATTTTGTTAAGAATAGTGATAGGTGTCATCAAATCTCCAGTCAGCACAACGGCTTTACAAGTCGTTACTCGCGTCATCCAGGTCTGGATGGTGTGGTACAGCTTTCCGCAGAGCACAGCGTCTTCCCATGCTTACCTTGCCTTGTTGCTGGCTTGGTCGGTGGCAGATACCATTCGGTACTTGTACTTGGCGCTGAACATGCACGGAAAGGCGTCAAAAGGCATGGTGTGGCTTCGGTGTGTCTTGTTGTACTATCCAAAGTTAGTTCTGATTGGCTAACTTTCCTAGCTACACCATGTTCTATCCTCTCTATCCAATCGGTATCGGGGCTGAGTGGTGGTTGCTGTACAAGGCCATTGCTCCGGGAGCCAGGATTAGTCCGGTGATACCACCCATCTTCTACTTTTGCCTGCTACTCTACATTCCGGGTAAGTACTGTTGTATAGGAGAGGCAATCCACTTGTCTAATTTTTCTCAGGCTCTTATACGATGTACACGTACATGATCAAGCAGAGAAGGAAGACGCTCAACACAGCACGCAAGACTCGGTGAGCGCATTACGTACTCTCTGGGAAGAGTAGGCATAGCCATGTAGCAAGCAAAGGAAGTGCATAATGATGTATTCCAAATTCGCACAGTGGCCCCTAGTAGTGTTTAGAATATAAATACATGGACATAAGAATCTCAAAAGCAATCATATATATCACATTAGATGTAGGACACCTTGACGCCCATGCCTACGGTGCGCCTCACCTTGTCCCACGCATTCCGTATGATGCGGAGTATCCTCTCTCTGAGGTCGCGTCTGCCAAAAGCCAAGCCAAACGCCAGTAAGAAAAGTAGGGTACGGAAAAAGGCCATGGGATTCGCGGTCATCTGGTGTGCCGTGTTGGATATCATGGTCTGTATGTTGCCAAACATTGTGGTGGCTCGGCTGTAGAAGCCGGGCGGCGGCGTGGTGGGTTTCTTGCCGGGGGTGCGGGAGATGCGGGACTGTGACGGGGTGGGCTGGGGAGTTGGCTGAGGGTTGCGGAAGCGGTCGTCTGAGCCGCGGGGCTGCCGTCTGTTTTCCTCCTCGCGCTTCCTCCGTTCGTCCTCTGCGCGGGACTGTTCGAGGCGCTTGGCTTCGGTCTCTCTGCGGCGCTCCTCCATTTGCTCTCGTTGTTGCTGACGCAGCTTCTCCTCGCGGGCTTCGGTGTCTTCCTTTTCTTCCTTCAGAGAGTGCAGTGCTAGCAGGAATGCTTCCTTGCGCTCTTCGTCGAGCATTTCGGACATGGTGATGAAGTCGCGGGCGTAGTCCCACTCGTCGTTTCTTGGCAAAACATGCAGGGTATACAGCTCGAGCAGCTTGATGCGCTTCTCGAGGTCGCGCGGCGTGTCGGTGCCGGTGTGTTGCCTGCGGTGGCCGGGGCGCTTCTCGAGGTATGCTGGCGACGACATGTGCGAGGAGACATCGAGGGTTGGGTTAGCGGTCGCGGAGAGGTATGTCTCGAGCTTCTGCTGGTTGAGCCTCTGGGAGGGCGCATGGGTGAGCAGGAGGGTGGCGCTACATGGACACAATTAGGATTCAGCACCTCAAGCAAGTCAGCGCGGTGCCTTACAGGTTGATGACGACGTCGGCATCCACGTCTCCCTCGATGCCCGCATAGCCGTCCCGAACGACATTGTCCCAGATGCTGCCGTCGCGGCACTGCGACACGAGCTGCTTCCACTTTGTGCTCCCAAACGCGTGCTTGCCCTCTTCGGCGCCCAGCTCTATGACGGCATTGAGGAAGGTGAGGTAGAAGCTCCACACCTTGACCCGCGTGCCTCGAGACGCGGTTGCGACCGGGGCATAGCCCGCAAGCTCGCCCTTGTCGCCCGTGGCCTCACCGACGGGCGGCGGCGTGATGATGGGCTCGATGGTGGAGAGGGCTTCGGGCAGGCGGCGCGTCAGGAACAGCTGGGCGGCCTGGCGGTAGGCTTTGGCGATCTGCGACGACTGTTGGCGCGATGTTGACAGCGACGAGATGGACGACGACAGGTAGCGCGACCCATTGATGTCATCGTACAAGCTGGCCATGTTTCGGTATAGTGCAGCAGTCGCTGGCGATGTTCCGGAGAGCTCAACAAAGCCCCTGGCAGTGGGCGACGGGACTCGGTCTTGTTCCTGTCTCTCCGCGTGTATTGTCAACATTTCGAACCTCGGCAGACCATCTCACGTCACCCGGGGCCGCCTTGGCGCGTCACCTGCCTCCGACGCACACACAGACACACACCCCCCCAGCCATCCACCTGCACCTGCATCACGGGACAAGCACGTGGAGTCGCCTCCAGGACGCGCACTGCGAGAGCCTGCAGATGCAATCGACGCGCTTGACAAACGCCTGTTCGCAACAAGCCCAGAGTCAAGAGCTAGACAACGGCTTTGTCGCTTGATCCATCGCTACTGACCTCACTACTTACCAGACACGACGCAGCTTGCCACTTGCACTTAGTTTTCACAGTCATCGCCTCACTCATCCCAGCCCACACTCGTTGACACAGCGCCTCTTACCTTGCCCTCGATTTGCTATCAACACATGAACACGCGCCTTTCTTGTCGCTGTCGCTATTTTCAACATGGAGGTCGATGCAGAAACCTTTCCCTACCACTTGTTGGGCATGCTTATCCACATATCCGAGGCCGACTTTGTGTCTTTTGACCTCGAACTATCGGGCATTCCTTCGCGGATCCCAGACAAGCCTGCCCACGGTCCGGGACGCTTCACCATGGAGGAGCGCTATGCCGAAACTAAGATGGGTGCCGATCGCTATCAGATCCTACAGGTAGGTATCACATGTGCCAGGTTCGACTACATCGAAAACAAATACGTCCTGAGGCCATACAATATCAACATCAGTCCGCTTTTCGACGAGCGAATGGACTTTGAGCGCGAAATCAGATTCCAAAGCGGCGCATGCACTTTCCTCCTCAACTGCGGCTTCGACATGGGCGCTCCATTTGCCAAGGGCGTACAGTACCTCTCCCGAGAAGAGGCGGACCGCGCAAAACAGATGGCCTGGGATCGACTCGAGAACAAGAACCCGATCCCGGACTTGCAGCTCAAGGAGGGCGACGTCGAGTCTCTTGGTTTCATGCGCCGGGCGAGGGAGGCCATAACCAAATGGAAGACTAGCACTTCCTCATCCCTTGACATCACAACTCATACTGGCCTTTCTGGCGCACCACCAATACCGGTCATAACACGATTTGAGAAGCGTCTTGTGCACCAGCTCGTACGCGCGGAATTCCCAGAGCTGGTATCTATAGGTCGCAATGAATGTGTTCGCATCGTCGGCCTGGACCCCGTGCGCGAAGCCGACAATATGCGCAGGATCAAGAACCGTGTAGAAGACTCTATTGCACGGCAAACTGGTTTCCGCTGGATCTTCGAGGCTCTAGTCAAGAACGGAGACATCGATCGCACAGGTCCACTGTACACCGCCCGGACTACAGGCATGCTCGTCACAGCCGACGTGCATGATATACGGGCCCGTTACGATAGAGCCATAGAGAGATTGAAAACTAAGCAGCCCGTACTCGTTGGGCACAACATGTTTACCGACATTGTTTACTTTTACCGCACGTTTGTGGGCCAGCTACCAGTATGTATCAAGCTCCATCATTCGCAGGCAGTTCTAACTTTGGACAGGATACCCTGCAAGATTTCCAGGATGCCATACACGACTTGTTTCCCAAGATCATCGACACAAAGTATTTAGCTACTCATGCTGAGGGCGACCTCAACGCATCCCCGTCGCTGCAAGACATTGCCGAAAGCTTAAGCAGACAGCCTTTACCCGACATCATCACCCATGCCGACCACCCGAAATATAAAGACTCTGAGAAATTTCACGAAGCAGGCTACGACAGTCTTCTGACTGCTACCATTATGATCAAGCTAGCCGCCAAGCTTGGCGCAGAACGAGGAGAACAGGTCACACCACCGTTATCCGACCATTCTCTTACTCTCAACAAACCAATCGGCGCATTAAAGAGCGAAGACGTTCCGGACTTTGTCAAGGATGGACGCGAGAAGGTTGAGGAACCGGTTCCCTTACCTCCAGTGGAACAGCCTAGATCCAGACAGACGAAGAAGCAAAGGGCAAAAGCCAAGAAACAAGAAGCGAAGCAACGAAGATTTGAGACTAAGAACCTATTCGACACGCTCAAGACGCTGGATCCCGAGGCCGAAACATCGTCCACTGAAGAAGACGATGGTGCCAAGCTTCCCCAAAACGGCGTGTCCGTCAAATGGGACGAAGAGCTTCAGCAAGGCGCTGGGTCGTGGGAACATGACATCCATGTTCAAGACAAGACGGGATGGGTGCCGTTGGAGCAGATGAAGCGGCAGTCGATGGAGCTGATACCCGCATTCAACTCCAAGTTCTGGAACGAGTTTGGAAATACGTTGCGAGTCTTTGGCACGGAAGAAGCTGTCCTGCACATTGCAGACTGGGAATCTTGAGCATCGTGCAATGTCAAGTGTTTGAATACAAGCTTTTCAAGAGACGAAGTTGTCACGAAGCTTCTCGGAATTACGTACCGCCATAGGAAAGCCAGAGAAAGTCCTTTACACTATCTGGCGGCAGGAATGGCATGCCAACTCAAACCACCCATAGCTATCTGTGCTTCGGCCATAGCAGAGACGGAAGCCCCGGAGTGCTGCAATAATGCTACGAGGCTACTGCAAAGTCCAGCCAAACCCCTTTCGCTCCATTCTGATTGGATCCAGCCTCTACTAATGTGAGTCAAGCTAGGACTGTGTCCTGCGCAACCATCATGGCGTCAGATGCTTGCCTCCTTCATTTAGCGCATGCAGGCTGCATTCGTAGCGATCAGGTGTCTCCTACACCTTGACAGCTGAGTACCGTCTACCATGGACGTCCTGGCCTCGCTTGCGCCGCGTGGACCATCATCATCCATGCAAAGAAGTACGTGTCTTATGCAGACGACCTCGGAGCCCACGATCGGATCCTTGGCTCTGTCATGTACACCTGCAGCAAGTGGGGTCGTTTGCCTAATTGTTTTGTCTCGATTCGTCTGCCCACCACCTTGAAAAAGTCAGGCCAAGCCTGCCAGGCGCTTGCTTGCGGCCCACAACGCATCAATCTATCGCCCGAGATCCACAGGCCCAACCAACTGAAAGCGCGCAACTGTTACCGGGATCTGCGCACGGTGCCTGACGAGCTGCCGCCGTTACAGAGTTCAGAGAGCCGCGATCGAGGCGGGCTGATCAAAGACGTGGTATGTCACCGCCTTGCACACAGCAAATCGAATTGTGCAGTATGCGGGTAAACACCTGCACCGTAAGGCTCAAGTCCTAGGAATGCAGGTGTTTCGGCAGGAACAGATGTTACATCCAGCCTGCTCTGCGAGTGTCGAAAATGTAGCTTTGTGTAGTTTCTTTTTTCGACACTTTCAACCTTCTGACGAACATGTGGCACGCCAGCAGTGCAGGTCGAGGAACCGTTTAGTGCGCGTGGGTCCAAAAACGCCATGGGGTATGTGGTGGTCCCCCCTAGCCCCCAGATCCCTACCGCAGTGGACGTACATTCTGGTGGCGTTGCGTTCGAGCAAAGTTCCAAGCGCGCAATCAACGGCGGAATAGGGTCGCCAAGGGTCGCGACAAGAACTACGGAATCCTATACGCTAGAAATTGCAAGAAGAGGCGGTCATGTTCAGACGTGCGCAGGAAACATGCGATCCGCAGCATGTCAACATGGTGCTTGTATGTCTTCACAGCACCTGCGCCCCTCGGCTGATCCATTCTCGACCGCCTCAGTAGCTGCAGCGGTATAGGCGAGACATTCGCATGGCATGGCTGCGCATTCTGTCTGCATTGCAAGCGGACAGACGATTTTGCAAAGATTACATGGTATAACGCTCGGTCTAAAGGTTACGCCTGCGGTGGTTCATTGGTGGTAGAGCGGATTAGGGTGCGCAGGTAAGCATACAACATGCAGCCAAGAAAGACCAGGGTAGGTGTCGTTCACACAATTGACGCTACCTGCGATCCGAGAACTTGCCTTTTTATCGATGGTGAGATGGGGGAAGCATTTGCGTCGCAAGAATGAGTCCTGCGATGCTTGTATTCCTTCTTGTAAAAGAAGTCATGGGCTCCTTCGACTCAAATTTTACCTTGCACTCGAGTTCATCCAAGCATTCCTAGCTACAATCAAGCAGCAACTTACAAAACATGTCTTTGATCGTAGACACGCAGGCTCGGCAGGCGCCGCTTAGCTTAACGCCAACTCAAGTCAAAGCCGAAGTGCAAGAGTCAGATAATCAGTTGTAAGTTTAGGACCTCTCCAACTTCATGTAGAGTGTCTCTCTAATGTAATTTTAGGACCCAGGCGAACTGCTCATGCACCACTGCTTCGACCGACCTGCCCAGGCACGCTTGTACTGCTGCCTCTTACATCCCCCCGAACGTCGAAGCGCCTCCAACCGATCACGCCGGACGTAACATTGACTTGACGTATATGGGCTCGCAGTTCGATGGTCACTGAGAGTGATGTTGGTGGGAGTAAAAGGCATGAAGGCATCGTTGTCGTGGTCAAATGTTGGAATATGGCGTCTGGCGTAGGACGCTCGTAGAGTGAATATTGCATCGCAGGCACCATAGGGTTGGTCGGTGCAGACATTCATTCTAATGTTGTTTCGTTGGCTGAATCAGAGGGCGTTGGGACGAAGGAGGTATCGTTAAGACAGATCCAAGACTTTTTTTATTATAGTCTGCTGTCCGTATCTCTTCATATCGCTCGTCGATGTTGTTCAACGGTGCGCCGGCCCAGCAATGTCCGTAGCCTCAACAGGCTCAACGTTGACATCCACATCCTTTGTATATGTTGTGACCGATGCGGGCACTTCCGGAGGATTTTCTTCATCAGGTCCAGCAGTGTCATTCTCTTGCGGTAGTGGCTCAAAATGCGCGTTGTGGACCCTTTTGCGATCGATACGCCGTCTCCAGGGTTTGTACAACAAGACACTGAGACCACCAAACACGATGAAGGTGCCACATATTGCTCCGCCTACACACTTTTAGTACAACGCTCTGTTGCCACAATTCATCAACTTACCAACTATGTCCCAAGCGTCACCCAGCTTTTCGACGCCATCCCAAAACTTGCCATGCGGCTCAGCAACGTTGAGGACCAAATTGAGGAATTGTACTGTTCCAATAACGGTAGCAACAACTACAGTGATGACTGTGAGCACAATACTGTAGTAGCAAATGGCGATGGGGTCGCGCGCTAGTTGTGTGCTGGTATACAAAGTCATCATCAGCGCGCCGTCTGTCGTGTCGAGCAAGCACATGCTGGCTGTGAAGAGCAGTGGAAAGATCAATATCAGCCAGATGGAGGTTCCTTTTGTGGCTTGAATCGAGCTGATTCCTAGGATAGCAATCTCAGAAGAAGTGTCGAATCCAAGACCAAACAGCACACCAAGAGGGTACATTTTCCAGGGTCGATCGACCAACTTGAAGAGCTTCTGCAAGATTGGAAAAAGGCATCCTCCGCCCTGAATCTTGAACTCCTCGTGTTCACTTCCGGGATCGCTCGCGATCATCTTTCGCATCTGAACGATGAGTTTATACAGAATGTATATGTTCATCAGACCAAGGAGAAGCAGGAAGGCCGCAGATACGGAAGTTCCGATGATGCCACCAACGCGCTCGAAATTGCCAAACTTGTCTGAAACGGCCGCTGCAGTACCGGCGACTACAAGTGACGTGATGATGACAATCGTAGAGTGACCAAGGCTGAAGAACATTCCAACTGTCACTGGACGCTGGCCTGCGGCTATGAGACGGCGGGTCATGAGATCGATAGCCGAGATGTGATCTGCGTCCAGGGCATGGCGCAATCCTAGAGTATAAGAGAGAATTGCGGTTGATATCAGAGGCGTGTGCCAATGCTGTGCACAATCAGTTTACGCGAACGACACGACTAGAACTAAACTTGTCTGCGTACCAGAACGATGCCAACTGCTGCCCAAACGAGAAGGTTGACTGCAATGAGCGTGGCGATGATTGCGATCACAGGAAACGGAAGCCTCCGAAGGTACGGTATTTGTGCATGATAGGTAGATGCTTTATTCGATGCGTTGCGGAAGAACGATGGTTTGCCTTCCGCATCGCTACCCGCGACTGATGAGGGCCGCGAGGTCGCCATTCTACCTGAGCACAGTCCACACGGTGACGCAAAGAAAAAAGAAGAAAGGTGACTCCACGTCTGGTGATGGGACAAGAGAGTCTGAAAGACTTCAGACGACAAGACTTGCAGAACAAATATTGAGGATGCGGCTCCTGCCGACGCACCGTGGGATGCACATGGCGCGAAGTGGGGTCAGCAGCTGTTATCGCGGCCCTGGCGGGGTAATTAGCATCGTCATGTACTAATGTTCGCTACTTCACAAAGCCTCGGCACCAGATGTGACGATCAGAAGCTCGTACAATGCAAACTACGATAGGATCCTTTTCTCAAATCTTGCGAAAGCAAAGGGATGCATTTGTGCCACCAAAGCCGAAGCTGTTTGAGAGCGCCACGTTGACACTGTGTTGTTGAGCAGCATTGGCGACGTAATTGCAATCGAACTCGTCCGCTGGATCACCTGGATTCTGGAGGTTTATAGTCGGAGGTAGCGTGTTCTGATCATCGTCAGTTGTTGTGCCACGGGAAAGAGCACGCCTGGCTTACATGATGTATC
This sequence comes from Alternaria dauci, assembly GCF_042100115.1. Lineage (NCBI taxonomy): Eukaryota > Fungi > Ascomycota > Dothideomycetes > Pleosporales > Pleosporaceae > Alternaria > Alternaria dauci. Next base: position 2,088,479 of record NC_091275.1, read on the forward strand.
GCGAGAACAGTGAATATGGCCTCTACGCTGCCTGCAGCACCGAGAAGGTGCCCGATTGCACCTTTCGTACTGCTGACGTTGATTTCAGAAGCTGCGTCTTTGCCATCTTCACCCAGCAGTAGTTGTTTAATGGCTCGATTCTCCGCAGCATCACCCAGCGGTGTACTTGTAGCATGAGCATTGACGTAATCGACAGCACTAGGCTTGATACCGGCATGTCGTAGTGCGTGCTTCATGGCCAGACGTGGTCCTTGACCATCTTCGCGAGGCGCCGTCATGTGGTATGCATCGCTCGACAGTCCGTAGCCGGCAACCTCAGCGTAGATATTTGCCCCTCGTTTCTTTGCGTGCTCGAGCTCCTGCGCTTCATGAGACAAGAGAAGTTGGCAGGTGGCGGCCACGTACCTCAAGTATCACAACTCCAGCTCCCTCTCCAATGACAAAACCATCCCGTTCCCGATCAAAGGGGCGGCTTGATTCCATGGGTCGATCATTGAACTCGGTGGCCAAACTTCTAGCCCTGGAGAATCCTGACATGGCTAGGGGATGGATACATGATTCCGCTCCGCCAGCGATCATCACATCAGCGTCGCCAAATTGGATCAGTCGTGAGGCATCTCCAATGCTGTGAGCTCCAGTCGTGCATGCTGTGGTTGCCGCATGGTTTGGCCCCTCTCGTATTCAGTATTGATGACAATTTGGAAAATAGGGGGTAAGTACCTTGAAGCCATATCGCATAGATATATGGCCTGCAGCGAGATTGATCAGTAGCCGTGGAACAAAGAGTGGAGACACCTTTCGGTAGCCCTGATATTTTCAGTCGACGATTGTACTAGCCAGCTGCAGCAACATACGCCTTTCTCATAAGCAACTGTAGTATCGTACACGTCATCTAAGCTGCCAATGCCGGATCCCATGTACACTCCCTGATAACATGTAAGTAAGATGTAAGTTGAGATTTGGGTTGGAGTTCCCTACTGTGGCCTCGAGATCATCTTCATTCTTCGGAAACCAGCCAGCATCTTCCAAAGCCTCCTCAGATGCAACCATGGCATATTGCGCGAAGCGCGCCATGCGACGTTCATCCTAAACCATAGTTAGGATTAGCAAGAAGAGAGGGCGGGGCGTTGGCTATTACAGTAGGATTCAAATGCTCCTTCGTGTTCCATCTGCCATCGCTTTTGCTGCCTTGAGGAACCAAGCCAGCCACCTGACTAGGTAGTAGTCCGAATTCTGGACTTCTGTCCTTGATGGAAACGATGGCACATTGGCCGTTGATCAAACGCTTCCATGTTTGTCGAACCCCTGTCCAAGTCAGCTAAACGAAAAAAGCTCGGCAAAGACCTGAGCAAACTCACCAAGTCCGAGAGGGCTAACAAGCCCTAAGCCTGTCACTACTACCCGTCGCATCGCATGTCAATGATGATGGTTGATATTGATGCGAGGATGCGTTCGGTTCGGGTGAGCAGGAAGCGCTAGTGCCACGCGCAAACTACGTCTAGCGCGTGTTAGCGCACGGTGCGTTCAGGTTTGGCGTCATCGTCCAGCTCCTTCCGTCTCTGAGTCGCTGAGTCGTCTTCTTCTTCCCTTGCAGATGAAGGCGTTGTTTGGAACAACGATCTTGGCGTCACGAAATGGAAACATAGCAACATGCCGCATCTTCGTTCTTGCTATCACAATCAAAGTGCGAAAAGTTTCTCTTCACTCTCACTTGTTGGTCGAGGTCAAGAGGTGTCGGCCATTCCCTTTCATCAGTATTTTTTGTAATTGTAGGCAGTCATTTTCGAGTCAATTCACAACTTCGCTACGCACTTCGACGAACCTGTCAGATTGACAATCCCATAGAGCCAGCAACTTCAGGCTACCTGTCGGATTCGAGGCTATGGAAAGTAGTAGCATTGCAACCATGCCAACTCATCGCTAATGCGTCTACTTCACCACCCGCACTGAGCTCCTCCATGCTGGATAGAAGGGCGATATCGTCGTCAGCCTGCAATTCGCTGTTATGAAGAGTTCCTGTCCGGTCTTCACGGATGTACTTCCGATGCTCTTCTTTGACGAAAGCGATTCGTTTGCGTTCAGGGCCGACAGCCTCAGAGATGGTTCGCTTCCCTGTGTTGACCAAAACGTTATTCATCTCAATGCTTCGCGCCCGCCCCCGTTTTCGATCTCTGTCGTGCTGTGTGCGCGCTTTCAGCCAGCCCATCTCTCGACGAAGATCACGCGCGATTGCAGGAGACACAACGGAGGCGTCGACAGCTTGAGTGCAGCTTGAAGTTGGTGATGCTGATCGGATCCTGGAAACTGAGGGAACAGTTGAAGATGTCGATTCAAAGCTTCGGGAGAGAAGCCCAAGTTCTGGCTTCGGCTGGAAGAAAGGAGAGCCATTTTCGACCATGGGTTGGTCGCGTCACAGATTGTCGCCCGAGCAGCTTATGCTGGTCCGCTGGTACATATATGCTCTCTCATGACGCCGTCACAAACCTCGTATGATTATTCCAGTGTTGGCTGTAGGTTTGCATCCGACATGTGGCACGCAGAGTTTGTTGCTGTGGTGTGTAGGACGATTGATCACAATCGCACCATTTGTTTGACATTCTTGACGTTCTTTAGGAAAAGATGGTGAATCCATGGCGGAGCACGTGGAGCTAAATGTCGAGCATGGGACTCAAGTATACGGTGATCAAATAGTGTCAAAAAAGTCAGTGTAATGTCGTTCAAGAAAATTACCCTCAAACCCCCTGTCAATCAAAACTTTGAACTTTGGGCTGAACATGACAGAGAGCACCGGGGCAACAGGACAGAGAGTAGGCACGAGCAAACATGTCTAGAAGTCAACCTAGCCTAGAATTCTTGCCGGTTGTTCGTGACACAGGCAGCGATTGCGTCGGCTCATCGTGGAATTGCTGAGTTGATTCCGCCCCGCTTGGACATGACCAGCAGGCGTGTAAGTCGTCGAGAATTTGTGGAGCTTGAGGAGGCGACATTACTTCTTGAGGCATCGGAACAAAAGAGTGTCGATTGAAGTTCGGTCCGTCAAGAGAATCCTCCTGTAAAGGAGGCGACGCGAATTGCCGAAAGCACGTCATCGTCTTGGCGAGCCTCGTCTAGCGGCATTCCGCGAGCATCACTCAACACCAGAGAAATGACTCCCCGCCATGTGATAAAGACGCCCCACTTCCTGTGACGCAGGCTTCAGACTCCCTTGGTTGAACGTTTTCGACATCGCCATCATGGACTCTCAGGTGCCAGACACTGAAACCGCCAATGGACCCACAAAGTACAGTGAGTATCCTCTCAACTTTTTTTTTGCCGTCGCAACCCTTCCGAGGTAGTCGTAACACGACGTCGTCACACGCAAACATAGCAAATCACTGTCGCTGATTATGACTCGCTTCGGGCGTTGGTGCCGACTCCAAAGACGGCTTCCCATCGCGTTCTGGTGCTGATGGATTAAACTGACACGCTATAGGAAGGGTGTCGTCGCAACCTGAGAACCCGTTCGCTAGCCTCATCCCCGATCAGACGTTCGCTATCATACCGCAAGTCACGCTTGAATCTGGCGTCGTGTTACAGAATGTCAGCGTTGCATACAAGACGTACGGTACCCTCGCACCCAGCGGCGACAATGCTATGGTGATATGTCATGCGCTCACGGGAAGCGCCGATGTTGGCGATTGGTGGGGTCCGTTGCTAGGAGGGCCTGGAAAGGCTTTCGACATATCGCGTTTCTTCGTGGTATGTATGAACAGTCTTGGCAGTCCATACGGCAGTGCAAGTCCCGTCACAGCAAGGGACGGCGACGCGTCGCTGGGCCCGTACGGTCCTGAGTTCCCGCTGACAACTGTGAGAGACGATGTCAAGTGAGTGAAACAAAGTCCGAGCCCTATACTTTGACAGCGCTAACAGGCGTAGTGTCTTCAAGCTCATCTTGGATGATCTCGGTGTGAAGCAGATCGCTGCAGTTATTGGAGGATCCATGGGTGGTATGCTTGTTCTTGAGTTTGCATACTTTGGAAAAGACTATGTCAAAACCATCATCCCAATAGCCACATCGGCTCGCTACAGCGCATGGGGTATCAGCTGGGGCGAAGCACAACGGCAGAGCATCTACAGCGATCCCAAATACGACGATGGCTACTACCCATACGAGGATCCTCCGTCGACTGGGCTTGGAGCGGCGCGTATGTCGGCTCTGCTGACCTACCGAAGCCGCGACTCCTTCGAATCGAGATTTGGGCGCAACACGCCAGACCTGTCCAAGAAACAGAGCATCAACACTGTGCCGCGACCAACGACCCCATCAAATCCCTCGCACGAACACTGGGCTATACATAATGACGGTCACAAGAATGCTGGCTCGCCGCGTCTTATGTCGCGGTCAAACAGCAGTACCGCCATACCCGGCTCTGCAGCCACTCACGCTGATCTCGAATTCCACGATGCGTCGGATCCTGCGACGCCGAACCTGCAAAGGACGAACTCGACAAGTAGTAAAAGCGCGTTTCCTCGCTCCTCGAAACCTTTAGCCCCACACTATTTCTCAGCACAATCATACCTCCGTTACCAAGCCGACAAATTCATCAAGCGCTTCGACGCCAACTGTTATATCGCTATTACCAGAAAGCTGGACACACACGACGTATCTCGTTACCGTTATCCAGAAGGTCAGACACCCGAAACACTGGATCCAGTATCGGCCCTTCATCATGCGCTCTCTCTGATCGAGCAGCCTACGCTCGTTCTGGGCATACAGTCGGATGGCCTCTTCACATTCGCCGAACAAAAAGAGCTGGCCGCCTGCATTCCCAAAGCCACGCTCAAGACCATCGACTCACCAGACGGTCACGACGCCTTTCTTCTTGAATTTGAGCAGGTGAACAAACACCTGCTAGGCTTCTTGAACACCGAGCTCCCAGAAATTATGAACAGAACGCCAAATGTAGAAACCGTCAGGAGCGATACTGGTATGACCGCTACTAAGACCAGTACGTTTGGCGAGGCTGAAGTTGAGGATATCACTGCATGGTAAGAAGGACGGAAATATGACATTTAGCATGGCGTTCTGGACCCAGGAGAGGACTGCATTGGTTGGCGTACAGTTTTCGGCATATGCTTGAAAGAAAGCTGTATGATTATGATACGCTCTGAGGCGAGCAGAGCTGAGGTTCAACCCCTCGTAAATACCAGACACTGCATCGGGAGAGCAGCATCAACATCATCATCAACCATAATCGAACAATATTTGACTTACAGCTTCTCGAGGTATGTCCAGCGACCACACAGCATAGGCTAAATCTTGCTCAATGGGTTTCGCGCTTATACCCCGCCTTGGACGCTAACTTCCGACTCTCCCCGCGACTCCACTGTCTTTAGTCGCCTCAACCTCGGTTCCTGCATTATGCGGATTTTCTCCGCAGGCTGCGAGATCAACGTGCGTTATCCGATCTTCTCTCCCGAACTGCGATGCCGTATGGTCACGGGAGCTTGGTCACGATGCACAATTACCTGCAAGTGCGTAATCTCAGGCAAGATGGAAGGATCGTCATGTATTGAATCGAGAGCGCTTGTGCATTTGAAACTCAGATGGGTGATTTCAAGCGACCCGTACGAAGGCCAAGGAAAGGGCACATTGCTTTCAAACCCCGCACATAGGCTCCGGACGTTGGGTCCCAGTGGTCGTATATGTAGTTCCCATCTTCCATTATATGTCCCTTCTTTTCATTGAGTCGCATTTTCTTCACTGCAACCATCATCATCGGGACGAAACCACAATGCAATTACCCAAAACACAAAAGGCCGCTATTAAGCAAGGCACTGGTGAGAACGCTACCACCACCGTCAAGGAGATTCCTGTTCCAGAACCCTCTCCAGACCAGATCCTCGTCAAGATCAACTACACCGGCCTATGTGCGTCAGACAAGTCTCTACTCCACGATGAATGGGACTTCAAGATGGCGGAATGTACAAACGGCATTGCGGGTCACGAAGGCGCTGGCACTGTCGTAGCCGTCGGCTCCAATGTCCAAGATCTTTGGCAGATTGGCAATCGTGCTGGCATCAAGTGGATCGCATCTGTATGCCGGAAGTGCGAGTTCTGTACCAACGGCCAAGATGAGTGCCATTGTCCAAAGCAACTGAACAGTGGCTTCACCATTGCGGGGACGTTCCAGGAGTACGTCTTGACAGATGGAAGGTATGCGACGAGGCTGCCAGATGGCGTTAAGGATGAGGAGGCGGGCCCAATCATGTGTGGTGGTGTGACGGCGTACGTGGCGTGTAAGAGGAGTAAGGTGCTTCCTGGGCAGTGGCTTGTTATTCCTGGAGCCGGTGGCGGTAAGTAGACACATGTCTTGTTGGCGTGTTCAACGAAGGAGAGAGAAGCGTATTTAGTCTCTAGAGACACTGACGCAACCCAGGCCTCGGCCACTTCGGCGTCCAATATGCCAAACACATGGGCATGCGCGTCATAGCCATCGACGGCGGCGACGCAAAACGTGAACTCTGTCTTTCCCTCGGTGCTGAAAAGTTCATCGACTACACCACGTGTTCAGACATCACATCCGAAATCATGAAGATCACTACCTACGGTGCTCACGGAGTCATCGTCTTTGCGGCTTCAAGAGCCGGATATGAGCAAGCACCACATCTGCTGAGACCGAATGGTACGATGGTATGTGTGGGTCTGCCGAAGGACAACACAATTATTGCGGGTGCTCCTCCCATTATAATGTGTTTGAAGAAGTTGAATGTTGTGGGAAGTGTGGTAGGAACATTGAAGGATGTTGAAGAGGTAAGTGCTGTGTTGTCACTGGATATGCTGGGGGTGTTGGCTAATGAGAGATTCAGGCGCTTGACTTCACTGCGCGAGGCTTGGTACATCCAATCTTGACGCATGGTGGGTTGGAAGACATCGATCGATTCTGTGCGGATATGGATGCTGGCAAGCTTGTTGGACGGGCTGTGATCAAGATTACTGCGTAGACGTGTGAAATACACTACGAAGTCGAAAAATTTGAGAGAAAGCTCAAGTTTCAAGGCTCCAGATAAGTTCGTTTTGACTTCCATTTGATATGGATAGCGCGCAATCGATTTCCCCAAGTCTTTCGCATCCTACCTATCCTCTCTCTGCGTAAGTATGTCAGCATCGGTCGCAACCAAGAGCTCAACATCATAAGTTAGGCCAGCAAATAAATTCATCGCAATCGGTTTGAGATGATCCTCGCACCTGGATGCGAGAAAGTAATCTTCAAAGCCTAAGTATGTGTGAGCAGCGAGCACCCGAAAGGCTCGGCCGAGGGAGGAGCAGCATTCATAGTCGGCGAGTTTGATCGATTTTCATTGCCAGCTGGTGTGCATGTGCTTCACGCAATATGAGTGGTCGCCACCGGCAGCATGATGATGGAGGTAACAGGGTAACAGGGTGCGTGCAGGCTACAGGCTGCAGCAGGCAGGGTGGCAGGGTCATTTTATGCACACACACACACAGGGATTCAACGGGCGCTTTACCCAATGAGATAACGAGCAGTGGGCTAAGCCTGGCGGGGTAAGAAGCTAGCTTTGTTGGGCGGCAAAGTCTGGTAACCATGATTGGAGACACCCACGTCGAACAGATGCAGAGGAGTGAGACTGAGTGCAGCGCCATGAGCAGTATACTGGGGAGGGGGGGACAGGTATAAGATACTGAGGCAGGCCTGCTCAAGTCCGGATTCATAAATCTGACTTCTACTATTCGAAACCTACCCAAAATACATAGATATCTGATCTAAAGATTATTTATCACCCAAGCGACGTTAGAAAGCCAAAAAGCTATGCCTAGCCAGGATGAGAGCACTACTAAGAGAAATATATCCACTAATGCTCGTCAAAAGACGTCGTCAGTTAAGATGTAAGATACTCTGGCCCATCGTTATATGTTGTCTGATAACCTTGACAGCCTCACTAAAACGGTCCCTCTCTCCGAAACTGCACTAGGGAAACAGAACACCGACATGCGCTTGGTGGACCAATTGTGGGAAATGGAAGAAATGAACAGGATTAAAAGACTTCAGCGCGCAGCAATGGAGCTTGGTTTTGAGTTGCCTTCGCAGTGCTACCACAGATGAAGGTCCAAGTACGTCTGCGTCATGTACAAGCACCATCAGTGTATTCTATCCTTAATAGCTTCCACGATGCTCTTTAGACCAGTCAGCCTCTCTTCTCTTGTTTCTCCAAGATACAGGCTCGCAACAGGCCATGCATGAATGCCACCTGGCTCTTCCCAACTTTCAACTTCCTTCCCGGTCTTACCAAGTAGACTGATCAAGTTCCTTGTCTCCGGCCCAAGAACCTCTTCGCTTCCAAAAAGAAAGTACCACCCTTGTTCGGGGCTAGCTTCCGTCCACTTGTTCACATCCTCACACTTTCCGGGCGAAACCATTGGATCCTCTGGTGATATTTTGCTGCCAATGTATTGGCGACCGTACAGCTCCAAAGACGAACTGTTCAGGTAGTCGGAGGCCGTGTTCCGGTTTTCGCGCGATACTATCGTCACCCATGGGCTGATCATGACAGCAAGACCCGGTTTCTGATGCCGCAATTCGATATGATCGGATAGATGTAGCAGGAAACTCAGGATGAGGGTCGCGCCTGCCGAATCTCCACCTACCACTACGCGGGTCGAGGATTGAGCTAATGATAGAACATATTCGTAACCCGCGACCGTCTCGTGGAGCTGGGTGGGATATGTGGCGTCCGGCACCAAGGTATATTCTAGAGCGAAGAGAGCTGGATTGCGATACCCGGCAGATTTTAGTAAAGCGACCCATGCTAGCAAAAACTCCATGTAGAAGAAACTGCTGCCCATGGAAAAGCCGCCACCGTGGCAATAGTATACGATTACGTCTGGCTGCTCCTGCCGGTCGTGCACGATCCATACCCCTGCAAAGTTTGGTCGTTTGATCTCAGTCCATCTTATGGGACTTGTGACAATGCCGTGTCTCAGCATGCGAAACCTCAAGAACGGGAGCGAGACGGCCTTGGAAAAGAACACTCGCCCTAGAAAGGCGGGCATGTTGGCGAAAGCATAACGAACAAAGCGGATAACCAGATCTTGGAATGGCGTTGCTTTTCTCACAAAGGGCGCGCGGTTTTCATGTGGCACAATGAAGCGTTCGCGGATGAACTGATATGGAATTGCGATGGCTTTGGGAGCTGTGAGTATCAGTATACTCACATATGGAGAGTAATGTGACTTACCAAGAGAAGGTAGAGCTGGGATCAGCCAAGTCAAGAGTGGTATGATGCCAATCTGGATCAACAATTGAGGCGCGAGAAATACGAGGAAAGCTACACAGTCCAAGTAAGAGATCTGGCTCAGTATCATCTTGATGAGAAAGAGGATGAAGCATGTCAATGAATGGCACACGCAGCGACATTGTTCAGAAACACCAATGGCGATGACGCTGACAAGGGTCCAGCTAAGCCACAACCGTTTAGCGCCACCCAACGGTGCCGTGTCTCGTTCTGCTCTACCGTAGGCTCGACCAGAATCATGTCAAAGTCTCGAACGCTGCTTGACGCGAACCGTGAGTGTTCAGTGAGGTGTGAAAGCCGAGCATTGTCTTGCTTGAGCAAACAGTAGTTCACACGTGACGGCGATTAGCGGCGCGGCGCACAGACCCACCGGTCGGTCGCGACTTCCAGAAAACTTCCGCGACTCTCTAGCTGCCACTCCGCAAACACGACTGCAGCGCTTGCATTCCACGCCGCCCACTTGCCTGCGCCTGCATCGAAGGATCACACCAAACCCGGTCGCTTCTTGTCTGTCCTTTCTCTCTACGCTTTTAATGGAGTAAAGCCCGACATAGACGGCGATTCATCTTCTTACACGGCAGCCTTACCCGAAGTCGCGAACTCGCAGAACCTCACCATGGCCAACCCCGCCGCGGATCCCAAGGCGGCACCGCTCGCCGACGAGCTGAAAGAGCTCGCCCTGTACGTGTGACCCGTGAGTATCATCGCGACCAACACTAATATGTGCAGTTCGCTTCCAACAACCGTCTTTCCCAAGAACTTCTTCTGCGCCCTCTGCAACCAGCTTGCATTCGACTCATACAAACTCATCTGCTGCGCCAAGTCCATATGCTCGTCATGTGCGTATGCCAATCTCTGCGATGGGAGCATGACATGTGCTGACATGGTTTAGGCCAAGGAAACCTTCACTTCCCGACGACGTGTCCGTCATGCGACCACTCACCGCTCGAAGCCGAATCATGCACGGTGAACAAGTCTCTGCGCAACACGATGCGAGTATGGCTCCAGAAGCAGAAGAAGAAGGAAGAGGCCAAAGCCGCGGCACAAGCAGCTACCCCGCCCGTCGAGGCTACACCGGCCGCGCCTGAGGTACAGCCGGTAGGCGATGGTGTAGAGAAACCCGTAGACAGTGTTGAGGACGCACCCAAGGCAGAGGACAGTGTCGCTGAACAAGCTGCTGGTTCTGCGGAGAACGCGGAAGAGGCTGGACAGCGTGCCGACTCTGCCTCGGCCCAACCGAATGAGGTAGGTTCCCAATGTCTTTCCTTCCGTTTTCACTTGGCTGTGCTGGTACTGTACAATGAAAAGAAGAAAAGAAGAAAAGCAAAAGAGAGACCGTCGGGTGTCCAACAATTGCAAAACATGGTTGCCACACGTGCCAATGACATGAGATACTTTCAATTTCACCTTTTGCTTTTACTGATTGAGCTAGGACAATGCTTCTCTTGAGAACGACGCCGAGCGACGCGGTAGCACCGCCTCCCAGAACGTACCCAAGAGCACCGATCAGGCTGCTGTAGAGAGTGCGAGCGACGAGCAAAAGAACACGAATGGAGCCAATGGTATGATGGGCAACAATCCGGCGATGAACGGCATGCAAGGCCAAATGGGCTTCGCCTTTCCCAACCAGGGTGGTTTCAACAACGGTATGGCCTGGAATGGCATGCCCAACATGATGGCCGGCGGTGGCTGGAATGGCATGAGTCCCATAGGTATGTCTTTGCACTCTACACCATCTGTCCAGCAGGCGACTAACACCTACCCAGACTTCAACAGCATGAACGGCATGTACGGCAACTTTGGAGGAAACATGGGCATGGGCATGAACGATATGTCTGCCATGAACATGATGCAATATGGTGGCGGCTATGGCAATGGGTGGAATGGCATGGGCGGTGGTTATGGAAACTTCAGCGGGCCCAATCAGATGGGTGGCTATAATCAATCTGGAGCATATCCCGAGATGATGAACCAGTTCCCCAAGAATAATTTCTCAAACCAGAACCAGAATCGTTTCCATGCCAATCAAGGAGGAGCAAATCCTCAGCGAAACAACAGGAATGGCAGCCAGGGTAGCTTTGGTCCTGGGTTCCCGAATGCGCCTGGTCGTCCGGGTAGCCGCGGCGGCCCTCTGCAAAACGTACGTTCAACCCATCAACGAAAGCCACCGAACCCGTACAAGGGAACCGGTAAAACTTGGATATCAAAAACTGACGCGATTCGTCCTACGCAGCGTGACGGCCAGTCGCCTGATGGAGTCGCTAACACTGCCCCCGAGGTCAAGGCCGAGGGTGAGCAGCCGAAGGCGTCCACAGAGCCCACTGAGGAAGGTAAGGAGACCGGCGACGGTGTTCCGGTATCGACTGAACAGCAGACTTCTGCAGACAGCGCCGGTGCTGGCGTCGCAAGCGAAGCTGCTGGAGAAGATACTAACCACACAGGCAATGTTGTACAGGATGAAGCGCAAGATGGCGGTCTGAAGCCTATACAGACCGTAGACTCCGGCGATGCAGACATGCAGGAGTACGGCCAGTCCATGATGGGCCATGGCATGCCCTACGCCCAGGGAATGATGAATCAGTTCCCGAACCAGCACATGAATACACCGTTCGATCCCAGCATGAACATGAATATGGGATACAATGGCAACTATGGCCCTCGTAGCGCTCTCAACAACGGAGCGTATGGCGCTGCAACAGTTTTGACAGGCCAGTCAGTGGAGCCTATCGGTGTTGGCGTTGCGGGCGCGCCAACTGGACCACGTGCGATGAGAGAAGGCCGACCCAACACTGGGTTCTCGAGTCGTATGAACAGCGGGCGATATGCTCCACCGCAACCACCCAAGAGCATTGCATCTACCCAAGATGTAGCCTCTGGCAGCCCCCAGCGAAGAGTTCGATCGTGAGTAGATCTGTCTCAAACATACAGAATAGACAACAACTGACAATGGCACAGGCGATCTCCTCTTCGCGACGAGAGTATGCGCGTCAAGGAACGCTCACCATCGCGCTCTCGCTCAAGATCGAGAGTGAGGGACGACGAGAGGGACGAACAGCGCGAGCGGTCTCGTTCAGCAGACCGGATTTCCCGCCGTGATGACCGTGGAAGATCTGTCACGCCATTGGACGATGATTACGAGAGTCGCAAAGACCGCAAGCACCGGTCGTCACGCTACGACGACCGTGAACAGGAATACGATGATCGCTACCGCGACGAAAAGGGCAGTCGAGGTGACCGTACGCGCTCTGCATCAGCAGACTCCAAGTATCGTAGCAGCCGCCGCGATAAGGACAAGCACCGTTCATCGCGATCACACCGCGACCGAAGCAAGGAACATCGTCGTCGCTACCGCTCTCGGTCGCCTCGCGAAGAGGATAGATACGAAGACGAGGAGGCGTATGTTAACGGCGAGAAGGATTCGGATGGCAGCTCACGTCGCAAGCATAGGAGCGGCCGCGACCGATCACGCGATAAGGAGCGTGAGAGAGACCGCAAGGACCGTAAAGAGCGAGACCGCGACTATGACTATGATCGTGAAAAGGATCGCTCTCGCGATAAAGACAAGGAACGTAGGCGGCGCCGCGATCGCGAAGCTGAAGACGACGAGCGCGATTATGATGACGACAAATACCGCTCTTCACGGCGCAGCCGCAAGGACCGAGATCGCGAGCGACGGGACTATGATGACCGTGAGCGCAAAGACAAGCCATCTCAGCTGGAGAACGAAGAGGATATTGTTGGTCAGATGATGAGGAAACGCGCTGTATCTCCACCACTGAATGCACCGACGGGGCCTTCAGCGAATGGCTTCAGCATCAAAGGCCGCTCGAAGAACGCAGTCATGCCCCCACCGGCCCAACCCCCGACAGGCCCGCGAGCTTTCCAGCCACCCAAGGGTCCGGCTGCCGATCGCAATAAAGAGCGTAGTGCAGATGCTAGGGATCACCGTCGCAAGAGTAGTGTCAGCTCAGTGGCGAGCATTCCAACCGGTCCTTCGTCGAAAGAAAAGGAAACCTCCCAAGACCACTACGCTGCTGAACGAGAGCGAAACGCCCGCGAGCGAGACAGTCGTGAACGCGTTGAAAAACCCTCCGGCTCTAGCAAGTCCATCCATTCACGCATCTCATCGACATCTCGGCCTACTCTGTCAAGTAAACGCAGCAGGGACGATTTTGATGACGAGGCTCCCGTGCCCAAGGGCCCCAAAGCCGAAGTCAAGCCTCCTACAGGACCTGCGTCCCACCGGGACAAGCGTAGAAAGTCTGGAACAACAGGTGACGACAACATCGCCAACCTCTTCACAGCGGGTCTGCGCAAGAACGCCAAGGCTAGACGTGGGGGTGTAAGGACCGAGGGTGACGTTGAGCGTGAAATGATGGAGCGAGAGCGGGAGAGGCGCTAGGATGGCTCTTCTGACCTTGCGTGCATGAACATTATCAGGGGATTCCTTTGTGCTATGAAGACATGATTGGGCCAAGAAGGATTCGAGGCGGTAATGTGGATAACTTGGAGGATTCTGGAGGAGAGCTGAGCTGCTTCTCTACTTCTTTGTAATATACCCTCTGATGGACTGGACTAGCTAAGATAGGTGGAAGGGCGGGTGGATGCTGTATGCTGTGTCATTAGCGTAGGCTACTACCAATAAAAGACATTTTTGGATTGAACGGAACAGTGTAGCATAGCGAGGATGAGTTTTGTTCGTGGTATCATTTACTCGTTTACAGCTGCTTTGAGACTGAGCTGATGTCAAGTTACTCAAGCTCGAAATATCTACCGCCTGTGGTTAACAAACTCTCTTTGTTCACCACCCAGTCTCGAAGCTACGACGGTAGCTTCCCTGATTGCCTTTGCGACGGCGCCCCTCACGCCATCCTCCTCGAGTGACATGAGACCCCCGATGGTGCAGCCACCAGGTGTCGAGACCTTGTCCTTCAGCACAGCTGGGTGCTCGCCATTCAGCACAAGCCCTGTGGTTCCCCTCATGGTCTGCGCAGCCATCATCTGTGCCTCCGCTCTCGGCAAGCCCATGGCAACCGCACCATCTGCCGCCGCCTCCAGTATCAGCGCAAAGAACGCTGGACCTGAACCGCACAGCGCAGTCGCCGCATCCATATTCGCTGGAGGAAGGCTTGTAACGCGGCCAATTGAGCTGAAGACGAACTCAACGAGCTTGTACTGGGCCTCACTGAGTGGCGGATCCGAAGTCTGAATTACAGACATGGATTCCCCAACGAAAGACGCGGTGTTGGGCATGACCCTTACTACACGGCAAGCGTTCTCCGTCTTTTCAGGACCATCAGGGTACAGGAATGCTTCAATCTGCTCCCTCGTTACACCTGCCAGAATGCTGACGAGCACCTTGCCCTTGAGCGCCTCCCTCACACCCTCCTCACCCAATATCGTCTTGAAGCCATGCGGTTTGCAACTCAACAGGACAATGTCTGCTTCTTGAACACCCTTGAGGTTCTGGTTTGTGAGGGTCTGGAGAGGGAAGTTGTAGTGGCCGAGGGCTTTGCGGACGTTTTGTTCAGCGGGGGCCCATTGATCGCAGGCGATGAACTTGGAAAGGTTGGGGACGTCTTTGGGGGCAGAAGAGGGGTCAAGAGACGCTTTGGTTTTGGCGGAAGCTAGGGACGACATGACGCCGCCCATTATCGCTATGCCCATTGTTCCTGGGGTTGTGTTAGCGGGGCTTCGAGGATCATTATGGACGATTCTTGGACGGTGGAGGGCTTGGAAGTTGAATTATGTGAGATGAGGTTATTCTGAAACCACGCATGGCTCGCTATGCTTCTGACACAACCATGGGCTCCTTGGAGACTCAATCGCAGTGTATGGGCGGTCTCCTACCGGAAATAGTGTATGAAGGCGAAATAAAACAGCAAACGTGGACATACCTGAACCGAGAACGGTCAATGTGAGCGCCTTGGATTCCTCTGTACTTGCCATCTTGGATACTGTCTTGTGGATGTCTTTCTGGGTGGTGCTGGACAGATGTGGAGGAAGAGGACTGCTGAGTTACTGGAGCGCGAGATCGGCGGCCTTCCCCACGTTCACTTAAAGAAATCCTGAGCTATGACCATGGCCGACGATATGCGCGCGCAGCTCTCCAAGCTCTCCACTCGACGCAGACCATCGCATACCAAGACATATCGCTCCACACTACCCCGATCACCATCCCGACAACGTTACCGGCAAGCTCGGAGTAGCCAGACACCTTCTTCACCAATCGTCATGGCCGACCCGTTCGAGGTTCGTCAACGCTTCACAACGCTACTCTCCCACCTCAGCGCATCGCATACCTCGCTCCAAAAAGCCGCCTTCTACGCGCTCAAAAACCGCGAACTCGACGAAGACCTCCATTCTTGCATCCTCGAACAGCTCGAGCGCACCAACATGAACACACGCGCGAACATCATGTTCTTCATCGAATGCCTCTGCGAATACGCGGTCAAAGACAACAACTCGGGAGACCCCAGCGCGATGGGCTACGTCCGCATGCTGCAAAGAGACATCTTAGCGGTTGTGGAATGCGTCGTGGGCGAAGAAGGAGCAAACATCCGTGTCGTGCGCAAAGTCCTGAAGACCCTCGAGAACCTCAACATCCTTATGAAGGAAACCGTTCAGGAACTTGAAGCTGTTCTCAAATCAAGGGAAGTCGCGCATCCGTTCATGGCGACAGATTCCTCGGATCCCAAAGATGGTTCCACGACGCTGCCAAGTCGGAGTGGAGGGCAGAGGATGGACAAACGGCAGATTGAACAGAGGATAGAAGAGGATAGAGAGAGGCACAAGAGAATGAGAGAGAGTATCTGGGCGGTGCCGGGAGACGGGTACGAGGAGTTGGAGAAGTTGTGGGAAGAGGCTAGCGACATCAACGAGGACGACTATGTCACGGCAAGGGAAGATGCCGAGGAGAGGAGGAAGGTTATTGCTTTTGGGTAGGACCCTAGCAAAGACCAGGAAAGGATTGGGGCTTGGAAAAGGGCCAAGGCTGTTGCGGACACCGCTGCGGCGTCCCAAAAGACTGCAGTTGATGGGGACTCGGGAAATGATGCAGACGGTGAGAGTTCCAAGACGCTGTCGATTGGAACCGGCCCCTAGAATGGTGTGGGAGGAAGTTTACCCGCATTTCCGGCGTTCATGGGATCGATAAAGTCATTGTCACAGCATGAGCTAGGCGTTAAGGCAGAGATACCACGGGCTTGTCTCATGACGCCCACATTGTTATTGGAGTTTTGAGTATACTGAATACATCCATGGCCATTCCAAACATATCTGTACACGCCCACATGCAATGCTATGATACAGTGTCCGTCTCTTCCTCGCTTCTACACCAATCTCTACTCCATCACAACCGTAGCACCCAGCGCCTTGAGGGTCTCGACAATCTTCTCTGCCTCCTCCTTTGGCACACCCTCCTTCATCATCTTGGGCGCTCCTTCGACGAACTTCTTGCTGTCCACCAAGCTCAATCCCAGCATGGCCTTGATCTCCTTGATGACCTTGGGTTTCGCGCCGGCATCGAACTTCTCGAGCTTGAGGTTGAAGAGGGTCTTTTCTTGCGCGGCAGGTGCGGCTTCTTCCTCTTCGACGGGGGCTGCGGCTGCGGGGCCTGCACCTCCTCCAGGGCCAGCGACAAAGCCGCCCATGGGCATGTCGGGGATGTTCAGGCGGGTCTTTGGTTGGAACGTTAGCATATGAGCCGTATGAAGCTTTGGCGTGGTGGTGAAGGCGATCGTAATTCCACATGTGCCAGGGCCAATATCCAGCCCAGCAGACATGAACAGAACGAATATTGTGGCATATCGCGTTGGGTTTTCATCGCATGCCACCAATATTCGGTCGACTGCCCCCCACCGCCACCTCCACCACCTCTGCCCCACGCTGGTGTATCCGTACCTTCAGTGTCGATACCAGGTCCGCAGTCTCCAACAGAGTCAATTGGCTAATCTGGTCCACGATTGTCGCAATCTTTGGGTTGGTCGAAGCTGCCGCATCTGATTGCCATCTCCGCTGTATCCTCTGCTGTGTGGCGCCAATCGTCGGTCGTACGTATGCGGACTGCTTTGCGGTGCAGATACAGCGCCTGAGCGCGCGAGATGCTGGTGCTGCCATTGTGCGGGAGGAGAGGGCGTGGATCAATGATGATTGCACGTTGTGGTCGTGCCTGCCATCATGAGATTTTGCGGAGCGGATTACGACTAATCAGGTTACCGTCTTGGCGTTCTCAGAGACCCGCAAAAAAGTTAGAGAACTTCGAGGGCACCCAGACATCGCCGCCACAACACCACTTTCCGGGTATATTGAAGCGTCGAAACTATGGGAAGGCGCCCCGACCGCGAACCACGAATCAGACCTTGCAGAAATGGAAGGAATCAATACTCGCACGACCGGTGAAATGGTCAGTCTTAACGCGCTTGCTATCGAAGCGCTGAAGCCTGGATCGACGGACGACATTTTCGTTCAACATGGTGGTCTTCTCACAGAACTGTGCGCACGGTGGATACAGTCTGGCGCGAAGACCGACGCGAAAATCGCGGCTTTTGGACGCTTACTGCCACTTGCGCCTCACCTCGCGGAGCACGTGGAACGGTTTTTATCACATACCTCGAATTCGCCAGTTATTGGAGCCAACGCTGCAAGCCATGAGGACACAGCGACCCAAGACTCGGATCTAATAGAAGTTTTATTGGGAACTTTTCGATTTCTCAGCTACGACTGCAAGAACTTTACCCATTATGTACGACCACTAGTGCTGGAGAGATTATTTCACCACTCGAGTCGTGTTGTGCGATATCTGGCCATACGCACACTTTGCATCTACGCGTACACAGCGGATTATGCAGCCCAAGATATCGTAAAGAGCTTTGTTGGAGAGGGGGAGGTTGAAGGCCCATGGGAAGGGCAACAAATCGACTACCGATTCTTGTCGTTATGGGAAGAAAAGAGATGGAAGGATCTGCAGAAGAAGTTAGGTCGAGATCGTTTCACCGATGAGACTTATGCGATGGCCATGCAACAAGATCTGTCGCCATATACGGTCAACGTCAATGGTGTTCTGTTGCCTCGACTAGACGGTGCACCATCCCAAGAGAGGCCTACCGAGTTGGTCTCAACCGCCACTACAGAACAGAACCTGAAGAGGATTGCCCACGGACTTCTTCAATCTGGCCCAATCCTACTCACTGGACTTGCAGGCTCAGGCAAGACGCTTCTTACCCGCCATTTCGCATGGCAACTTAACAAGCTGGACAAGATGGTTACTCTTCATCTGAACGAACAGAGCGACGCGAAACTATTGATCGGAATGTACACAACTGGAGCCAAACCGGGAACATTCGCATGGCGCGCAGGTGTGCTTACTACGGCCGTTCGAGAAGGAAGATGGATCTTTATTGAGGATCTTGATCGAGCACCGAACGAGGTTATCAGTACCCTTCTACCGCTCATTGAACGCGGTGAGCTGCTCATACCTAGCAGAGGAGAGACCATACGAGCGGCACGAGGCTTCCGCATCATCGCGACAATGCGAAGCGTTCTCAACCCACGGGGCCAAGAGATCATACCCCGTCAGAGCATGATTGGTCATCGATTCTGGAAGTCGATTCCTGTGCAAATGCCACAACTGGATGAATTCCGCCAGGTGATACACGCCAAGTACCCTGCGCTGCAGAAACACCTTTCCGGCATCATGGAAGTTTATGCGCGACTAGTGGAGCTGTACTCAGATGCAAAGTTCTCATCCGAGAACGGTACCTCGCTTCGAGCAATGACACCACGAGATTTACTCAAGTGGTGCGACAGGATAGCGGTGCTTCTTGGACAAGCTGCATCTTTCAACAACGCGCAAAAGGACGACATATTCATGGAGGCATTCGACTGTTTTGCGGGAAGTCTCCGTACCGAGAGCGCACGCCTGAAGGTCATGTCATGTGTGGCTGAAGAGTTACATATCGATCCTCAGCGACGTGATCACCTATTACGGAACCGTGAAATCAAGCTTCAGGTACCATCGAAGATCACGGCATCAGGAACCATCCAGATCGGACGAGCAAGGCTATCCAAGCACAAGTCTTCAAAGAAACTTGGCTCAGGGCGACCATTTTCAACCAACGACTACACCCTACGGCTGCTTGAGAAGGTAGCTGTAGCAGTCGATCGCCAAGAGCCGCTTCTGTTAGTGGGCGAGACGGGTACCGGAAAGACTACATGCATTCAGTATCTGGCTGAGCAGCTTGGCCGAAAGCTGGTAGCTTTCAATCTGTCACAGCAAAGCGAGAGTGGCGACTTACTTGGTGGTTTCAAGCCTGTCAATGTACGCAGCCTAGTAATCCCTCTCAAGGACGAATTTGATGAGATCTTTGATACTACGTTCTCGAGAAAGAAGAACCTACGATTCATGGAAATGCTCGGGAAACGTGTCGCAAAAGGCGAGTGGAAGCGCGTGTGTGCACTCTGGCGCGAGGCACTGAAGATGGTAGATGCAGCCCGGAAGTCGCACGAATCACAAACGTCATCTCCAGACCCCGATGGCGGCCAGCCCAAGAAAAAGCGGAAGATGGACTCATTACCTGCCAATTTCCCAACCGCTCGATGGGAGAAATTTGCGACCGACCTCCATGATCTAGAGGCGCAGCTCTCCGGCGGTTCAGAGGCATTTGCGTTCTCTTTCCTGGAGGGCAATATTGTCAAGGCAGTCAGGAATGGTGACTGGGTACTCCTCGACGAGATCAATTTGGCATCTTCAGATACACTAGAAGCACTTACTGATCTCTTGGGTGGAGGTCCGGATGGAAATCCATCGATATTGCTAACTGAGACTGGCAACGTTGAACGAGTAGTCGCGCATCCTAATTTCAGGGTGTTCGCTGCGATGAACCCGGCTACCGATGTAGGCAAGAAGGACCTGCCGCCAGGCATCCGATCACGGTTCACCGAACTCTACGTTGAGAGTCCAGATGGTGACGAGAAGAGCTTGCGCAATATTGTCGAGAAGTATCTGGGTGGCGATGGCGCAGATCCAGCAATAGTACGAGTAGCGCGCGATGTCACTGCACTGTATCTCGACATTCAGAAGCTTGCCAAAGCCAATATGCTGGTGGATGGCGCTGACCAGAAAGCTCACTTCAGTCTACGGACATTGACACGAACACTTTCATACGCCAGGGATATTGCGCCTCTCTGCACCCTTCGTAGAGCCTTGTACGAAGGCTTTCACATGAGTTTCTTGACTTTCCTAGGCAAGGCTTCGGAAGACCTGGTAGCTCCGCTTATCACTAAACACCTGTTCCCTCAGAAAGCCTCCTTGAAGGCTGAGCTTGGCAAGCCTCTTCAACAGCCTTCAGACAGTCGAAACTACGTCAGACAAGGACACTATTGGCTTCGACAGGGCGTACATGATGTGGAAGAGCAGTCCCACTACATCATTACTCCTTTTGTTCAACGCAACATGAACAACCTCATCCGAGCCGCATCGACACGGAAGTACCCAGTATTGATTCAAGGACCTACCTCGTCCGGTAAGACAAGTATGATCGAATATCTTGCCAAACGATCAGGGAACAAGTTCGTCCGTATCAACAATCACGAGCATACCGACTTGCAAGAGTACTTAGGCTCGTATATCTCCGGCGCTGACGGAAAGCTCACATTTCAAGAGGGAATACTGGTGCGAGCGCTGCGCGAAGGCCACTGGATTGTTCTAGACGAGCTCAACCTGGCGCCTACAGACGTTCTGGAAGCCCTCAATCGCCTGCTCGATGACAATCGGGAACTTCTCATTCCAGAGACACAAGAAGTTGTTCGGCCACATGAAGACTTCATGCTTTTTGCCACACAAAACCCGGCCGGTCTTTACGGAGGACGCAAGGTTTTATCACGAGCCTTCCGCAACCGATTCCTGGAGCTACACTTCGACGACATCCCAGTAGAAGAGTTGACCGAGATTCTGCACCGCCGTACTATGATCCCGGAAACATGGTGTAAGCGAATCGTGAAGGTCTATCGGGAGCTTTCTACACTTCGACAGGAAAATCGCATCTTCGAGCAAAAGAGTTTCGCCACGCTACGAGACTTGTTTAGATGGGCACAACGAAAAGCAGACACAATCCAGGACCTTGCAAACAACGGTTACATGCTTCTTGCAGAACGCGTGCGCAAAGAAGAAGAGCGAGTCGCTGTCAAGAAGATTCTGGAAACCGTAATGAGCGAGAAGGGCCCTAAAGTGACCATCGATGAAGAGCAGTTGTTCAGTCCTGACAGCTTGTCGAACATTGAGGGACTCGGTAATGATGTGACCAAAGTCAATACTAATGTTGTTTGGACATGCGCGATGCGTCGCCTTTCTGTCCTTGTTGCACATGCTATTCGCAACAATGAACCCGTCCTGCTTATCGGAGAGACAGGTTGTGGAAAGACGACCGTCTGTCAATTGCTCGCTGATCAGTTCAACAATCAACTTCACATCGTCAACGCACACCAGAACACAGAGACCGGTGATTTGATAGGTGCGCAACGACCCATCAGAAATCGAGCTGCAATCGAAGAATCTTTGAGGGAGCAGATGCTCCAGGCACTCGCCAGAGTCTCGAGCGAAAGCCTACAGTGTGATCCGAGTTCTTTAAGCCCCGAAGAACTTATGGCGTTGTACGACAAAGTCATGAAAGAGTCGCCAGATTCTTTCACCGATGAGGTTCGCAAATCGATAGACCTCAGTCGAACCAAGGCCAGCGCCTTGTTTGAATGGGCAGATGGTAGCCTGGTACATGCGATGAAACAAGGTCACTACTTCCTTCTCGACGAAATCTCGCTAGCTGATGACTCCGTTCTCGAGCGTCTGAACAGTGTTCTTGAGCCTTCACGAAGTCTCTTGCTTGCAGAGAAGGGCCCTGTCGATTCGCATATCACAGCCAGCGATGGATTTCAGTTCCTTGCCACGATGAATCCGGGTGGAGATTACGGGAAGAAGGAGCTCTCGCCAGCTCTTCGAAACCGCTTCACAGAGATCTGGGTCCCCGCCATGTCCGACCTCGATGACATTCTGGAAATCGTACGATCGAAGTTGAAGCCTAGCCTGAACCACTATGCTGGAGCTATAGTTTCATTCTCACAGTGGTTCAACGACAAGTACAACACCTCCGTCGCATCTTCGATATCGATTCGTGACACGCTAGCATGGGTGTCTTTCATCAACGATATGAAGCACGATGATCCCATATTTGGTGTTGTTCATGGCGCAGCAATGGTTTTCATCGACACACTTGGAGCGAACCCAGCAGGCTTGCTTGCCATCTCTACCACCACGATCCAAGACGAGAAGGCGGCATGTCTGCATCACCTGAGCAAGCTCCTGGGTCAGGATGTCGCACCCATGTACTTTGGAGCCATTGAAATATCGAGTACTGAGCATTCCTTCCGGCTGGGCTCTTTTTCCATCCCCAAGTTTTCTTCAACAGCCTCGCAGGCGTCAAACTTCGCGCTCGAAGCACCAACAACCCGTTCCAATGCGATGCGTGTGGTCCGTGCTCTACAGCTTCCCAAGCCAATTTTACTGGAGGGCAATCCAGGTGTGGGTAAAACTACATTGGTCACTGCTCTGGCTAAAGCTATTGGCAAGCCTTTGACACGTCTCAATCTTTCTGAACAAACGGATCTTATGGATCTGTTCGGATCGGACGTGCCTGTCGAAGGAGGAGCCGCCGGTACTTTCGCTTGGCGCGACGCGCCGTTCCTCAAAGCCATGAAAAACGGCGACTGGGTACTTCTTGACGAGATGAACCTGGCGTCACAGTCCGTGCTTGAAGGTCTCAACGCCGTCCTTGATCATCGTGGTGAAGTCTACATCTCCGAGCTGGACCAGACGTTCCACAAGCATCAAGACTTCAGGGTCTTCGCAGCGCAAAATCCACATCACCAAGGTGGTGGCCGCAAGGGACTGCCCGCATCCTTCGTCAATCGGTTTACTGTCGTGTATGCCGACATCTTCCGTCCAGAAGACCTCACTCTCATCTGCAACAAGGTTTTTCCTAGTATCGATGAGCACGAAGTCGCTAAGCTCATTCGATTTGTGGCAGAGTTGGACGACCAAGTAGTCAACCGACGCGCGTTCGGTAATTTGGGCGCACCTTGGGAGTTCAATCTGCGTGATACCCTTCGCTGGCTGCAGCTTCTCACCTCAACCGATTTTCCGGGTTCGGCGCGAGACTTCTTGGACACTATATTCGCCCAACGCTTCCGCTCAGAGAGCGATCGCGCCCGGCTACGTAAGTTGTTTGAGAGTCAGTATGGCGTCCACCAACCACGCATCAGCCTCTTCCACAATCTGAGCACACAAGCTGTCCAAGTCGGCCTAGGCTTGCTACCACGCGACACTGCGGTTACGCGGCCAGATCCTATTTCAACCCTACGCGCCTCGCAGCTAGGTGCCATGGAAGCTCTTCTGGTCAGTGTCAAGCAAAACTGGCCAGTCATCATCGTGGGCCCACCCGGTTCTGGTAAGACTGCTATGATTAGCCAGTTAGCCGGCTTTGTTGGTACGGATCTGATCACCTTCTCCATGAATGCCGATGTTGACGCTATGGATCTTGTTGGTGGATATGAGCAATCAGACCCTACACGAGAGGTCCATCGATGCCTTGAGCAGGCGGAAGAGATCGTCCGGAGGCATATCGCGACGAGCACAAAACATTCAGCCATGCATCTCCAATTATTGGAACATCTCCGGGCCGGCTCTTTTACGAGCGACAGCGGCGGTGCAGTGCGATTTCTCGAAAACCTTGCAGGCATCAGTCCCGAAGCGTCTGAGCTGGCCCACAAGCTGCACTTGTCACTACAGGCTTCCCATCAACAAATCGACGGCGCACGTTTTCAGTGGGTCGATGGAATTCTTATCCGCTCGCTTGAGCAGGGCAAATGGCTCGTCCTAGACAACGCAAATCTG
Source organism: Alternaria dauci (assembly GCF_042100115.1). Classification (NCBI taxonomy): domain Eukaryota; kingdom Fungi; phylum Ascomycota; class Dothideomycetes; order Pleosporales; family Pleosporaceae; genus Alternaria; species Alternaria dauci. Next base: position 2,112,714 of record NC_091275.1, read on the forward strand.
TGCTCAAGCGCTGTTTTGGATCGACTGAACTCGCTACTGGAGCCCAACGGCTACCTCTCAATCAACGAACACTCCACAGATGATGGCGAAGCACGCATCGTGCGCCCACACCCAAACTTCCGTATCTTCATGACTATGGATTCGAAGTACGGGGAGCTATCAAGAGCAATGCGAAACAGAGCTGTCGAGATATGTTTGTTGGAGCGCGATGATGAGGTTGTCCAAGACGATCGACCGGTGGTACAATATCCGCTCGACTCCGCCATGTACCGGTATCGCCAATTTCAAGAACACGAAGACCATCTGTCGGTCAGTCTGCAACATCGTTTCGAGCATTTGGGACTCCAGGACAATGACTTGTTGGCAAGTTTTACCAAGCAGACGCGACAAGGTCTTGTATTGAGTTCTGCTGCGCTACCAAACGGAACAGATAATGACGACCACACACAGCTATCCCCCGTGGTAGCCCGAGCAAGTGTCGAAAATCAGATGCAGCAATTTTCCCGGTTCCTGGAGACAACATGGGAGCCGCATGCGACGACGGTTTACAACAAGCTAGAAACCGACGAGGTGACAAGATTACGCTCTTACCATCCCTTGAGCAACGAGCTGTTACTCAACCGTACCGAAAAATCGAGGATTCTAAATGTCTGGAGTGCGTCCATGTACGAGATCATGTTCGATCTTTACAACATGCAACAGGCTATCCAAGACCTCCCATCCGCTCGATTCGAACGTCGCAAGGAAAAACAAAAGCTGCCAGCGTTCTTGCATGCATACTGGAAAGGCATAGTCAAAGTTGTCGAGGGATTTTGGAATGCTCTTCATCAAGACCATTGTTTCGATGTTGCTTTCCTCAAGCCCTTGCGGACGTTGTTCTGGGCCTTTCACGCTCTCACTACTGCCTCCACATTCGACCGTGCCACTTTCCAGACTTATCTGAAGATGCTGGCGTCGGCTATTCCCGCTACGACTGACGACTCAGATTCTGTCATGCAGTCTATGAGTAATACACTCTCCAAGCAGATCGCTGTGTTTGGATCTGACGTCCAACTCACCTCTGGCATGGGCATGGAACATATCTGGCGTGTTTTCAAACCGTCTACACCCACAACCCAAACTCAACTGAATGCTATCCTGGAGCTTGAAAGCTTGGCTGACAGACTTGATGCAATCATGTGGCAGTCAACTCTACGCGTGGATGAGATGGTACAGTTACGCGAAAGGGTCGCTAGCTCTTTGAACCTTGTTCGGAAGAATCAAGTGGATGCCAAAGAACTTGTCGCAGGTCTCAGTGCAGCGATTCATGACTTGGAGCAAAACATCGGCGAAGACAACATGTTGATCACTCCATATTTCGAAGACGAATTTGAGGGTCTCTGTCAGTTCCTGGACATCGCGCGCGACAATAATGATGCCGAACGAAACGTATCGCCTACTACAGCTGTTGTAGCCACCCGCGCAAAGGCAGCCCTATTTGCCCGGCGTGCAACAAAACTCGTAGATCTCGAGTTTGGGCGATCTTATCATGGATCGGAGCACTTCATCAAGTTGTATCGCCATCTTGGGTTGACACGCAAGTCAGCGAACGCTATGGTACTTCAAGGCCGATTCCACACTGCGGTACTTGGAAAACTCTTTGGTGTCGATGAAGTCCAGCTGGCACAGCTCGACCGATTCGAGACAGAGCTACAAGTACTTTCCCAGCAGTTGTCACTTGATGCTGGCCGTATAACGGAGGACCAAAGGGCTGCGTTGGACTTACTTTACAAGGATATTTATGATGAGATCATCTCGTCGCACTCCAACATAGTTGTTCAGGCGGCGAGTGGACGCTCTGTTATAGTATCCCCGGACGCTAATATTCCTGATGTCTACCGATCGACTCTAGAGGCTGGTATCGCAAGATGCCCTCGACTACCCGATTGCGTTGTCGACTCAGCAGCGTGGATCCATTTGGGTCTTTTGGGTCTGCAGTTGTTTGTTCCCAATTACCCACACGACCCTGCACTCAGACCTATGATCGAACGCGACATGTTCACTGCGGAGAAAAGTTCTCTCCAGAAAGCACTTGATGCACTGAGAGTTTTCCAAATTGACTATACTGGGCAAGATACAAGCTTCCGTATCCGACAAGCCGAGGAGGTGATCAACAACATGGGTCAGGAGCCGCCTGTGCCGGCTATCGTTCGTCCAACTACCTCCGAGCTCGATGATCTCCAAGGCGAGTTCACAAACTTGCTGAGCACTATTCAACCTCTTTTGAACCGGTCAATGTCAGTTCAGGAAGCCGCCCGTGACATCACTTTGCAGCAAAACATCATTCGTATTATCCAGCGCCTCACAGAAGGTTATCGAGGATATGACGACATCACGGATATCGCTGTCGGCTTTCTCTCTTGTCTGCAGATTGGCCTTCACCTGGGGCAGAGAGAAGAAGAGAAGACCGTACAGAGCAATGTCAGCAAGAGTTTGGCATACATGTCATCGCGGACGCCTTTCTTCGGTCGATCCGAACCAATGGAGAGATCAGAATCAGTGTTGCAGATCATGGAAGAAAGCCTGGGTCAGCGCGAACATGCTATCGATCTCAGGTGGCACACTTTGAACAACCTGCTCGTGTTGAACAACACAGATCCGGCTGCTATGACTACACCTACAGCCAGAAATCTACTGCATGATCTGTTTGCTAGCTTGTACGGTGATTGGAAAACCAAGCTAGTTCAAGACCAGGAAAAAGAAGCCCAAAACTCAAGCCTGTACACATATCGTGGATTGGATGACGACGAAGTCGATGAAGACCCGACACTGTTTCCAGACTACGACGCAGGCCAGGAGGACGAGATCAAACCAACCAGGCTGCCATCCAACTCTCGGGACTATGCCATCAGACTTGCCAACTTACATGCCGAGCTCTTCGCTCAGGGCAGGGACGCTTCTGACTCCGTCAAGGCGCTTCTAGAGTGGTGTGCTACGGAACTCAATCGCATATCGGGTGGCAAGAGCTACGGTAGCAAGCATGATGATGTCTTGCCAACTATCTATCTCGCGTTAGAGAAGAAGCTAAATGCGCTGTCAACCGTCAGCACAGCGAGAACCTACAATTTTTACTTCGATGCCAATCTCTCAGAAGCCAAGCGCCTCATCACACTTATCCATCGTATTCAGGCGCGCTACCGCCAGATTCGCAGTGTTTGGCCTGAACACGCGACCCTTTCAGAGGTTTTACGCACGTGCGACGAAGCACTTAAATTCCGGCATGTCGACCCCGTGGCAAAATTCATCACGAAGGCTGAGAAACTTTATGCTTACATGCATGAATGGCAGAGAGTTGCCAGCAAAGAGTACAGCACCGCGAATGTATTCGACGACCTTACTAAGCTTCTAGTCAGCTGGAGAGAGCTTGAGCTTACGACTTGGGCCCGACTCTTCGATATGGAAGAGGAGAAATACCGTGACGATGCCAAAAGCTGGTTTTTTATCGCATATGAGACCGTCATTGCTGCGTCAGAGAGCAGCGAGGATGAGAAGAGTCTACAGACCCATGTCAAGAACTTACTCAAATCATTGGAAGGGTTCTTCGAGGCAACCACACTTGGTCATTTCGAGCAACGAATCAAGCTTTTGGCACAGCTTCGCCAGCATGCCGCTATGCGCATGCAAGATGTTGATGCCTTCAGGACTGTGCATGCCGCACTTGACAATTTCCTCGCCTACTACTCGCGTCTTGGGAAGCCAGTGCACGAAACACTCAGCAAGGGTCGCCAAGCCCTAGAAAAGCAGATCACTGATGTCATCAAGCTCGCGAGCTGGAAGGATACAAACATCGAGGTCTTGAAGCAGAGTGCGAAAGCCAATCATCGCAAGCTGACAAAACTCGTTCGCAAGTTCAGAGCATTGCTGAATCGTCCTGTGTCTGGTGTAATGAACGCCGGCTTCCCAGATGAAAGCCATTTACTGCACGACATTTCTCTGGAGAACGTCGTCACTGCTACGAACCCTGAGGCGCTGAAACTTTGCGCAAACAGAATTCCTGGATGGGATGAAAGGCCTACTCGCTTCAAGAACCTTGCTGTCACTGTCTCGATGATGCGAAATCTCACAACGCCAAAGACCGCTGCTGTTGACGGCGCATCTTACATCAGCGAGTTCATTACTGACCTCTCAGGCTCTATCGTCGAGCTACAAAAGGCTACTCCCACTACGCTTACAGAGGAGAACAAAGCATCCGTGCAGCATCTCAAGACTCAGAAGCGTAAGCTCTACGCCGATACGATGAAACAGCTGCGGCAGATGGGTATCAACTCGAACCTGAGTGTGGACACGTTGGCAAAGCAGGATGAGCTTTCAACGATACTCTCAACTATGTCCCTGGTCAAAGGAGGCAAAAGCACTGGTCATGCCGCTGAGTATCACCTACACAAGGCACTCAACATCATGCCTCAAGTTCGCGCAGTTACTAGGGAACACTCTGGTGATCTAACTGCAAACGACGTCTCAAGGAGCATTGGATACTTGGAGGGCTTGCTGCATGCCTCCCTCCGGCAGCGCAATATGCTCAGCAAGGCTGCACGCAGCCTTGAGCTGATCAATGCGCCCATGGCGCTTGTCGCCAACCTGTGCCAACTGGAGCATGATCAATCCACTCTGGTGTCAGAACACGTGGATGTATCTGGATTCGTACAGCCACAGCTTCGCTGGCTCGCTGCCATGCTCCAGACCGCAAGCGACATAGTGAATGCGCAAGCCAGGCTTGGAAAGACGACAGAGCTTGATGCGTTGATCCGCGAATTGCGCGCCTGGACCGCCACTGCCCGAAGCCTTGCTGATGCATACGACCAATCGCCAAAGTTGCCACTCAACGTACAATCCTTTGCCTACCTAGAAGTCAACGACACCGTGAGAAAATTCTTATCTGAACTTCGAGGGGCGTTCAGCGTATCCATTACCAACAGCGACATCGCAAAGACCGTGCTTCGGCAAGTTGAACCGTTCATCTTCTGTTATCCTGTTGCCAACAGTGTACAATCTTTGGATGCTTTGCGCATATCGGTTGAGGCTCATGCCAAAGACATCCTCACTCTTCTGGATCTTGTTCTGGGTTCAATGCAAGACGTGGAGGTCGCAATGACGGGTATTCCTGCTTCAACGGATGATGCGTCCTGGCTCCTCAAAGAAGAACAGGCTCTTTCAGCTGCGCTGATGGCCTTACACGCTCCCCATATCAGTGAAACTTTACAGACGCTGCTCGACAAGATGCAATACCTTCATGACGATGCCAACTTACAAGGCATAGTCGCTTTGTTCGCTTCCGTCAAGCCTATTTTGGACCAATACGTGGCAACGCACAAGTATATCGTCAACCGTTTCGACGCTCTTCATGCATCTACTGCAAACCTGCTCCACCGCCTCTCGAAGTCGTTCATCCAAATTGGTACGCAAGGCTTCTGTCAACCTCCCGAGAAGTCAAACGATCCCCAGAAGGGCAAAGATGACAAACTTGAATCTGGTACCGGTCTCGGTGAAGGAGAAGGCGCTGAAGACATCTCCAAAGATATTGAGGACGACGAAGATCTCGAGGATCTAGCACAAGAGCAGAAGGGCGAACGTGAGGGGAGTATCGAAGAACAGGAAGATGCAGTCGATATGGGCGAGCAAGAGATGGAGGGTGAGACAGAGGAGGTTGGAGAGAAGGAAGATAAGGGTGACGAGTCTGGCGAGGAAGGAGACGATGATGCGCAAAGCGAGGTTGGCAGTGTTGATGATCTCGGCCCTAGTGCTGTAGACGAAAAGATGTGGGACGATGGAGGTAAGGAAGATGACGCCAAGGATAAAGAAGGAAAAGAAGACGTGGGAACCGAAGACCAAGAAGAGCAAGTTGCTGCTGAGAAGAAGGAAAATGAGACGAACGGCGAGGACAAGGACGAAGACGCTGAAGACGAAAAGAAAGAGGGCGAAGAAGAAGAAGACATGGAAATGGAAGGCGAGGATCAGGAAGAAAACGTGGGTGCTGGCGAAAAAGAGCAGATGGACCCCCACGCAAAAGAAGAAGAGACACTGGACTTGCCAGAAGATTTGAATATGGATGGTCAAGACGACGAAGGCAAAGAGGATGACGATCTTGGCGATATGGACATGGGTGATGATCTGCCTGAAGAAGAAATGGATCCTGAGGTCGATCCTGGCCAACCGGATACCATAGACGAAGACATCGAACCTGAGCAAGAAGGCGCGGACGAGAAAGATACGACTGGTCATGTTGAAGATGAGGAGCAGGCAGAAGGGGAGCAAGAAGATGAAGGTGACGAGCCCATGGACGACGATGACACCATTCCTCTCCCGGACGAGAACGTGCCAGAAGACGAAGTTCGCGATCAAAAGGATACCGACCAAGCCGATCCCAATGCCGAAGCTGGTGCAGGTACCGAGGCCAACGAGGAAGCGCACAAGAACAAGAACGAGCAAGCTTCTGCCAGTGCCGCGAACCAGGACGAAGGTCAAGAGGGAGAATCCGCCGAGCAGCAACAAGCACCGACAACCGAAGACGGGCAGCTTGGACAAACAGCCGCCCCAGACGCTGGCGGACACGGAGAACAGCCTGAGGAGTCGAGAGAGACGCAATCGTTCAAGAAGCTGGGCGATGTACTAGAGAAGTGGTACAATCAACAGAAGCAGATTCAAGATGCCCAAGAGAAAGATGAAAAGCAAGCTCAGCAAATCGACAAAGAGATCGATATGGCTGATGCGGACTTTGAGCATCTCGGCGATGAAGAACAACAAGCTGATACACAAGCACTGGGTACTGCGACAGAAGATCAAGCGAAAACTTTAGATCACGACATGGCGCTGCCAATGAACGAAGAGGAGGACAAGCTGCCAACTCGACCTGAAGACAAGGACGAAGAGATGATGGAGGCCGATAAAGACACCGAGATGGAGGAGCCTGAGATGCAACAAGATCAAGACCAAGAAGCCCAGCAGCCGCAGTCGAATGCGATGGAAGGCCTACCGCAGGCTTTTGTCGGCGAACAGAGACCCTTCCCAGACCAAGACGACGAAGACATGGCTGATGCTGTTGAACTTGACGAAGATACTTCCTCTTCAGTGTCTTCTGCTGATAACATCGAAGCCCAGCTCTCCCTTACTCACCTTGAATCATCCGCCATGGACCCCACGTCCGCACGTTCCCTGTGGCTCGCGCACGAAACGTCGACGCATTCGCTTTCCCAACAACTCACAGAGCATCTCCGCCTCATCCTCGCTCCAACTCTCGCTACAAAGCTCCGTGGCGACTTCCGTACAGGAAAGCGACTCAACCTCAAGCGCATCATTCCTTACATCGCTTCAGGCTACAAGCGGGATAAGATCTGGCTGCGACGCAGTATGCCAAGCAAGAGGAGCTACCAAGTCATGATTGCGTTAGACAACAGTGGCAGTATGGCTGACAGTGGTGCCAGCGGTCTTGCACTCAAAACCCTTACACTAGTCACCCGCTCGCTATCAATGCTAGAAGTCGGTGAAGTTAGCGTCGTGGGCTTCGGTGACGAAGTGAACGTCGCGCATGACTTTGACAAGCCTTTCACTTCAGAAGCTGGTGTACGCGTGTTTGAGCAATTCGGTTTCGATGCTAAAAAAACAAATGTCCGTGGCCTGGTTGACAAGAGTCTGGAGTTATTCAAGGATGCTCGACAAAAGGGATCAAGTTCAGCAGGTGAAGACCTTTGGCAATTGATGCTCATCGTCAGTGACGGTCTTTGCGATGATCATGCCGAGATCCAGCGTCTTGTTCGCAAAGCACAAGAAGAGCGTGTTATGATTGTCTTCATCATTATCGATAGCTCTGCCGCCGCTCCTTTCATACCCGCGCAACCGACATCTGACAACCTGGGTGCTCAGCCACCGGCGCCTACGAAGGATCAAGCAAAGACCTCTATCTTGGACTTACAGTCTGCTGTCTTTACGCCTGAGGGCAAGATTGTGAGGTACAAGTACATGGAGCAGTTCCCATTCAGGTACTACCTTGTTGTGAGAGATGTTAGGGAGTTGCCAGGAGTATTGGCTGGAGCATTGAGACAGTGGTTTGGAGAAGTTGCTGGAAGCGTCTAGTGGGACACATCATGCATGGTGATCGATAACGGCGCATCAAAAGGAGTTCAGGTTACTATAGGCGTTGTCGCATGCGTGGAGTTGCATTATGTTGGCGTTCTGGATCCAGATAGTGGTCAGTGTAAAGTAAAAAAGTACTGTTTCATGCATATTTATAACACATCTGTGCTTTCTTTCTATGACAGAGAGCTGACTGGCTCACTCAAGGGGCTTTGAGCTGTTCGTTGGGCGTCCAACACTAACTACGACCGCTATGTTTATCAAACGAAACCTGCGGCGATCCTAGAATCCATAGTGTGAAAATGGTTGCAATCATAACTTAGCTTCTTATGCTTAAAACCACTTTCCTTCTTACTGACAAGCATGAAACCGCTGACTAGTTGGCCTGCTTTAACCCTCCTTCAGCATCACATACCCTTCACATATATTTTAGCGCTCGCTAACAGGGTCTGTCCAGTTCTTCTCCTCTTTCCTTCTCGGCTGCAATGTTGGTCCAGCCCAGAGATCTTCTGGTGCCTCATCGCTTGTCTCCGATTCCTTCATCTCCCCCCTTTGTGTATGTGCCATCACTACATCAAGCCACATTTCCACCCTTGCTTGATTTGAAAGTGATTTATGGACTTCAGAACTATTGGATGGTAGGGCACGACGCATGATTGTGCTGCAAGATTCTCTACGGGGTCGTCTGATTCGTTCACTGTAGCGACTTGCTCTAGTAGGAAGCTCATTAGATGCTGCTCACGAGGAAATCATAATGTAGCAAACAGAAACTAGGGTAGAACGCTTACACTACGGCTGCATGAGTGCTTTTCGTAGGTGAACTCCGGTCTGTGTGCATGGTTTCTTACCTAGGTAGCGTTGATGCAATGGTGTTTGCCAATTCGAAGTGGAGAAAGGGAAGTGCTGCACGGGGGGTAACAAACTGTCTCTAGCAACGCAAAAGACCTTGTCAGGCTCAGTAAGAATTGCAAATCGAGCATGTGAAGGATGCTCGAATTCCATCTAGACGTGTGTATCGGTATCAGATCTGGAACATAGCACTTCATCGTGCGCTAGTCACAGCCTGTGAGTAAAGCAGCCATATCCATGACACCTAGATTATTTGGGATATTTAGCTTCGACAAGGAACGGAATATAGTGGATCTAGGGCGCAAAGATGGTGAGACCTGTGACAACGTACTCAGCACATCGAAAACACAACTGCTCATTCCAGTACACATTGAGAATGTCTTAATGCGGCGCAAACGACCTCCTCGAAGTGGGAGCAGTACAGAAGCATAATATTCGTCCCAAAGTATTGCTCTTCTCAAAGCATGATACGACGATTCTTTTTCACGTGGTTCGAAATAGCTTGCATTTTATTAGTCATGCACGTCAATCACATACTTTGCTGTGCGCTGTGATACGGTCACGAGAATACCACTACAACAGGCCAGATGAGACTGGCCCCAGCGTCGACATTAACATCAGGAGATTGAGTTCATGTGTACTGAAGACCATTTGGCTTTCTCCGCGTCCAGATAATGGTAAATTTCGGCTTCAACATCGCTTTGGGAGAATCCCAGGTTGCGATTGATGTTTGGGATGCGGCTTGGAAGTGTATTTCACAGTAGGTACTGGGTTACCTAGGTATAGTGACAGCAAGCTTCCAAGGTTCCAATGACAACGACCGTGACGTGATGACTGTTGTCTAAAGCGAAAACCATCGATCTTTGCCTTGTACATCATGCGTTTAGCAGCTCAAGGGCACATTCCACATCCTCGTGACGTGACGAACCTGGGCACCACGGTACTACGCCGAGAACCACGGTACAGCGGTGACTCAGACGACAAACCTAGCAACTAAAGCAACACAATTAACTATTCCCTAAAGCTCAACTCTAATAATTATCGCGATACAGTAGGCCTCTGTCGCCGAAACAGCAAACTTCACACTCTCGTGGACGAACCTGGGCGTGAGTCCGAGGACCCTGGTCGGTTTTGTTCCGACCCTGGCCAATTAATTGCTTACGTAATATCGCTCGGCAATGGTCGGCTCCCGAGGTATGACTCTCATGCCTCATAGGTATCATCTCTCGTATCTTGCTTCTCCAATCATGTGTTCTGACGCTCAGTTCGCTGCCTACTCGGACATGACGTTCGGATAAGTGTCCACATTTCTGAGATTTCCGTGACTCTTCCCTGGGCTTTAAAGTCCATCGTCATTGGACTGGTGCAGCCTGTTTCGAGATTTAAGACCCTGAGTCTGCCTCTCTACAGATACCAAGTCCAATGGGTCGCCTGAATCTCGATGCGTTCGGCTCGGTTGCCTTTTTGTGGAAGACACTGGGCCTACCACAGGAAGCTCTCAACGCACTACATTTACCTTTAGATGCCAGATGCCTGCCATCCTCTTTCAAAGTCGACGTTCTTGCACAGTCCACCATTGCAACGTCTGCGCTGGCCGCAGCGCTGGTTGGATCCGTTCGAAACGCATCTCCGATACCCCGGGTCACAGTTCCGGCCGAGCACGCATGCGTCGAGTTCAAATCTGAACGACTGTATACGGTCGATGGGAAGTCTGTATCCCCACCCTGGGGTGCCATTGGTGGTTTCCACAAGACAGCTGATGGATATGTGAGAATACATGATTCTTTCCCAAATCACCGTCAGAACGCACTGCGTGTGTTGGGGCTTTCTCCAGACGCGACGGTAGAAGAGGTCACTCGAGAAGTTGCAAGATGGAAAGCTGTAGAATTGGAGACCGAGGCCTGGCGATGCGGAGCAGTCATCGCTGCGCTACGGTCTATCGATCAGTGGGAAGCGTTACCACAAGCTAGCGCTATCGCGGATATTCCTATTCTCCTGAAACGAATTGGAAACTCTCAGTCGTATGTGCCGCCAAAGCCAACGACAACGTTAGTGGACAAGTGCCTCCAAGGTGTCCGTGTTGTGGAGATGAGCAGAGTCATAGCTGCACCAGTGGCTGGGAAAACATTAGCGGCGCACGGGGCCGACGTCATCTGGATCACATCACCATCGTTACCTGATCTTCCTGATCTCGACATCGATCTATCGCGCGGCAAGCGTACAGTGCAGCTCGATATCAAGAAGGCCGAAGACAAGGCCAAGCTGCTAGATCTGCTGTCCACAGCCGACGTTTTCCTCCAGAGCTATCGTCCTGGAAGCCTTGCGGCACAAGGTCTCGGTGCGGCGGAATTGACAAAAGCAAATCCAAGATTGATCGTTGCAAGTCTCAGCGCTTACGGTCCTGAAGGTCCCTGGTCTGAGAATCGTGGGTTTGATTCGCTTGTGCAAACTTGTTCTGGGATTAATGTAGCGGAGGCTGAGCAATATGGCGCTAACGAGCCGATGCGCGTCTTACCTTGCCAGGCATTCGATCATGGAGCTGGTTATCTTCTGGCGACTGGGATTATTGCCGCGTTATACAAACGCGCGACTGATGGAGGCGCCTACGAGGTCCAAGTATCGTTGGCTGGGGTCATGAAATACATGCGGTCGCTAGGACGATACGATGGCAAAAGTAGATTTGACCGTAAAGATTTTATAAAGCCAGAGGATGTCGAGCAGTATCTGGAAACCCGGCACACGCATTTTGGGAACCTCAAGGCCGTGAAACATGCAGCCTACATCGAGGGCCTATCTGTCGGATGGGACATCATGCCAAAACCATTGGGTAGTGATACGGCGTGTTGGATTTGAGGGTCCGATGACATACTGTTTGATATGGTAACACTGCGTTTGGGGCGAGTATTCAAAAGTCCGACGATGCTTATCTTCCTCACTAAATGCTACATGCAATAGATCTGTCACCGTACAAACTTTGACTGTCTTCGGAGCAACAAGTCATCTTGGAATGTACGGAGTGGTTGCAATGAGCATCTCAAAGCAAAGTCAGCTGCCTAGATGCTGTTGTTGTGGAACCATTGACGTCATCGTCGAGCGCGTACCTGCATTAGTCCTCGCCCCTCTCGAAGCCATCCATGCCTGAGACTATTGTTCATCCTCGACGCCTTGTTGACTGAGTTCCTGGTTATTTTCAAAACTCCCGTCGCCAATCAGTATCAGCGTCATGGCTGAAATCGCTGCAGGCGCTTATGTCGCTGCGGAAGTGGTTGAACACACCGCGGAAGCAGGCTACGCTGCTTACATCGTCTCCAAGCCAACGCTCCCTCTCAAGGTTACCTTTACACGCATAGCCACAGCAACAGGTGATACGTCGGCGTATGTACCTCACTATTACTCTAGCCAGGGCCTAGCTGACTTTCAGACGCTCGTTGGCGCGATCCAATCATACAGTCACGGTCATCGGTAACAAGGCTTATGTTTTCGGTGGCGACACTGCCAACAACGTTCTTGCTAGTAACCATGTGCACATCATCACTGTTGAGCACTCTGGGAAACCGGAAATGGATTACAGTATCATCCCAGCATTGCCGACATCTGAAGGCAATAGCACACCCGCAGCAAGGTCAAGCCACGCAGCCTGTGCATTCCATGGAAACATAGCCGTATACGGCGGTAGCGATGAGAATGGCAATCTGATTGATGAGAAATCATCTGTTTGGCTCTTTAGCCCCGAAAGGAAGAGCTGGGATATCCTACAACCATCCAAGGGAGATGTCGGAACAGGAGATATTGGCCCAGGCCCACGTCGCAATGCCCAGCTTTTTGCCCATGATCAGCATCTGATATTGTTTGGCGGAGTGGATGGTTCTGGGGACAATGCATCAGATCTATGGCAGTTTGATGTCGCTGCGCGCTATTGGACGCAGCTCCCGACGGCGCCAGTCGCAACATCGAACGCTGCACTAGCGAATGGTCAACTATGGCTAATATCTGGTACCGATTCCATGAGCAGTCAGTTGCATCACATGGGCGTATCCTCCTCGAGTGAAGAGAGGAAGTGGGAGTCTTTCACGTTTCCCACTAACCCACTAGCACCCGGCCCTCGTGCACGGCATGATGGAGCGCTACTGCCAGTAACGACTGGCTGGGGTAGAAACTACCTTGTATATCTTTTTGGAGCTCGTAACGATTCCTCTGTTAATATTCCAAACACCAAGCCAGAAGACTCCAAGCACGCGGATGAAGTCACTCAGTTCAGCGACACCTGGGTCCTCCAGATACCCTCAAGTGACTTGGAGGCTAAGCCGTCGATGACGCTCAAGAATGCCATCAACCCGGCCAAGATCAAAGATGCTATCAGGTCCGCTTTGGGTGCTGATACTGGGCATCTGTCCTGGGCGGAGGCGGTAGTACAGCTACCTTCAGACAAACAGCTAGAGGAGGAAGATGGGAAGCTACACCCCGGCCCGAGAGCATTCTTCGGTGCAGATGTCATGGAGACAGGTAGCAGTGTGATCTTCTGGGGTGGTGTGGACGCAAAGGGCGAGAGGGTTGGCGATGGCTGGATCGCGAGGTTTGAGTGAGCTATGAGTTATGTGAGAACACGCGTTCGATGGTGGCCGTAAAAGTGAATAGTTGTATTCGAGTTGCTTGCCAGAGACAGATAAAGCGTTATCCAACGGACCATGGGGAGAGGGGAGAAGATGACATACATCTCAAGCAGCCCAAGCGTACATTTACCTTCTGAACGTCATCATATATATCCGACCATGATAAGGAGACTCAACAAGAGCGATGATATATCTTGGAGAATGGTGTTGTATATTGGATTAGTGTTAACCAGCCAGGAGCAGAAGGCGAAACGAATGTTGCTGCAAACTCTAGCCATACCGACCAGGTAAATCACTGGATCGATCAACTTGCAGTTGCCCATACAACGATTAACCTTCACTCATGTTAGACGCTAAACACTGTTCGTCTTGCCATGTCTCAATAGGCTTAGATTTACAACGAAGAGATAATGTTATTCGCTATCTCTAGCCACTCAGTCCCTCCGGTAGATGCCTGCTATCCAACAAGCTCTCAAAAGCGCAAGACCCCACGCCATGCCAATACTATCCCATACAACATTCAGCTTACTGCCCATGACCTCTTTCCATCCAATGGCCACTTCAATCATGGCGATATCAGCGCTTTCAGCCAGCATCAACATCTCGACATCGAAGATCCAGCCTTCAGAGTGCATGTACGGGACGATGTAGGGTAATGTCGGTCGGGAGAAGAGCTTGAAGCCGCACTGCGTGTCCTTGATGCGCGCAGTAGCCGGAGGTGTCATGATGCGCAGGAGGATGTGGAACGAGTGCATGAGAAAGTTGCGGAGCTTGGAGCGCTGGACAACGGCTTCACTGCCGACAAGGTGAGCTCGTGAACCGATGGCGACGCCACGTCCATGTTTGTCTTGTATGCTTTGGCAACCGTCGACAAGCGCTCCTAGATCAGAAAAGCGACTTGCGCCGTCTGCGTCGGCGAAGACGATGTACTGGCCTCGAACGTGTCGCATACCATGTGTGACAGCTCCACCTTTGCCTCTATTCTCTTCCAGTGTGATGACACGTATGCTGCCGTGTGGGATGTGCGTAGCGTGTGGTGGCTTTGCGTCACCGTTCTTCGACCAAGGTCCCGGCTTTGGCTTTGGATGTTGGCTTAGTTGATGCTCTTTGGCGAACTCCAGCGCTTTGTCGACGGTGCCATCGGTACTGCCATCACTCACAATGAGGATCTCCCATCCTTTCTGACTCTTCTCGCCCTTCCCTCCAGCATGCGCGTCACCGTACTGACTCTCCAGATAGTCGACGGCCTCTTCCAACATGCCCTCTAGACGCTCTTCCTCGTTGTATGCGGGCACGACGACGCTCATGAACAACTCTGGTTCCTCAATGGGCATCTGTGGTGGTATGACGACCTTGCTTCCTGGATCTTTGGCTGCTTGCGTCTTTGCTGCCTCCTTCTCTGCTGCCCATTTGTCCAGCCAACACGGTAGGTCCGTTGGAGCGCTCCTTGCGCCGTCGGGCAGGATGGTCACGTATTGTTTCTCGGAGCGTCGTGGCAGTCGTGGGGTAGGTGCTAGGAGGTTCAATGCTATATATAACTATGGCTCGCCATTGTGTCAGTCGCGTGTATCACTTCGCGTGCGCGCATGTATTCGTACCCAGAAGGCCATTGCGCATAGCAGGAAGCCCAAGCCTACGAAAAGCACCCATGTTGGTGGCATTTCAACGACGCGCTTTGGGTGCGACTCGAAGCCATAGCCAGCACCCAATCTCTGGGTATCGAAGGCGCGGTTCTCTTTCGACATGGCGATTGCGGGGCCCCAGCGAGGGCTGTCCAGTGATGATGCTACCGGAATGCTGTTGACATTGAGTTGGGAGTCGCGACCGCTGAGACGCAAGCTTGAAGCGGCTTCAAGGGAATGCGACAGATAAATGGTGAAAGCGACAATGGTTGCGCGACAGCCAATTGGCACGGAAAGATGCAACGTGGAAGCTGACGTACCTGACGGCCCGAGGGTCGTTAGTCAGCCCCGCTGTAACGCCGGTAGGGAAAGCTTACACCTGTCCCCAAAACCCACCCTGGCAACACACCAGCCACCACATGCTATGCACCGCTGTGTGGGGCATAGTAGAGAAATTGAGGACGGGAAATGAGAGGGGGCTGCAGAGCACATAGCGATTGTGAGAGTGATGATATCAAGTTCAAACCCACAGTCCATAGTTCGCAATCAGCTTTATATATCTTATGAAAAACAGCATGTAAGCAAGCAGTATATGAGTAGGTCCACAACTAATGACAAAAAGTTCGATTATGGTAAAAATGCATGTTGAAGCATCGCATCTGCTAAAAGTATACAGGCCTATAGAACAACATGTGCAAACTGTTTCAAAATGCCTTCCCTGACGCCCACGCTGTTTGTACTGATACATGCTGTAAAACAGGACATGATGTCCGAAAAATCTAAGGTACGGAAAAGGCTGCGATCGAAGCGCCAGCATGAAGAGAAGCAAGCTACGCTTCTTGTTCATCCGCCTGCGCAGCGCGTTTGTCATCGTCGTCGATATATACTGTGCGGCGTTAGCGTCGAGCTTGCAATGGAGATGTATTCGTGACTTACCATGTGGACGAATGAACCAACTGCACACAAACGCGGTTCCAAACGTTGCCGCAAGACATACAAAGACAGTCTGACGGTAAGTTCCAACAGTCGCACTATAGATGCCGTTGAAGATGGTGGGACCCATGACACGTGCAACGGCATGGAGCAAGCCTGTTGCACCTAGCAATTGTCCGACTTGGTCCTGCGGTACGTGCTTGGTCAACGCAGCGCCAAGAGCGGGTGAACCAATACCACCAACAGCAGCGAGAGCTCCAGAAAGCGCAAACAGCTCGCCTTTGCGGGCAAGGGCATAACCGAGGTAGCCAGCCATATCAAAGAAGATGGCTGCTCGAATGATGGAGAGATCGAACAGATCAGAACCTGAGCTGCGCATGCGCGCCGCACCGTTCTTACCGCGGAAGATGCGCGTTAGGATAGGCAGGATGACGAGAAGAGCGAAGACACGGGAGCTGTTCACAATAGTGGTGAAGCGACCGGACTCTAGTTCGTGCCACTCGAACTGCCGGCGAGTGTAGACCAACACTACGCTCATGGCGCCCATTGCGACACCAAACATGATGGTATCGGTGGCAGCCAACAAAAGGAGATTCCAGCGCACAGCAGACGAGGTTCCAGGCCCGGTCGGCCAGAGGATCTTCAGAGGGCCAAAAAGGTTGATGGAGCGTAGTTGATTGATGAAGTCTCCAGCAGGACCTTGTCGTTCAAGTTCTTCCCTGCGCTTCTCACGTGCAGCCTCCTGGCGTGCTTTGCTCAGAGACTCAGGAACAAGGAACGTGAGGAATGCGATGAAGATCAGATGAGCACCGAGAGCCATGTAGAAGATGAGCAAAACGGCATCAGTCTTGCCAACATACTTCTGGCGCGCGTTGATGATGTATCCAGCAAGCGCAGGTCCAATGGCAATACCACCGAACAAGCAGGCATGAAAGTATGAAAAGGCAACGTTTCGTTTCTGTGGTGCGACGCAGTCGGATGCGTAGGAGTGTGCGCATGCCATGCCGACAATGAAGGATCCAGATATGCCTTCCAAGCAGTAACCGACAAGAATCCAGTTGACGTGTACAGTCTCGGGAAACTTGGCAGCCAGTATGGTGAGAATTTCACCGAAAAGCGCACCACACGTATTGGCAATCATGAACTTCTTCCTTCCATACCTGTCCGAGAGCGCACCAATCTTTGGGCTTATGATAGCGGAGAGTATGCCGGAGCACAAACTAGCGTATAGGAGGAAGAGCGAAGAGCGGGAGGATACGGCATCGTTTTGGCATCGATCTTGCCCCGGGTCCATCGGAGAGGATATCGGATCGGTTTCGAGAGTGGCGTAATACTCTTCGCACACCAAGTCCATAATCAGGTTGATCTTGGGTACTAAAATGCCACCGAACGCTATAGTGAAGAGGAGGAAGGGCGGCAGTAGCCAGTATATCTGTGACCGTCAGCCGATCAAGTCTCGATAGGAGACCCTTGATGCGCTTACCGAGGGTCGCTTCCACCAGGGAAGACCTCGAAAGTCGGCATATCCTGCCCATTCCTCTTCGTCGTTGTCGTTTCCATCGTTATCCGCGCCCCTATTGTTGTTCCTCGGAGAGGTCAGCAGCGGCGCGTCTTCGTTGTCGCTGTGGGGTCCTGGAGATGTTGCCCCTATCTTCCTCGACTTTTTGAGCCGTCTGACACGCGCTCTGAATTCCTGCTCCACCTCAATGTCCTCAACAAAGGCGGCGTCTGTCGTGGAAGCCATGTCGAATTGCTTGTGTTGTCCAAGTCCTGGCGCGTTGGGTTTTGTTGCTATCAAGGGTGGGGATCCGGGCTATCGATCACGACCGTGTGCGCATTGCTGTAACTCAACTAATCCTACTGTCAGCCTTCCCCTCATTAAGCGACGCAACGATAGGCAGGGAAACGTCGTGTCTTGCTGGTTGCAAGCTAACAGCCGCGATAGTATCATCTTCGGCGTCGGGTGCAAGGGCGAGATCAGCTTACTAAGAATAGAACGCCTCAAAGCCGCCAACAGTCGCGACGGTCAGCAGTGGGAAGGAGCGGAGGAGATGGTGAAGATCGCGGTGCAACAGTTTGACCGCAATATTACGTCCGCTAGCGCTCCCCCACAACAGACTTGACAGGGCGCAACTTTTGTGGATTCGTCGTAGATACAAGGTCATGACGTCGCGATACTTGATAATCAGATCCCACGCCATCGGGGTTTCGGTCGCATTGGCCTCCGCGGACGCTAGTGCATGTTTGTCTGAGTGCCATGAACCAATATTTCCATGGCTTTGGAATGTGGCTTTCGCCATCGCCTTTTCGTTGGTGAGACACGTCAGGAAAGCCATCGCGTTTTGAATTTGTCTCATCATCATCGACTCGTGCACAGACGGCAGCGCTGCGAACACACCGGATGTACACTAGAGATGCCCGCGGGGTTGTTAAACAGACACGTGACTCAATGTTCCCCTGACATTTATGCATCCGTCGTCTATCAGTACGCATGTCACGTGTTCGAGGCACTCACCTAACCATACAAGACAAACAACTGCCAAGGTTTCTGTTTATTACTGAGTTGAGCTATCCCTCCAGTGCTCAATAATGCCCTGCAAATCCCTCAGCCGTGCAGGTCTGACAAGATAGTTATCTACACCCGACTCGTACGCAGCGTTACGATCCTTCCCACTCACAAGCCCAGTAAGTGCGCATATATACGTCCTATCGCGCCTTAACCGTGCCTCCATCTCACGTATCTTTCTCGCAACGTCGAAGCCCGAGACTTCTGGCATCGAGAGATCGAGAAAGATGAGATCGAAGGGTTGCGCAGCCTCACCATCAGTCGGTTCCATGGCGCTCTCGAACGCGTCAATGGCTTCCTGCCCACCACCGACAGACGTTGCAGGCGTCTTACTACATTTGCGAGCATACATGGTAAGTACCTTGAGGTTTACAGCGTTGTCGTCGACAAGCAGCATCTTCGGCTCCGCTGCGAGTGCTTTCAATGGCATCGACCACGTTGGCTTTTCTGCTTGCTCTGTCTGCGTTTGTATACTCTGTTCAAGCGATGGTCCTTCCAAGGGGTTTCCCGATACTTTTTGCTCTGAAGTTCCCGCATGGCTGACTGCTGGTATTGACTGCGGACGCGCAGCGCTTTCCTCGCCGTCTACCTGCGGTTCCCTTTCGAGGACCAAGTCGGACATCTTTAATGTCGATACGTCATTCGACGCGTCGGCAGCCTCCTCACTCGGCTGAATCTGGCTTCTTCTGCGCGATTGCCTCTGATGTTTCATAGTCGCTGGTGCATCGTCAGATTGATGACGAAGCTTGAAAGGTGAGACTGTGTCAGGGAACAAGTGCGCCAGCGCGTCCTGGAGTTTTGAAATGGTTACTGGGCCTGCGATGGCTGCGATCCTTTTGGAAGGTGTTTCGTATGGGCTGAGCGCTGTTTGTATATCTGGGTAAAGCAAGATTCGCTCAGTGTTGCTGTACGTGCCTCCGTAGGTCAGTTTGGCACAGTTTTCGTCCTCTTCCAAGACGAAAAGCAGCCGCGAGTGCGGATAGATGCTTGCACTCTGCCAAGGAATGACTGTGATGCTGAACCACCGTCTCAGATCTTGCGTGAGTGAATCCAACAACAACCCAACTCGCCGTTGATCTCTTACTGCATCTCCGGTTTTCCACCGTCTTGGCGTAAAAAGGCTGATCCCTAGCTGAGGCAGCTCAGCCTTACCAGACTGCGAGTCTACGTACTCCGCTGCATCACCCAGTGTACGGTGTAGCAGCTGGGTTGATGGGAGACTAACTGTGAAGGCAGAACCTTGCGTCTTGCTTGACTCAATCTGTACATCGCCACCAAACATGGTGACTGTCTGCTTGACTATAGAAAGTCCAAGACCTGTACCTTCAGTAACAGGGTCTTCCTGAGAAAACGAATCAAATATCAAATGGCGGATAAAGTCTGAAGCTATGCCTTGGCCAGCGTCCGTGCAAGAGATACTGATGGTATCATCCGTGGTGTTCAATGAAACCCGAATACAGTTTACTGACTCACCGAATTTCAAGGCATTATTCTTTTCACTATTAGCATGGTTAATGTAAAAGTTTTTGTTGCATGACCTACTATCAAGTTGGTCAATATCGCGCGAAAGCTACTGACAGCCTTGAGGCGGCAGGACCAACTGGCATTTGTATCGAACACTATGATTGGAGGATGTTTTGCACCTATCGAGCGTGAGCTTGAGTCAACCATTTACTGCGGACTACCAGTGTACTAACCTATGGATGGCTGAGATTGGACAGCCTCTTTGAGACGCAGTCTTTGCGACTCGCTATGGATGATGTCTTCGCAAAGGCTGATAGCCTCTATGGTGTCACTATCCCGCGGGGGATCTGCCGGCTTATGGTGTACAAGACTTGATGGATGAACGAGTCTTTCGCTAGGCGCGATGGAGCCTGCGTGCTTTGGAATATTTGATCCAGAACTTATGTTACTGAAATACAGAACACGCTCTATGGTATCAAGCAGTGATAGGCCACTGTATCTTGCCGTTTCTAGTAAGTCATTCTGATGTGCGTTATGCGGTATATCGGCTAGAAGCTCGAGGCTAGATAGTATGCCATGTAGTGGTGTCCTCATTTCGTGAGATACTGATCCGAGGAAGTCTGATTTGATCTTGTCCATAGCTTGTGCTTCGAGACGCCGCACCTGCGTCATTATGGTCGTGCAAAAAGCAGAAATAGACGCAAGATCTATCGAACTGAGGCAAACTCTAGCCTGTGTGTTGGCAAATCCCAAGACTGCACCAGTGGTACGTTCATGGAAAGTGTCCCAAAGCGGCATTAAAACGATCTGTGCTGCTCCTGGAAAAGACTCCCACAGCTCCGTTGATAGAACTGGATCATCAAATAGTGTGACCTCGCTTGCACTCGTAGCAGCAACGATCTTGCTTTTCTCGTCGAGTACCTGAAAGACGGCTCCTTGGGGAAACAGTTTGACTAGTCGGCTAATGAGTGTATGGCTTAGATTCTGAGGTTTGTGAGCGCTCGGTCCTAGATGCTCAGCTAATACACTTGAGCCATTCCAGGCGGGGTTTCTGTTGACGAAGTTACCCGAGGGTCCCGATTCTTGAATTCGGACTCCATCAAACTCGAAAGCGTCGTAGAGTAGCGTAGCTGATAGCTGATATAGTCGGAGGGCTGAATCTTTATACAGGTTTGATACCATAGACTGCTGTCCCTTACGACTCTCTGACAACGGTTGCTCTCGCGTAGACTCAGCCGCCAGTCCGGCAGAGGAACCCATCCTTAGTAACGAAGCCACACCTTGATTGAACTTGAGCAATCTTTTACCCTCCAGCGCCTCTACTGCTTGTTCCAAGTGCCGTATGATATGTGATGCTGTTCCACACAAGTATGAACGATGAGCCGCTGACAAGCCATTCTTCGATGGTGTGGAACTGAATATGAAGACCGTGCCGATGTTTGGTCCATCGTAAGGATTCAGGGGCACTCCCACATAGTGTCTAAACTTGGCGATATCACCCTTCACAAAAGGTAAGTCTTTGGTTCTCTCCGATGCGGCCATGTCGAGCTCTTCGTAAATGGCCATGTTGCCAGGCTGATTTCGGCATGTGATGGTCCGCTCACATAGACCTCCATGATGGGTAACCGATTCGCATCCATACCACTTTGTTGAATCTTCTATCCAAGTCAGACTCTCTGCGATTTCTAGCATGGTGTCGAGTTTACTTACCCAGCGTGATATTGGCATCATTCGCAGTAGCCTGACTAGCCCCCGAAATGAAGTATTGGGTGTGGTCGTCTAGCAAGCTGACCATTGCCAGATCTGCGCCCGTTTGATGGATGAGGCATCGCAGCATAGCAGTGAGCGCGCCGTCCGGTTCATCTTTGATATATCGCCCATGCCGCTCTGAAGGCGTGTTCGTGAGGCCTGCTTCCGAACCTCGTATATATTTGACGACAGATGGCAACACCTGGCAGAAGCGTCTTACTTCCCATATTCGGGTGCGGTCGGTAATGATCGCTCGTTGCTGTTCACTTAGCTGTGACAACGGCATGGTTTGCGATGGCTGTCGGTGGAACCCTCCGCGCGAGCCGTTTGGTGCACGGAGAACCCCGCAGACAAGTGGGGGCAATCGTTCTGGTGCCTCACGTGCGGAGTAACTGCAACCTCAAAGTCGTTCCGCACTAGAGGTTTCGATACGACGGCCGCAGTCCAAAGCATGGGTGTGCCATATGTGGTCGACTATGTGAGCGCGTTCTGTTTTATGCAGGCGTAAATCCGACGTCCGCCTTCCTTTGTCGCTCCAGGATGATGTCATAGCATGTGCTCCACTATTCCCACAGTGTTTATACCAGATACGCTGATCCGGACGAACATCTCCACTTTGCACATCAGAAATCTTCGTGAAGCACCGTTATTGTCGTCATCTTCTTTTCGCAGGTTTTAGTTATGGTATCTAGTTTCGAGGTATCTTACCGTGTCTTGTCGTAACACAGCACCCCAGCAGGTCTGCCTCAGACAAAGAAGACTCCAAAACGTCATATTGAGGTGTTCAGCCATGAGCTTGGTAGCGACTTTCAGCACGAAGCGAAAATCTCGTTTACTCACAGCGGTCGGTCGCTTAATCTTATCCAATTCTAAACTCGAACCATTGATTCGCCTATCCAGCATTACAAAATCGGGAAAAGCTCTCTCAAATACAAATCGTAACATATGCTTTCGGGGTTTGTCAATGATATAGAGAACTCCGTAGTCAGAAATGAAGTGTGGAGGATACGTGACTAATCTCCTCAACCGAGCTGCACCGTCAGCAATCAACCATCGGACCACACACACGACCTGTTTCAATCCCTTTGGGGCTCAACGTGCTTACATTTCGGTACCTCGATACGATGAACCCAAGACTACTACTCAGATCTGGTCAGCTGTCATGAGGTGGTTGTTGCCAGCGTGCATCCTCTCAATGCGACGCAAAAACGACACAGCCACGCAATTCGTCACTAGCTTGAAGAACCTGACCGCGATCATGTTCAACTAGGCAATACACTAAGCAAAGCACTAACTAGAACATGGCCGCTTTCCGAAGGTTGCCTGCGGACGAAAAGCGTGTTGCTGACTCTCCACGTAACCAAGGCGGCGTCGCAACTCATTGTGGCGCGCAATCCTTCAACAGAGATGACCCGATGCCGTCACATTCTTGCAGGTAATTTGAGTAGTAGCAGTCTCCTTTTGGTTTATCTTTGGTTTCCGCGGGATTGCTCGCTCACTTTCGCTAGTGCATATTCTGGCCAATGAGGACATCGGTGTCATCTGTTTATGGAAACTATTCTCATTGATCAGAGCGAGATTCAGCCCTCGCAAACGGGTTTAAAATGGTTGCTGATAGTCCTTGTGTCCTGGGTTTGGTCTCCGTAGCGATGATATAATCGTGAGAGGTTACGGCACCGCATGGACTGTCCGGATCAAATGGTCGGCTTGTTGCACAGAAGTGGGTCGAGCGACATCATTATCTCAGGGCGAATCGTGACTGCGCAAATTAGGTTCCAGCTCCCCGGAGCGAAGGCAAAATGAAACGTAAGGCATTCTATTCGACTGCGACTTGCCGTTCGTCGACTCGGACGAGTTGGCTGGGTGCCAGGTTCAGGTATCCTGGCATTTATTTCCTCCATTCGACCATGCTTTAGAGGATTGAACCATCGGCGAGTGCCTACCATACCTACGAAAGGTTTCGAACGCTAGCTCTACAGTCTTACAGAAGGGCTCGTTTTGTTGCAAGTCAGACAGTCTCCGTCGGTTCTTGGCGCAGAATTTCCAGTCAGCATAGAGTTACATGTTGAACTCGAAACGGAGAAAAGGAGGAATAGGTTAGGAGAGATACCGGCAATCCGCCCATTGCGCTCAAAGCTTCCCATTGCCCGAACCGGTAAGTACTTTCCTAGATGTTGCCCTTACGTCGGAACCCGTTGCTGCATACAACGTGGTCATTTTCCTTTCACAAGCGGTCAAGAAATCGGACGGTATCTCGGAAGGACTAGCACATGCTGTAGTTATGCCGTCCAAGTCGTCATTCGTTTCCTGCTTTCTGCGCAATGGGCTGGAAACTGAATCAATCAGATTTGGGGAGAGGTTTAACGCTTCATGCGCCAGTCAGAATCTGTGAATGACAGTCTGCGGCTGAGCAGTGGTCATCAATCGTATATACGAGACTGTCCCCATATCTCGCTTGTGGTTGAGGTCCTCGGATGGATAGCTGAATGGTGCGCAATATTGCGAACAATGCGGGTTAGGAAGGTACAGGCATCAGTCGTTGAAGCCTGAGATCTCGCCATACGTAGGTACACTTGCATGGAGGACTCAGCAGCCCTACGGCGAGCGACCAGTCAATTTCAGCCCTCAAATCAGGACCTCGCTTAATGTTTCGTGGCAATCAAAACTGCATGGTCGCTCCGTCTCAGCCTTGTTACCTTGGCCAACCCCTCACTTGGCGCACCCTTGTGTGAACATCAAGGACCTTACAAGATTGAATCTGTAATGCTATTCAGCCCCAGACTGCTTGTAACACAGAATCCTTAGAGGAAGGTATCAGATACATCGATCAACGCCTATTCCTCGATCGATCCATGAGCAGAATTCCTTTTACCGGCATCTGTCGTGCACCCTCTTGCCCATAGCCTGCTTTCATGCGGTATGCGCGCCAATCTGATAAGAGCAACCATATTATACGGCCCTCAAGATTTCGTCAGTAGTATTAGCCCGTTGGTGGCTTCACTTCCCAGCTCTCCAATCGATGACTCGTCTGCTTGCTCGCATATAGGATTAAATATGCAGTACACTTTACCTGGTTTGCTTCAATGACAATATCTTTTTTAGAATCTGATATGAGTCCGGAAGTAGCACACCAGTATACTGGAAATCAATAGTATAGCATTCCTGAAGCAGACAACGACATATCCGGTAAGCGTATGGTCATCTCAATCAATATATCAGCCTCCTTTAGTCGATTGAGGTGTGCATCGTTGTCCGCCAGAGAAGGCAGATAGACCAGGAGCCATTATGCGTGTGATGAACGACGGTCGGTAAAGCGTGTCACAGGATCTTTTTGTAGGACGAACCACTCTGTAACTGTCGCACTGGATCCAACCCAGTAGTCCAGGACCGAGACACAGGACTACTGCGGTATGCTTACACATGATCTGGTGGTTGTAAGCGGACTATGCGGGTAGCCTTTTCGGCATCGCAGAATCATGCATGTCACTCGTCGACACGTATAAGCGCGTAATATTGACCCCAAAATTCGGTCAGCCTTATGGGGTTCGCCCCGGCAGAGTACTAATCAGCGTACCTCCATGTATGTACGATGAATCACTTGACATGCTTGCAGATAGAGATAAAACGTCTATTGGACACGGATATCGTGTCAATAAGTGAAGAAATTTTGAGCATCATTAAGTGCCGGTTGCGGCGGAAGGGCGTCATAGAACCCCGCTCGTGGTGTTGTACAATGCTAGGTAGGCAGCGTTGTACGTGTGCTTCCGCAAGAATGGGTTATGCTACCACAGCACCCGCTTCCGAACTTTTGAAACTGCACGTTTCGATCGAGCCAACTATTGCATACAAGATGCTAATCTCCACAGCGTGATCGAGTCTTGGGGGTTTGGGGGTCTGCATTCGACATGTATCATGCAGTAAGTCACATATCAACAGTTGTAAAGCCTTCCAAGGTTCCAAGGTTGCTATCAGTACTGACACCTGAATCGATCTAATCAGCCTTCAAATCTAATCATCCGGCCGGCGAAGTGATCAAATAGCAAAAGCTTCTTCATAATTCGAGAAATGATGACGTCCATCATCCTGCGGGCGTAAATCCCTATCTTATTCCGGGGCACAGCAGCATAAGCTGCCTGA
Source organism: Alternaria dauci (assembly GCF_042100115.1). Taxonomy (NCBI): domain Eukaryota; kingdom Fungi; phylum Ascomycota; class Dothideomycetes; order Pleosporales; family Pleosporaceae; genus Alternaria; species Alternaria dauci. The sequence continues at coordinate 2,138,750 of NC_091275.1, forward strand.
ATGTTTCAAAATATGCAAGCACAACCATGGGCAAAAGTAAACTTTCGGAATGGCGGGGCAAAGTTGGCACGTACAAACGGCCCGCAGGCCGGAAATTTCTCTGCCAATGGGAGACATGCCATTCTCTCACTATCGCGGTATGCATAAACGGGTTCAGGCCTGACTATTCTGGTTGGGCAGGTCCAGATTTCATAGTGGCATCAGCACATGTCGTTGAGTGATAGCGTATCCAAACATAATTTTCCGTGTATTTTCTTTAGTGAGTAGTGCTTCAGTGACTTTCATAGATGAGGAAATTTTCTCGAACGCAATGTGATAGCTGAGAGCCAGACACTGCAAGGCATCCTTCTCTTTCGACTTTGCATATCTCATGCCCAAAGATATGATCATACAAGCGTATTTCAAGTACTGGCTCTTACCTTGGCCATTGTGAATTGAAGGTTCCTTCTTGTGATTGCATTCCATCCGTCGTCCTTCACTAGTCGAGTACCTAGGTATATGCCCAAACCATTGGCTCGTCGGCCTCAAAATCCTTCCCTGAAATGCCGTAGTCTTTACCATAATGCGCACAACAGTGGAACACTAATCCTTTATTGTTGTTGGTTTGCCCTGCCTCAGAGCGCCAACACATAGATCACTACCCGAGCGCCACAGGCGCCATGTGCGAGACTAAAACCTGTTAACCTAGCAGCACATAGTCCGTAAATCTGCACCTGAGCAATTTCATGGTCGTTGACATGAATTGCTGGTGACACGTGCGGATTTCCAGACCCTCGGGTACTGCTTGCATACACCAAACACAAGTGACGTGTGTCTCGTAGCGGTATGGCAATCGTCACTACTCTGCGATCTTCCGCACAACGCGCTGCAAAGTCAATGTATCAAAAATTCTAGAGCACGAAAGTACGTCCTTTTATCGGTCTCTCTCCATAAATCTCTCGATCGTTGGCTAGTCGCATCGGCCGCCTGGTCATTCGTCTTGATCTGAAAGTGACTGAAACCTGTCTCCCTCAAAAGGTTGCCCTGTTCTAAACCCAGCGATGTGGCATTTGCGCCAGCTAATGGGTAGCTCGATACTGGAAGCCCTTGTACCTCGATTTCGGAGGCCTGGAACGTAAGGTGTCGCATAACTTTGCCTGCTGCGGCTGTATGCATATCGTCATACGCGCCGTAGACGCCATTCCAATTTGCCTGCGGCGGTACTGATGGCCACAAAAAGTGAGCGTATGTCACTGGTATCCTAGCGTTGAAACAATGAGAGGTTGGCGGATGAGCTGGGAAAAAGGTCAGCAGGGAACCCATTCTTGTAGGTAGTGAGCTGAGTAAAAGCAGCCATTTCAAGAATGTGGTCAATGCTATCCATCACAGGGATGCCGTAATTATAATTGTACACATCATGCGGTGAGTGGACACTGCTTAAGAAAAACGAACCTCTGTTTGCAACGGTGACCAGCCTGGGTTGTCGTCTGCTTGTTATGCGTTGAGTAATCTCATAAGTCTTGTAAGAGGTCTTGATCGAGATTTTGTTAACCGGCCCCCACTCGACCTCTTCATAAGATCTCTGCGTGGTTATGCTTGCGTTAGTGGAGAGCATTGTGGGGCCAATGTGTGCGGCTGAGAAACTGCGCGACGCCACCTGCAATAGACATAAAGTGAGCGCATGCCTGTTTTTGCCTTCTTCATGGGAAACGGCTTAGGCAACAGGTCCTCCAAGCCGTGTATGGTTGGTGTTTGGTCCTCCCAGAGTTGTCGAATGCGCTTGCTTGCGGCCTCCGGAGGGCGTGCCCGCTTCCCTGACCCACCCCTGACATCTTGCCGCTGTGCGACCGACGCCTTGTTGCCTGCTTTCGCAATTTTGCGGACTCTTGTTGTTCAAGAAATGCGGCTCTGCTCCTCCTTCAAACAAATACGTTCATATCGCAGGATTGATGCGAGTTTTAAGAGCTTTTTATATTTTCTACAATCTCCAGCAGCCGCGACACCGCCACTTTGGTTGACCGACGAGTTGCGTCAGTGCAAAGGTAGAGCACACCTTACAGTTCGCGTAGATGCTTTTCTGGACCCCAAACCGACACTGACCCTTGGTCAGATTGATGTACGATATCGCGCAATAACAGCATCCGACAGATACTGCGTAGAGTTCAGAGTCGGAAGATTCTTGCCACGCCAGGACCTGAGTGCGCGGCGCAAGACGGGAATGTGGGGTTCTACACAACCAAGTAACAGATCATCTGCGTCTTTCCTACCAAATTCCTGGCGCATACGAGACTCCGAGTACGAAAGAGAGATTTACAGTTGAAATTCTCGTCATATAATGGATACTGGTCAACTTGTTCAATCAAAGTTCGCTCAGGCGCTCAAGAACCAGAGCACAGTCGCAAGGTCCCATCCCTGTCCCTACCCAGGGCACGAGGGCCGAATTTTCCCGAACGCTGAGCAGCTATATGACCATGGGAGGATCGACCACCGTGCTGATTTTGAGGGTCTGACGTCGAGAGAGGCACGAGATAAGTTTCGCGAGCTGAGCACAAAATTCAGGTTAGTTTTGATAGATTTACGAATGTTCGACACTTACTAGATCCACGATTAACATGGTCAGGAGATCGGATCATTCGTCAGATGCAACTGCAGGAGATAGGTCAGCACTTGATATTGGAGGCCTTACAATAAATCCAGGAAAGGACTCGCGACAAAACTCGCCACCATCTGGTAGGAAACGACCCGCAGAGCATGAGTTCACTAGCCCAAGGGGAAAGGGCCCCTCTCATGTGGAGATAGTCGATCCGGAGTATTCGAGACAGATCCCCCATACCGTTGTATCAGATCGGACGCGACCAAAACAACAAGATGCACGCCTCTTCGATCCTAAGCAGAGCACTAGAGGTACGCCATCCCCATACCAGACGACACCCGAGCCTTCCAGCGAATGGTCAGTGGAAGCTACGAAAAGCAATCCGATACAATCGTCGCAATCTCAATCCCCTGCTCGTTCGACACAACGATCTATTCCTAAAACCCAGCACTCTCAACGCCAACCAGGGCTTATTGAGCTCCAGCGCTATGATCCTCGGTATCCAGGTCTGCTGTTGCAGCCCGATAGTAGACCTATATCTCAAGAGCAGCTTGCGTCTGAAGTGAAATCAATCTATGCGGGATTAACCATGGTAGAGACTAAATGTATCCATGTCGACCGCGCACAAGCTGCAGCTGCACAAGATAGCGACACCAAGCTTGCATCCGATCATTGGCAGGCCTTAATTGCCCTTCATCGTACTCTCCTACACGAACATCACGACTTTTTTTTAGCTAGTCAGCATCCCTCCGCATCGCCAGCTCTTCGGCGTCTCGCGGCTAAGTACTCCATGCCCGCGCGCATGTGGAAGCATGGGATTCACTCTTTTCTGGAACTGCTTCGGAGGCGTCTTCCTGACAGTATCGATTATATGTTGGCATTCATATATTTGGCGTATCAGATGATGGCCCTGTTATACGAAACCGTTCCAGCTTTTGAGGACACATGGATCGAGTGCCTTGGAGATCTTGGACGCTACCGGATGGCTATCGAAGATGAAGACGTCCGCGACCGTGAGACCTGGGCAGGCGTTGCGCGCTCTTGGTACACCAAGGCTGCTGATAAAAACCCTACTGTGGGTCGCTTGTATCACCATCTGGCTATCCTGGCGCGGCCCAATGCACTCCAACAGATGTACTACTACTCGAGATCGTTGACTTGCGTAAAGCCATTCCAGAGCGCACGAGAGTCGATTTTGACTCTGTTGGATCCAATCCTTGGCCGCGCCGGCGCTACTTCCACGCATGCTCTAGCGATTGACACCAGCTTTATCAGAGCACACGGCCTACAATTCAATGAATACTCAGTACCTGAGGAGAAAAGACGCCAGTCACCTTCAGCCGAGTTTACAAATGCAAAGACAGAGTTTATTGGAAACTTGGACAATCACATTGGTCGTGTGACAGCGAAGTGGAAGGAGCAGGGCGTCTATATTGCGGTAACCAACATCGCTGGTTGGTTCGCTTATGGACAGGACGATAACACTCTACGTCGGGCTTTCCTCACTCAGATCTTGGAGAAGGCAGATGAGCCTCTTCAAAGTGTTATTGAGGATAAGATCCGGACTGCCGCTACAGTTGACCAACAATATCCAGCGGGTCTCCCTCGTACAAAGGAAGAACTCGAAGATTTCAAAGACGAAGTGAAAGTTTTCAGCGACGAACAGACTTTCGTAAACGCCACAACCCTTTCCAACGACACATTTGCGCTAGTGCTTCGGCGTATTGGAGACAAAAACGTACTCCCTCACGTACACATCATGCTCGCTTTCTTTGCGTCTTTTGCTTCTAATCATTACGTTCAGATCATCTTGGATGGTATGCCATGGGCGGAGGTCGTCGCCTTTCTCAATACGTTAGTCAAAACAGAAAATCAGGTTCAAAGCCAGACACAGAACCAACCACCAAACATCGACACATTGTTCGCTACTGGTCTGTTCCCTGCTCAGGGTGAGAGGAAAGACGAGCTGCCACTACCTGAGGATTACCTTGTGAGAGGCCTGATCTGGACGCAAAGCTACTTTCCGCAGACGTGGTTCGAGAGAGAGCACGACGAAGAGGAAAGATACTTGGAGTTGGCCAGCACAGTGAAGAATCGCATGGATAGGGTGCTGAGGCTAGGATATACGCTTTCTCAGGTAAAGTCATTGTACAAAATCTCACGACTTCAGAACTAATTAATTCAAACAGTACAACAAGTGGATTTCATACGACAAGAACGCACATACGTTTGCCGTTGTTGGCGCGCCTGCTCAATGACGCCAGACGCCTCTAGTTTATTGTTCTGGTTTTTTATCTCCTTCGCACTACACGAGATGTCTTCTTGTGCCGCCAATTCAACCCTGTTTTCTCGTTGCTCACAGTATGGCACTCATACATGTCATTGAGAGCATCAGGGTGATTAAGTGGCTTCGACATATGATCTTTTGGCTGGGTGTTTATGGAGATGGAGTGGGCCCTGAAGGAAACCATCCAGACGCATGGAAGCCCTCTGGTCAATCAACCAGTCGTCGTGTCGCGGAAGGCTCGGTAAGTAGTAGGCGTTTTGGAGGCACTGGGGGTTGTGGAGTATCATACGTTAAACATTCACGTACACTGGCTTGGCACAAGTCCTGCTCATATGATACTCAAACGACGGGTTGCGCACATACTATACTCATACGTAGAAAACAATATATATCACGTTTGCATTCCTCGAAAATTGGTTCCAATTGATTCAGGATGGGCGTGTGCCTAGGTCAAAGGATGTATGGTGGTCAAAGAATAATATCGCACGAGAAAGATTAACAACGCCATATGTAGAAACTAACATTAAATTCGTAGCGCTCATATATATGAACTTCTTGGCGCCTGAACGCCTAAGCTAAAGTTGGTACGCGTTGATCCCGGTCTTCATAGTCCTTTTCCCTCAAGATACTCCTGCACTCTCTCCAGAAGCTCTGCTTTTTTGCCCCCAGTACTCTGACCCCTCACACTGAGCCACTGCTTAATCACGGCAACGGTCTGCTTGCTGATCTTTCCACTGTTGTTTAGATCCGCCATCTGCTGATCAGTCATAGCATCATCTTCTCCATCTCCATCTTCACCTTTGGCCTTTGGTTCCTTCTTGACCCTCTTAGCCGCTGGCTTATCTTCGCCCTGTGCACCGCCACCCGGACGTTTCTTTGCTGTGGGCTTGGCGCGGTGAGCGAGTGCGGATTGTTGTTGTTGTGCATATGCTTCTTCGAACTCTCTGCCGTAGTCCTCAATGTACTCGCCGCAGCGCTTGTCAATTTGTTTGTAACGAGGGATGGTTTTGTCTTCAGGTTGGACCGGGAGTTCTTCCTCTAGGGCCAGCGCTTGTAGAATGCGATAGAACCATTGCAGGTCCGGATTGGGATACTTCGAAGGGTCGTAAATGCCTTTGGGTAGTTGGAGCTGCTCGATGATGAAGCGCATCTTGTCAGTCAGCGCATCTGTGGTCTCGAGGGGTTGCTCCGGTGGTGTTGGGATTTGTCGAATGTCATCGGCGAAGGGGAGGGGTATCAGCCAAAGTCCTGGTGGCATTAATTGCTCGCCTTCCTCGTTAACCCTCTCTGCCCCAGGTATGAGGGCTGCAAGTGTAGGTGCAGCGTTGCGGCGTGGAATGAACCAAACTAAGCCCATCTTCTGAGACTTGAGTAGCTTTTGTCGCAGGGCTGAGAAGACACGGGTCGAACCAATATAGTCTGCTTCTGAGGGGTAGATGAAAGTTGATTTGTTTGTATTCGCCCAGATAGGGACGCTGGACATTGGCTTGAAGCCTATGATCCGAATCACCGGCTCCCCAAAGCATTGTCGTATCTGTGTGATCTCTTCGGGCGTGAAGGTGATTGCATCGCCACCGAACTTGTAGGCCTTGCGCAGCTCTGTTTTCTCAATGGCTCGGGCTGATTCGTTTGCCATTTGTGTGGTTGAAGACATTGCAATCTGTGGCTTTTCACCTCCAACCCATACGTAGCAAGACTTGACGTGTTCCTGCCGTTTGATGAGAATGTAGCCCTTTACACCAATGCGGAGGTCTGGACCAAGTTCCATGGGTATCGAGAATAGAGCGCGACGGGGTGCGGCTTTGGAGTTGATGGAGGAGATGAGCTGCTTGAGCAGGGATATGCCTTCGCCGCTTTTCGCAACTTTTGTAGTTGACGGTAAAGCGATGGGCGCATCGGGATCGGATGGCGATGTTGGGTACACGAGGTCGTCGTAGAAACGCGATCGATCGAACGTATGGTCTGGTTGTGATATGGGGAATAGGTCGATAGTGCAACCAAGATCGTACAAGTCGCGAGCCCGTGTGACTGCTGCGTCCTTGTCTGCTTTTACCTTGACTGGATAGTCGTTGTCTGTCACTAGGAACAAGCGTCTAGACGAGAAGTTGGGCGCTTTTGTGGTGAAAATTTGGTTTGCACAAAACAGCACCGTTGCCATACTGGCGCCACCCTTGGCCGGCTTCAGTATTTCTTCAGCCTCTTCTTCGTTCTCCACCATATCTCTAAGCCTCTTGACATCCTGAGCTGATGGCACGTCAAGGTCTGCAAGGAGGTAGCAGTTCTGAAACGTGCTGTCACCGTCCCTCAAGTCCGTCTTCTCAGTGCCAAATAGCAGTATGCCCATCATGTCGTTTGGGTTTGAGATGATGCGCTGCTGCATCAACTGATAGGCACATTTGAGAGCAGCAGAGGTTGGAGAATCGCGTTCTGCTTTCTTGTCTTCTGACTTGGGTGGTTTCTCAAGCATAGTTGGGCTGACGTCGATGGCGAAGAGGACGGCATCTTTGATTGTCTTGTAGCTCTATGAATTGTTAGTGACCCGGATCATTGCAAAGGCCGCATTGGACGTACAGATTCATCAATCTCCTCGTCCTCGTCTTCTTCTTCGCCGGGCCGATTGTCTTGTGGTGCCGCCATGATGCAGCAGTCGTGTTTGGCTCGAGTAACGTTTGCTTGCAAGAGCAGGGGAGGGAAAAGAGCAGTTCAACTGGGCGAGTGTGTGCGCAGCATTGGTGTTTTTGGAGACGTCTCAATCGTAAGCCGCTGCGACGCGGGACAAAGACGTGCCTAGGTAGGCAGCAGGGTGGGAACGCGACACTAGCTCCAACACGTTGGCACGTGCTTGCCAGGCGGCTGTGGGGCAATCCCGGGTGCCCGATCGCCAGCCACGATCGTCATCAACTGTCAACGGGAATGCCGCCATTGGCCAGAGCTTTCACGCTGTCTGCTCTTTCGAACATTATTCACGTCCGAGTTCTGGCCTCGGCATCTTCTCTACACATTACTTCGAGGGGATACTTCTTTTCTTGTCGCAGCCCTCACAATGGCACTCCGCATATCCTGTCAGCGCGCTGCAAAGCGAGCCACTTCCATCACACCCGCCACATCTGTCCTCTCATCATACAACGCACAATGGCGGAGAGGCAACGCGACAGTCGCCCCTACGCAAGTAACGCCCGGCTCCAAGGGACCTACTGCCATGGTGTTCATGAACATGGGCGGGCCATCCACAACAGATGAGGTTCATGGCTTCCTGAGTATGTTGTTCGTACGTAACTTGGTTCGCACGCATCGTATATTCTCGGCTGACTGAGGGTAGGCCGACAAAGACTTGATTCCCCTTGGACCCCTTCAAAACTACATCGGACCCTACATTGCGCGCAGACGAACGCCCAAGATTCAAAAGCAATATGCTGAGATTGGTGGTGGATCGCCTATCCGGAAATGGTCCGAACACCAGGCCGCAGAGATGTGCAAGATCCTCGACAGGACTTCACCCGAGACCGCCCCTCACAAGCCCTACGTTGCGTTCCGTTACGCAAACCCTCTTACCGAAGACACATACAAGCAATTGATAGCAGACGGATTCGGCGCAGGCAAGGGTGGTCGTGCTGTTGCTTTCACACAATACCCTCAATACTCGTGCTCGACTACCGGCTCCTCGCTGAACGAACTATGGAAATGGAGGACAAGACTGGAAGGCAAGCGCGCAAACGGAGAGACTGGCCAACAAGTCGAGCCAGAGGGTGCCATCAAATGGAGTGTCATCGACCGCTGGCCCGCACACCCAGGTTTAGTAGAAGCCTTTGCTCAGAACATCGAAAAGAAGCTCGCCGAGTACCCACCTGAGCGACGAGACGGTGTCGTCATCCTTTTCTCGGCCCACAGTCTCCCCATGACGGTTGTCAACCGCGGTGACCCCTACCCCTCAGAAGTCGCAGCGACCGTATACGCCGTAATGCAGCGACTCGGCATGAAGCACAAATACCGTCTTGTATGGCAATCGCAGGTCGGCCCTCAGCCCTGGCTCGGAGCCCAGACTTCAGACACCGTCAAAGAGTACATGAAGAAGGGCCAGACAGACATGCTCCTTGTGCCCATCGCCTTCACTAGCGACCACATCGAGACGCTATACGAACTCGACAAGGAGGTCATTGGCGAGGATGCCGAAGGCCACGAGGGTGTCAAGCGTGTCGAGAGCCTGAACGACAGCCCCGTCTTCATCGAGGCCCTCGCAGATATCGCAAAGGCACATTTGCAGAGCGGACAAGCGTGTAGCCCGCAGATGATTCTCAGGTGTCCAAAGTGCACAAGTGAGAGGTGTTTGGCACAGAAGGAGTTCTTTGCTGGCCAGACACAACACATCGACCCTCCCACGTCATAGGCTGATTTGATGCTACGGCATTGCGAAAACTCTAGACGTGTAGCGATTGTGTACATTATGGAAACATTACAGCTGTAAAATAGGACAATTTCGACAAAGGGTAGAAGAAATTCTGGCACTCCACGTAGTGAGTTTCTAGGATGCATGACACATCCCTATTAGTGTGCTTTTACGCGTAAGAGGGTTGTGAGTGGATTCCATGAAATGTCATTCAATGCAAGACCGCGCTCCCTAGCTGTATACACGCATGTAGAAGCCTCTAAATCCTAGAATTACATGTCCCTCTCGTCACCTGATCGTCTCTCCAATCATAATCCCATGAGTATCCAAAGAGCTTTACGCAGTCCTGGCGACAGGCTTCTTCTCACCACCCATGTCATGCTCGGTGTAGTAGAAGTTCTCCTCTGGAATACGTCCCCTCAGGAACTCGGGCTCGGAGCCACGGACGTAGATGTCCTCGTATAGTACCTTGCCAGTGGGCTCGGGGACAGCCATCTTCTCCGCGATGGCGACCTCCTCGTCAACCTCGGAGCGTGCTTGCTTGTCGATCGACTTGAGTTCCTCCTCGGAAGTGACACCCCAGTCAAGGAGCTTCTGCTTGAGTCCGGCAATGGGGTCGTTGGTGCTGCGCATGCGCTGAATCTCCTCACGGGTCTGTCGATGGTTGTTAGTTTATGCGCTAGAATCCTGCATTGCGGTTCAACTCACTCGGTATGTGGTTCCGGGATCGGACATGGAATGTCCTCCGTAACGGTAGGTGACGTATTCGTAGACGAGAGGACCCTTGCCAGCAGCAGCGTACTCCTTTCCGTACTTGACAGCGGCCTTGACGGCGAGGACGTCCATACCGTTGATCTTGAGACCAGGGATGTACTGTCCACGCTTGTAGTAGTCGGTGAGGGCAGACGAACGGTTAGCAGCGGTTCCCATGCCGTACTTGTTGTCTGAGGGGTATTAGCAACATCGCAGCATGCTCGTTTGACAGGTATACGCACTCTCGCAACCGAAGATGACGGGCAGGTTCCAGAGCTTGGCCATGTTGAAAGCCTCGAAGACTTGACCCTGGTTGGAGGCACCGTCTCCGTAAAGAGCAAGAGTGACGTTCTTCTTGTTCTCGTACTGGCACGCAAAGGCAATACCAGCTCCGACGGGGACCTGGGCACCAACGATACCGTTACCACCGTAGAAACCGGGGGCAAACATGTGCATAGATCCACCCTTTCCGTAAGCGATACCCTCTCTCCTGCCGAGAAGTTCACCGATAATGGACTTGACGGTTGCGCCGCGCATCAGAGCGAAGCCGTGGCAACGGTAGGCGGTAATGAGGTGATCAGCGCGCTCGATCGCGTGTTCGATACCGACGGCGACGGCTTCCTGACCGGTAGACAGATGGCAGAAACCCCGGATCTTCTTCTCCTTGTAGAGCCTGTCGGCGGCCATTTCCATGCGTCTGTTCCATATTAGACCCCATTTACAGCCAAGCCCTGCAATTGTGGTGTTTCATACCGTACGGCGACCATGTCGTAGTACATCTTCTTCAGCTCCTTCTTGGTGACCTCCATTGTGTACGGCGGCGGGTCGAGCTCGTACGTCTCAAAGGCCTCGTCGGAGAGGCGAATCTCAAAGGGCTTGTCATCCTCCTGTAGACGGTCAATTATCTTTCCCTGGGCCACAACCACGCTACCGGCATTTCTGGGTGTCGTCTTACCGATGGCACTTTGGCCGGGTCGGTGTGCGATGAGGCCGCATCCGTGGTCACGAACCTGCTGAAGGCGGGTCGCGCGGCGGGGGCGACGACATTGCGTCGGAAGGGCGACGCAATGTTCCGCCTAATTGTCCTGGACAGCATTGTGAGGTGTGAGGGCAAGGAGCGGAGGGGGAGGCGTGGGTATGCCGTGAGGTCGACTGCTGAGGGTGTTGGTTCGAAAAGTTGCTCAGCTCCCGCCAGCTCGGGGATCCGCTCTCGCGCTAAGCGATTAGGGCCCGCCAACGCCAAATCTCAACACATCCCGATCCTCCCCGACCCAACACCCATCGATGTGAATAAGCCGCCCAACACATTGCAATTCGCGATACGATTCTGCATTCGCCTCGTCCTTCACTGCGACTTCTACCGTGTACTGGCTGCACAATCAGCTATCAGAGAGTCTGACTGAGCACGCCTCTACCGCATCATCTTCGCGTAGGCACGACTGGTATATGGCTGTCGCAATCCCTGTCAAAACGCAAAAGAAAAGACACCAGTGTGAAATTCCGACTGAGCGAGACATGATACGACTGTGATACAAGAAACTGAGAACATCTTCGGGACTGAAGAAGAGAGTGTGTCATATCAGTCCCCATCTCATCACGAAACCCACCTCTCTCCTCCATACAATAGTGACATCAAAACCTCCGTGTGGTTTAAACTCCGGACTGGGAACGTTGACTAGAGGGCAGACGAGTGCGACAGGCTTATGACTACTATCAACGTGGGAATAATAGACTGGTACAATGACAGATACATACTATGAGCATTTGCAGGAGTTCGTATAATAAGAAGTGGAGTGTGGCGGTTATTAGCAATAATTTTAAGAATGTAAGAAACAAAAAAGGTAATCCCAGAGAAGCCTTAATCAGCGTAGACGATGAGTGTGTGAAATACGTCTACTTGAACATCTTGGGACTATAGGTCTCTCAGTGTGCCGGATCGTGGGGTATAGAATTGATGTGCATCCCCAACCCCTACAATTGGAAGTTGTACATTTACAGGGCTTTTTAGGTTCTACTGTCGGTCACGACCAGTATTACTGGATGCGAGAATGAACATCAATGAGGACATGGACAGCTACCAGACGCAATGCCTGTGGCCATCACGTGTAGATCCGCATACGGCAAACTGCGGGGCCGCTGCGTGATGCGTCGCTCATCCCTGACATGCACCTCACAACTACCGTACAACCAAAGTTCACGAGAACTCTGCTGCGCATGTACCACCTACAAAGTGTGCATGGGCATCTTCTCATGCGTGTCTGATTATAGCAGTGATGCTACACTCCCGGCCAAGCCATTGACGCGCTCCTATCTGACACGACCCAGGAGCTCAATCGTTAAGCGCCGAGATATAGAGCGCGTGGTAAGCTTCCCGGCGCTTGACGACACCCAGATAGCATGGCGACATAGGTCCAATGATGAACCTCGTTTTCGATCTTGCTGTTGTATTCCTGGACCTTCAGATGGCCCTTCACATAAGAATATGCGCGCGATACAGATCACGTCAATCAGCCTGAAGCAGACTCGCCAGTACAAATCATAGATAATTAGAGTCAATTGCGATGTTGTCTCTAGCATCCAAAGCTTCCGAGACCTAACCTTGGAATCCACTTTCACTTACTCCAAAAGAGATATTCCTCAGCCGTGGACCCAGAAGTCATGGTAGTCACAAACATACAAAAAGCGTCAGGTGCTTCCCGTTCCACATCTTTCCAACATGAACCGCTCGACTACAGGAGAGGCGCTATCAGGCTACTCAGAGTCCTTCCACACCTTTCGAATGACGGGCACATACAATGCGAAATGTGGCATGACAGCGTCAGAGCAAGCTACACCTGTCTTTCGTACGTATGGGGGTCGCCGAAAGCACAGAGGCATATCCTAGTCAATGGCAGACTTCTGTTGGTACGAGAGAATCTCTACGAATTTATGCGAGTCGCTCGATCAAAACACGCAAACCCACCACGACAATTCTGGATCGACGCACTGTGCATCGACCAAGATTCTGTGTATGAAAAGAACCACCAGGTAGCACAGATGGGTTTAATCTGCTCGAACGCTATCGAGGTTGTTTCATGGCTTGGGCATGGTAGAGCAATTTCGTCTGCATTTGCCAAGTATGTTGGAGCAAAGCCTGACCCTGAATTCGACTTTCGAAGAGACTGGCTCGAGGTGATCAGGAATCAGTATTGGAAACGATCCTGGATTACCCAAGAGATACTGTTAGCGCGGCGTCTAATGCTCTGGGGCAGCGATTTCGAAGTGGATTCCAGGAAACTCACGGACTTGTACTATTCCCTGGAGAAGATAAATCCGACCGGCACAACCCAGTATGAAGAAGAGTGGCACCCTGACGTACGTCTCTTCTCTACATACCTCCAAGCAATGACTGGCTGGACAGACCTTCGCAATCAAAGCCTCATCAACCTCTTCCACACGCTACCGAACAGAGCGAGCGAAAAGCCACGTGATCGTATCTACTCTCTCTTGTCAATCGCTTCCGATGCGGCTTTGATCCCCGTCGACTATGGCTGTACCGATGTCGATGTATTTCTCGACGTTCTTGGGGCTCTGCACAGGTCCATGTGTGTCTGCTTCTGGTCGTTTATGGTAGAGACTATGGAATATCAGGCAAAATCAAGCTCGACGCCTGGATCTGTACACCTTGCGCCTATTCTCGAAATGCCGACAAGGGTTGTAAACACCGAGTTCTACCACGGACCAGATCTAGCGGACTGGTATACCATGTGCTCAACATGTCGAGCTAGGCTTCCCGATGTTGATCCCGATAGGCGGGGGCATTTATTCTGCATGAAAGAGTTCTGTGCATGCTGTAAGCCTGGAATGCATTTCTACCTAAGAAGGTATCGAACCAGAACAGGTGAACGATACACGGTGCAGCGCGTCACTAGTCACAGCGCCAACAGTGAGATAGACGTCCTCGATGTTCGTGTGGATCACGTTTCAGCAGATGCTTTCGACTTCAGTGCTCTTAGCATAGACGACGAAGTGTGTACGCCTCTGTTCAGCATTTCATTGACCGCCGACATGTTGATGTATCTTCTTCATCAAGACATAGGCCCGAATACGCCGCCAGTTTCTCGTCAGATATGTCGAGATTCGCGAGAAGGCAAGGGAAGACTCATCTATCATAACCCAAAATTGCTATCTAAAAAGAGATGACCGTTATTCGATACAGAACACCAAGCTTGATGGGTGGTATGGCGCGGTTACTGTAGAGACTTCGGCATTGATAGACTGCAAGTGCGGATCTACCACTACGCACTAATTACCATGTCGTACGTAAGATGTCACGAAGGGGGCTCTGCCTTGTGTTACGCTCTCATATTGACCGGATACAGTACCGACTCCGCAAGTCCGGACGCAAGCATTACAAGTCTAATACTGTGATCGGACCAACTCCGAAAGAGTGACATGATCATGATTGTCCAAGCATTGCAGGTCCTCGTGATATTTTCATTGTCGTCATTGCGTCGCAAAGCGAGAAACAGACGAAACTGTTTCGTTGTGTACAAAAGATATCAAAGTATGTTGGCAGTTACTGCTGTTGCCTAACCCTCGCCACCACTGGCGTTCTCGTCTTCAGAGTCTTCTTCGTACTTTCGTTGCGCAGACTTGTCTTCCCGCTTCCTCTTTGTGGCTTCGATACCACCGGAGGTCAAGTAGAGAAATTGCGGATCTTTGTAATTGTCCAAATGTGTGAAGAATGTGTTGAACCTATCAGTCGTTAGAACACATTCATAATGATCCAAATCCACAAGTACTCACTGATTGCCCTCCGCTTCCTCACGGAAGATGCGCTGGTAAATCTCCTTCTCCTTGAAAGCCTCGATCTTGTCGTTATATCTCTCAAAATCGATTGGATCGCGTCCATGCTGCTTGGCGGATTTCGCATTGTACGATTCAAACACTGGCCTCTCGAGCAACAAGCCCAAACCGGGAGCCTTGGGTATCCGGACAACCTCGTTACCGAAGCTCTTGTCCATGATCTCGGGGTCGGTACCGCACCGTACCGTCAACGCAGCCATGCCCACCATCTTACGGATCTGGTGCATCATGAAACTCTGACCGTGTACCTTCAAACTCAGCCACTCGGTGTCGTTGATGATAATAGGCTTTGGTGCGACTTTGAAGCTCTTGATGTAGCGTTGGGCGGACTTGTCGTTGTACTTTTTGTGCACGGTGTAGTTGTGGTAACGGTGGGTTCCAATGTACTTGTCAAGTGCGGCTTGGACGCGGGCTTGTCGCTCGGGGGAGATTCGGTATGCCTTTTTGACATCTAGGTACGCCCTCTTCAAGGTCTTGATGGCTTCCTCGAGAACGGGTTGGTTGACGACGCCTTCGGGAAGAGGACGGGAACCGTCAGTGGAGCTATCGAGGGCAATGCTAGGCTCATTCTGCTGTATCGTATCGATGGCTTCTTTGACCTCGTTTGTGGTCTGTTCGCTAGGAGTAACGTCGCCTCCGTCTGCCATGGCAGTATCCGCAGACTCCTCTTCCTTGGCTTTGCGCTCGACATGCTCGATAGAGGCATCGATTATGCGGTCTTCACCAGGCTGCGCATCAATCGAATCAACGTTGTACAGTGCTTCTAGCACAAGTGGCCGTATTGAGTCGTCAAGCGAGTCCAAGATGGGTTTAATATGTTTCTCCTCTACCTCAGGCCAGAAGTTGGCGACCTCGGCCTGTCTCTTGCGGTAGCCCTCGACATCGTTCTCTTTCTCCGCATACTCCTCTAATTTCTTTCCTAGGTAGCTCGAAGGATGTGGCGGCAGGAACGAGTGTGTCGGAATCAAATATTCGTACCACCGTGAGTCGCATGCTTGGTAGCAGCTGAATGAGCCAATTGTGCGTTGAATGCCCCAAACCCTGATCTGGTCAGGGAGATGACTGTTGATCTTGTCAACAATGTCTTCATCTTCAATGATCAATTTCAACGACACGATATTGCCTGCAGCATGAACACCCTTGTCGGTACGCGCGCAACGGACGAGAGACGATTTCTTGGGGTCGGATGCGTTTGCCTTGGATATGGCGCCGGCCGCGACGAAAGCGTTGAAAAGATCGCCTTCGATGGTCTTTTGCTTGTAGTCAATCTGCATGCCCTTGTAGCCAGTGCCCGAGTAGCCGATCATGACTGCGACTTTGCGTTTCGGCCTGCGCTCTTCTGCCTCAACCTCCTCGGCAGGGAAGGCGGCAGGCAGAGCCGGCCTGTCCTCGCCCTTCTCTTCTTGCTCCTTGTATTTGGCCTGCTGTTCGAGGTTGCGATCTCTTCGGTCTAATTGGGTAGAGCTTGCTTAGTTAGAGACGGGCATTGAGTCGATCGGTAGCTGCTCACTGATGTTCCTTACGCCCCATATTTCTCTTCTTATTCGGACGGCTTCCATGCTGGTGCCGTCCACCACCTCCCCTAGACGCATTCCTGCGATCTTTGTCGGCCCATTTGCGCTTCTTGTCGCCTCGGTCGCGATTCGACGAGTTGTTGTCGCGGCGAGAACCTTCGTTGTCAGACATGGTCGCGAAAGACGTGTGAGCAGCTTCTTCGAGTATACGAAGCTGCCAGTCATGAGGCAGTGGTGTTACAAAGGATAGCTGCAGCTGAGGTGAGGGTAAATTGTGGGGTTCGTAGTTTCCATTTTCTCGGAGCTGTAGGCTTGGCGCGGCAGGTACGCTTCACCGCCCGAGCCACCGCCTAATGCTGGAACCATGGTTCAGTCGCGCCTGCCTATCGCATGGTTTGCAACCTCACCTTTTCTGCTACACTATCACCCTGTTGTCACGTCGACTCGTGCGCGCATCGTAATCACGCAGACTAGGAAAGGATGCGCCTTTTTCGATACGTATAATACTGTCTCGAGTCACGCGCACCGTCTGCGATCTAGTCTGGCTTCATTTACTTGCGCACGAATACTTCGACCCATCGGTTTCACCAGAACCACGGTACAGCGGTGCCTCAGACGACAGGCCCCGGCGAAGCAAAACTAAAGCCATATAATAACCCAACCGTTCTCAAGAGCATAACCTAGTGATCACTGCCAAACCAAGCCTCCTCGCGACACAAGACAATTCTGCACACTCGTAGATCTTTTCTGGCGCATTCGAAGAAAGCCCTCCGCGACCTCCGCATCTCCGCAACCGCCGTTCGAGCAGAGCCTGAACCTGTCTCCCTACAACCGCAGCCATGGGCGCAGCGATGAAGGACTCGGCGGAGAAGAACGGAGGAGATCCTGTACAGGCAGTGAAGCAGTTGTTGAGGACAGTAGTCCGTATGTTTTACGAGACCGAGCACATCGTCATCATGGATGCCCTCTGCTATCACGGTGCGCTTCCCGTGGCCGACATGACCATCATTCTCGATGCAGGCAAGAACTCGAAACATGTTAGTAAGGTTG
This sequence comes from Alternaria dauci, assembly GCF_042100115.1. Lineage (NCBI taxonomy): Eukaryota > Fungi > Ascomycota > Dothideomycetes > Pleosporales > Pleosporaceae > Alternaria > Alternaria dauci. The sequence continues at coordinate 2,156,158 of NC_091275.1, forward strand.
CGGGTAAGCTTAGGGAGGCCGGGCTGTGTTCATCGTATACCCAGCACGTCCTGCGCCAGGGTGCAAACAAGGCATCAAGCAGAGAATTCTTCTACATCGACTGGCGCCGTGCCGTCGACTCGGTCAAGTACAAAATTCACAAGATCGACGAGGGCATCAAAAGAGATGCGAAACCCACGACGGAGAAACCCGAGTTTAAATGCTTGAGATGCAAGTCCACATACACCACCATGCAGGCACTTGACCATCCCGACGACAACCCTGGCCCGGATGACAGTGGTTTTATTTGCGCTAGATGCGGGTTCCGACTGGATGAAATCGACCAGGACGTTCAAGCAGACGATGTCGACGACACTCCAGCCAAGTTCAACAAGCTGTTTGGCCCGCTCATCGAGATGATGTCGAAAATTCAGGACATGGGTAGTCTCCCCAATCTGGAACCGCCAGACATTATCAGCGAGAGAATCGAGCTTCCTCGCGATAGGAATGTGGATCCTGGCACGCAGGTCGAGGTCATCGAGACTGTTTCGCGCCCGACCGCCGTCAAGGGTATCGATACGGGCCCAGAGAAGATCAACGTTCAGATTGGATCGAGCGCCGAGGAAAACGAGAAACAACGAGCGGCAGACAGAGCGCGCCAGGAAAAGATGTCTTTGCAGAATCAACTTCCTTCCTGGCACACCAAGTCTACTGTCACCAAAGACGCAGCAGGAAACACGACAAGTGTCAAGCAAGAGGCAGACGGACTAGACACACCCAGTATCAAGACCGAGCCAGCCGATAGTGTGGCCACTAATCAGAATCTCGATGCCGTCTTTGCCCAGATTGAAGCTGAGCGCCGCAGGAAGGAGCAAGAAGAGGAGGACGATGAGGAGGACGAGGACGAGGACGAGGATGAGTTTGAGGACGTTGATGTGGGCACTCCTAGCGCTCTCCCAGACGCAAAACGCGTCAAGCTGGAATCTTCCGCTGCTCCCACTCCTTCGGCTGCTGCGACACCAGCTGCAGCGACACCAGCCGCGTCGAATGGTGGCGATGAGAGCGAAGAGGATGAGTTTGAAGATGTAAACTAGTTGAGCACATAGCGCTGGCGTTCAGGTTTAGATGGCGTTCCACTTGTGAGAGTGCTCCGGGTTGGCTTTGGCTGCAGTCATGATCTTTTGGCACTCAAGGATTAAAGTGCATGGTTTGGAGCATTGCGTACTTTGTAGGAAGCATTTTTGAAGCACAAGGACGGTAGATTCAATGTACCAAAGAGATCGCTTGACACTTTTGCAATGGCATCCATTGTGCGTTCCACCAAATTTTGACTGGAGGTGATTTTTACGTACATGGCCTGATGCTCCATACCCTGAGAAGATGGTGTTGAGTGACAATGCCCGGTAGCCGTCAGCCCTACGATTCCAAGCGATCGGAACTTGGGTAGGGTCTTAGGCGAGCTTGCACCATGCCACCTCAGATCCCCGCGTGCCTTCACCAAGACCTCCGCAATCTCCCCGCCAGCGTCCATCGCTACTTTCGAGAACCTCTGCGTCGCCTTCTGATGTGTGAAAGATAACGCGCGAATCGAAAATGGCCGCATCGACCAAATCCCTGTCCTCGCTGCTTGCGCAAGCCACCATCGACGACCACGACGAAGTGCTAAAGGCCACCAATGCAGCCCTCAAGAAGTCCAAAGGCGATCTGGCTGCACAGCACACCAAGGCGGTAGCATTGCTGCATTTGGACCGCTACGAGGATGCGCTAGGCGTGTTTGAGGGTGCGCAAGAGTTGCAGGACACGGCGCGATTCGAGTACGCATATGCGCTCTACAAGACTGGCAATGCAGCAAAGGCTGTGCAGGTGGCCACAGCCGCAGGCTCAGATGCAGGTCGGGGGATGAAGCACATGCTTGCTCAGGCTGTATGTACCCACACGCATCGGAAGCATGCGCATAATTGACCCTTGGATGCCAGGCATACCGTTCAGAGAACTTCGCGCAGGCCACCAAGATTTACAAGGAACTCGCAGACCAAAACGTCCAAAGCGAAGAGTATGACATCCGCATCAATTCGGGGGCTGTAGACGCCCAGCTGGAATGGACTGGACAGGGCGAGCTCGCGCAAAAGAAGCAGCCCACACGAGAGGATCTCGAAGTCTTCGAAACGGCCTTCAACGCGGCATGCGGCAGCATATCTCGCAACGAGTTTGGGCAGGCCCAAGTGTGCCTCAAGCGCGCAAAGGACCTGTGCAATGCCCTTTCGGACCTCAGCGAAGAGGAGAAACAGGCCGAGCTGCTGCCAATTACTGTTCAGCAAGTCTACGTCCTGACGCAACTGGGCAAAATCGATGAGGCCGAGGAATTAGCCACCAAGATTCCTTTTGCAGAGTAAGATGTCTGTCAAACGCTCAGGAAAACGACTAACAATACCAGCATCAAGGAGCTCTCGACCCGCTACATCGCCCAGGTTAACAGCATCGCCGCCTCTAAAGAACACTCAAACCCTTACCTCTCCCATCGCCTCTTCCACGCATCGCCGCAACCTCCCGTTACCGACCAGCATTTCTCCTACCAGTCCAACATCCTGCGACAAGATGAATACGTCATGGCATTGTTGTCGCAGAAGGTCGCAGGCGTTGCATCTTCAACTGAGAAGGTCATCTCCGCGTCGCCTGCACCGACTCTGTCTCCTGCCGTCAACATGGCAGCAGTCTTGAATGCGGCAGCTCACGCCAGAAACGCAGACACCGAGAAAGCTGCATTGAAGGAGATCGTGCCACTGTTAGAAAAGAGGCCGGCTGATGTAGGACTCATACTCACGATAACACACTTGTACGTCATCACAAACAACTACGCCGCCGCGACACACTTGCTAGAGTCATTCTTCAAGCGATTGGAGCAGAGTGGCTCAGCGTCCGACTTGGATGTACGTTTTGCGCCAGGACTTATTGCGGCGCTTGTGTCACTGTATGCACAGCAGGGCAGACCAGGCGCTTCGAAGAACGAGCTAGCCAAGGCAGCTGAATACTGGCGGAAACCTCACAAGTCGAAGACAGAAACACCATCCAAGTCTCTGATGGTTGCTGCCGGCACAGCACTTCTAGACACCCACAACCCCGACAACGTCAAAACCGCAGGAGAGATCTTCCATGGCTTGTATGACCAAGACAACGAAGACCGTGCTTCTATCGCTGGTCTCGTGGCCGCATACAGCATCACGGACCCATCATCCATACCTGCAGATCTTCTGTCTTACCTGCCAGAAGCCAATCGTCTAGTCTCGGATATTGATGCAGTTGAACTTGAGAACGCAGGTGTCCCACTTGGTACCCTCGCATCGGTCAACCTTGGGGCAGAGTCAAGGAAACGTAGCCTTGCGCCCACCAAGGACGCCCCAACCAAGTCAAAGAGGTTGCGCAAGTCAAGAATGCCAAAGGACTATGTCGAGGGTAAGAAGATGGATCCCGAACGATGGCTACCAATGCGTGATAGGAGCTACTACCGTCCCAAGGGTAGGAAAGGAAAGAAAAGGGCAGAAGGCCTTACCCAGGGTGGTGTTGTGGAGAACGACAAGGGCACACCGGCCGCTCAAGAGAAGAAGGGCGGTGCAGACAAGGGAAAGAACAAGAAGAAGGGCAAGGGTGGCAAGTGGTGAAGAGGCCACTGCGAACTCAATCCAGCCTACCGGATGCAAATAGACCTATATCGCTACTGTATACCATCGAACATGATGCATCGAGCGCGAGTCATGCACAGACGCCCCACCTGCCACATGCATGTGTGCCTAGAATGTCTAAGGCTTCAAAGCTACCCCGCCATTCTCCTCGATCAACAACGAATATGTGTGTCTTGCACTGCGCTTCTGAATCATCACTTGAGCTCAATTGGACCGTATCCCAAATGCATCGGACGAAAAGCGGATAGACTACGTGAAAATGCAATGGACACGTTACGCCAAAGTGAGAAAACTAGAGAGCAGAAGAAGCCGAGGTTCGCCGCGAACATTTCTACATTAAGTAGTCAATTTTATGCCACTTACTTAGTTGAATTAGCACGTCCTCACACGTCTCATACGTCTAGGCCTATGATGTCCGGGATCAACGTGGAAGTTTTGGAAGACCCCACCGCAGCTTCGAGACTGTTTAGCTTTGGTTGTACTTAAAGATGGGGTTGACCGCTGCTCGCCCCTACTGTAGAAACATCTTCTTCATCACGAGCGTCAATAACACATCAACATTTTACGATCTATTTAATTACACAAGGAAGACAAGTTATTAAAAAGTCATAAAGATGCCAGGCCAACAGACTCGCCAATGGGTCCTCGCCAACCCGCCGGTCAAAGACCCTGTCATCGAGGGCAAGGACGCGACCTTTGAGCTCAAGACACTCGAGCTCCCCAGCCCAAGCGCTGACCAGGTCCTCGTCAAGAATCTTTACTTCTCTAACGACCCAGCACAAAGAGGGTATGCTCAACAGTAGACCTATATCGAGACACTGAGCTAAACTTCATGCCAGATGGATACAAAAGGACATGGACCCGGAGCGCCTCTACGTTCCACCAGTAAAGCAGGGCGACGTCATGCGTTCCTTCGCCATCGCCGAGGTTGTCGAATCTAGTATCGACAGCTTGCCCAAGGGTCAGCTCGTCGTGGGCACCTTTGGCTGGACCGAATATGCCGTCGTCTCCGCCAAAGAGGTCCGCCCCATCCAAGCCGACGAGAGCGCTGGTATCCGTCCCACACACTTTGTCGGCGCACTCGGCGGAACCGGTCTAACCGCTTACTACGGCCTCATTGACATTGCACGCGCTACCGCCGCCGATACCGTCGTCGTCTCTGGAGCTGCGGGCGCTACTGGTTCCATGGTTGTGCAACTCGCTAAGAATGTGCTTGGATGCAAACGCGTCATTGGCATTGCGGGTGGCGAGAAGAAGTGCCGCTGGGTCGAGAATCTCGGCGCGGATATCTGCGTTGACTACAAGGCTGCTACTTTTGAAAAGGACTTGATCAAGGCTACGGAAGGCTACGTCGAAGTGTACTTCGACAACGTCGGTGGTGACATCCTGTCGCTTATGCTTGGCCGCATGAAGCGCCATGGACGCATCGCTGCTTGCGGTGCTGTTGCGACGTACAACTCCATGCATGACGGCGGTGTTAAGAACTGGTTTGAAATCATCAGCAACCGAATCGAGATCAAGGGATTCATTGTTATCGATGCTTTGGAGTCTGGCAGGGCTGGACAGATTATCCCAGAGTTGGTCAAGGGAGTCAAGGAGGGCAAGATTCAGGTTGGACCCGAGACGGAGACTGTGGTTAAGACCAAGTTTGAGGATGTGCCAAAGACTTGGATGATGCTTTTCCAAGGTGGCAACACTGGAAAGCTGGTTACCGAAATCCAGGGCTAGTCAGCTCAATCTTTTGGTATATTAGGATGTGAAAATGTAATCCCATATGGGTCATTCTCACCCCATCATAATTTGCCATGGTTGAGGGGAGAACATTCGTCTCCAACTCGCACTATTGTTGACAAAACTTGATCGAAGCTTTATAAGGTGAGATCGTGTGTATCCCCAAGACTAAGCTACATGAATGAGTGACAAGCTATCGGCATAACGTGACAAGTAACTTTCGGTCTCAGCCTCGATTCCTACTATGCCCTATGCTTGATATCGTACGTATCAACATCAAAACCCAGGTTAAACAATACAGTCAGGACTACTCATATATCAGTATAACAGCAGCTCACTCTTTTCATTCGACACATTTCAGGTCGAGTACTTACAGCCATTGGTGATCCATTTACCCATGTCTATCACAGTAAATCCATCATCTTCTGTCTGGGCGGTTTCCTCCGTAAGTTCTGTTTCGGTATTGTAAGACCATGCCATGTTCTTGTTCCGTGTAAAGAAATCATCGCAGTCTTTGATGAGAATTCGGCTGTTTGTGTAACCAGTGCCGTCCTCATAAGTGACCCTGTAAATCTGATGCGACATACTAAGAGTCCGCAATGTTTGAGATTGCGAAAGACTTCAAAAGATGCGGAGTTGATAACTATGCTTGCGGTATTCGCAGTAGCTTTTTCGACGCAAGAAGCTGTTTGTGTGGTGAAGGAGTGAACAGGTAAATTCCACCGCGGCTTTCATACACACATGACTGTTCAAGAGACAACCTTAATCATAGCATTCTTGTACAATGCCGGAGCCGTAGATTCTAGCGCGTGTCGCACCTCTGCAAATAGTCATAATGAAGGAGTGTCATCAAGATACCTCTAGCAGTCACTCGTGACCCTTATATATACGCTCAGAGTCAAAACTCTTTGTGTACTGAAGACTGCGTTTTATTCGGCTTACGCTCCAGAACTTGAAACTGAACAGGGATGAATAGCTAGTAAAGTGGTAATGTGTTATACCACAACATTTCGAGAGAACGCTATCTCTCGTGCACAAGCGCGACTGAAGATGAGAGAATCTGTAAGGGAGCAATTGCACCATGGGACTCGTGCGGCTCTCGAGGAAAAGACCCGTGCACGAAAGATGAGAGGTCGACCGCTTGTCAGTGACATGATCACAGGCACGGAGATGTTTCCCAGGGAGACTCACTTTACCTTGGCGATGAGTCATTTTGAATACAGTATTGCGGATACGCTACTGAGGTGTTCGCTAGCGTGGGGTTGGTAGCACGAACTGAGTGCACTTTGCACTATGACCACTACGATAAGCCAGCTAAAGCCAGCAACGTTTGTGAAGATGACTGGTTCGTGATCTGTGGGAACAGTCACCGGAGAAGAACGGAGGATTGGAGAAGCGGGATAGGAAGTACAATGTCCTTTATGTACTGTTTCACATTTCCAAAGTGCGGCTCTTATATATACCGCGGATTACCCTGCACAGTCTTCTTAACCTCTTTAAATGGCTCCAAATCTATCGGCGCTTGATAGAGTTCTGGTACTCTTGCGCCCATATAAACCTTTCCGCACCACGCTGCTTCGGTCTGAGCTCCCTTCATCTCATAGTACTTTCTTGCCACCATAAGCGGAGTCAACGATCCGAACTTGGCAGTATATCCAGTAACGGGACGACAGTTGTATGGTACGCTTCGACAGATTGAATCCGCGTAGCTGCTGAGTTGGCAGTCCCACATGTACAGTTGCTTTAGGTCGAGTTGTCGATACTGACGAAGGAGCTTGAACGTGTTTCCTTGCATGATCAACATGCTCATGTTGTAGATCAAGTAGCAGATACCGGCGCCGAAATAATGGAAGTAGAACACTGGATCGAAGACGCGGTCCGCACATATGTCCAGGAAGCCTTCCATCGATGCTATGTCTACCATGTCGTATCGCGGACCGTTCCTTTCGAAAGTTGAGAACCATTCAAAAGCACGACTTGCGATTTGTTGCGAGTCCTCGATAAGGGTGTCAATCTCTTCTTGTGGGCACCCTGGTCTAGCGATTCTGTCTGTGCGCTCTAGGAGTCGAGGGATGTGTATGCAAATATCGTTCAGAGCAACATATGGGTCCGCTTTGGCCGCTTTGGCCGTCACCGCTAGCCACTCTGCGCTGTCTAGCATCGAGGCCTTGCGCATGAGATAACCAATACTCAACTAGAAGATATCAGCGGCGTTGCAAAACATCGAACGGAGCGATCATCGTACCGAGTTGTACCGTATGGCATGGAAAATCTGCATACTCAATCGACTCTCAAAAGAAGCCGGCCCACGCTGTCTCAATAGATGCAATAAGCCTTGGACATGGTAAAAGAAGCCATGACCTTGTGTGACACCTACAAAAACCTACATGAAAATTAGAGCGATTCACAAGATTATGGCATAGCAGATCCTACCTCGTAAAGCATGAGCATGTACGTGGATAGCAGCGTTTCGTCCTTCAAGGCTGTGACTGGGTCTTGAATTGCGCGCATCATTTGGCTCAGGGCCGTGCCATAAAGCGATCTTGAGCGATAAATGAGCGGATGGTTTCTGTTGTTCACTGCCAGTTGTGCTGCAGATAACGCGTCAATCGCAGCCATAAGCACTGGACTATTTGCGGGCATGGTGGGTAAGCCAAGCATCAGGGCTGATGGAGGCGGTAGTGCTGGCCCTTCAGCCCTGGGTAAATACAGCGCAATGAAGGTGCCTAGATGCTGTATCCTATCGGCGGCAACTGCGCTGACCTGTTTAGGTAGGGACGCATTGGCAGGCTCCGCTTGCGAGTCTTTTCTGCGTACGAGAGCAGTTCCTGGGAGATGTCCAGTGTCGGTTGAGCTTGATGAAGCCTGATGCGCGTATCTGTAGCGGTTTTCATCCTCCTTGATCAGAGCTGGCTTCTCCCCATGTGCGTCGAAATTATGAAGAATGAAAGCTTGCGTTGGCCTGTATCCAGGGCATTTTGTTCCGCGCCTCAGACAAGTGTTGCATTCTGGTTTGGTTTCGTCGCATCGTACTTTCCTCTTCCTGCACTCAAAGCAGCCTGCCGACCTTTTTGGCATGATCAGACCACACGCGGGGTATCCGCCTCATGAATCTCGGAGAGCCGCGGAGTGAAGATGCTGCGACCTGATCTCGTTTCTGTTTCTTCTAGTGCAACTGAAATGCTTGGTAGTTTTGTCGTCCGATCCGGTGGCGAGGACAGCGAAGAGAACAACGACCACCCACCAAAGGCGCGGCCGCTAGAGGGGATAGCCAAGAGGCGTCCCGTATCCAACGGTGTTGGCCAATCAGTAGCGACGGTCTTGACGCTATGGCGGCTGGCTTCCAGGCTTCGCAGCCTTTCCCGCATGTGCTTGCCCTCGCATACTTGTGCCAAAGTGGTGAGGGGGAGAGGGGCTTGTGAAACTTGTCCTTTCCAGGGCGTGTCCTCGGCTCGACGGGCGGGTGACTTCGGTATTGTCAAGCAGAACAAATTCTCCAATGATTGGACCTTCCAGCTCTCACGTCTCTCCGATGCAACGGAGGCTCAATATCTTGAGCCAACCGCTATCACAGGGCGACCGCCTCTTATTAATCCGAACCTGACGCGGTGCATGGCTCCGCCAGGCCTACGCGGAGCTGCGGACGACCCACGCGACGAGAATGAGTACGGGGGGCGAAAAGTCAACAGGGAAATGGCTCGACAAACTCTGGCGCATGGCACCATCGGTCCAAGGTGAAAGAAAGGGAAAGGAAGCCGTTGGAAACCATGTCGACTGAGGCTTGTCGCCCGTTCCCGAAGGGCCCACCATTTGGGGCAGGATCACCGCATAATTCGACAGCAAGAGTGAGAGATGCACAGTTTGGGATTTCGGATGATCATGAACTTGGGAACAAAGTCCCGATGTTATATCATCCGCCGTTGCGATACCTGTCGTCGTCCCAAGGAATCCTACGGCACGTGTGGCGTCTTCATGCGGTAAGGCTTTGCGCATCGTCTCCGCTTATTTGTTCTTTAGGAAGGGACTGCGAGGTCCCCGTACCAGGCATTCCGCAGACGCCTGTTGGCTCGTATACCATCGATCGCGGGCCATCCCTGGCGCGTGATACGGCAGCACCTCAATTCTCAACGAATTGAACAAACAGGTTTTCTCGAAATGAGAGAGTTCGCAAGTCAAAGCATGCTCGTGAATGGTGAGACAGCGACGCATGGGGTGATCAAGCCCACTGCGACCCTACGAACTCCGCATATTTACCGACCTGATGCATGCCGTCATCAGCCCTCGACCCTCCAACAATGCGCCACCATCTTATGGCGCCCTTCCGATTCGTAAGTAAACGCCTGCTCGCTACCTCAATTCATTCCTACTTCTCACGAGCGATCTCATCTTTCCCAGCCAAGGCTACCATCACAGAGTCAGTACATTCTCTCGCGGGATGTTCAGTGGAACAAGGCTCTGAGCTGTTTGAATACACATCGGGGCGATGGCTGTCAGTCGATCACCTTTCCGCAAAGCTCACTCTCGTTACTGACTACAGACAAAGCTAGAACGACACCTTCAAGCATTTAGAGCGAAGACGGCTTTTCGACGTACCAGAACTGAAGCACCTTACGGCCTCAGCTGTCAACAGGAGCCCGGGAGATGTAGCTCGATTTGAGAAGCTTGGCGAGGGGGGTTTTAACCGGACTTTCCTGACAACCATGCGTGACGGCTTTCAGCTTGTCGGACGAGTTCCTTATTCTACTACTGAACCGAAGCAGCTAGTCATCGCTAGCGAGGTTGCAACAATTGACTTTCTCCGTATGCACGGCATACCAGTACCCAAGATCTACAGTTACTCGGCCACATCGGAGAATCCCGCTGGCACCGAGTATATATTCATGGACCTAGTACAGGGAAAAACCTGGGCGATATCTGGTTTGATCTACCAGAAAAGGCCAGAATTACCGTCATCACTCGACTTGTCGAGCTGGAGTCTCGTCTATTCGCTCTCCCGTTCTCGGCAAGCGGTAGTTTGTACTACACCAAGGACCTAGATGCTGGAACAAGGAAAGTCGGGATCGACACTACCAATTCCTCGGACAGGGGCAGCTTCTGTATTGGTCCTGATACAAGACTCAGTCTATGGTATGGGAAAAGATCGAGACTGAAGCTCGATCGTGGACCATGTACGCATTCAGTTTTTGATACTCATGCATCCCATTCCATTTATGTTGGCCAATTCGAGATTGGTTGGTGACCTTTACTGATTGTCTGATAGTCACAGATCCAGCAGCCGTTCTTGCGGCTGGGACCAAGAAGGAAATTGCGTACCTGACCAAGTACGGCCAACCGCTTCACCCCTTTCAACGTCTGCGCTGAGAACTATACAACTATCAGAAAGTATCATCCTCCGAGCATGCACACAGTCTAGATAAATACCTGCAGGCTGTACCTTACATCATACCAAATGGCGATTCCACCATTACTCGCCCAACGTTGAGACATCCTGACCTCCAACCCAACAACGTGTTCGTTTCGGACGATCTCAGCATTACTGGTCTAATTGACTGGCAACACTGCGCATTACTTCCACTTTTCCTCCAATGCGGAATTCCGAACATTCTCCAAAATTACGGCGATAGTACCTCAGAGTCGCTCATTCCACCTGAACTACCACAAGATTTCGACGAAATGGATGAAATTGAACAACTCAAGCAAGTCTTGCTCTTACGTCGGCGTCAGCTACATTACTTCTACGTCGCGGCAACGGCGAAATTCAACCCAGTCCACTATGGCGCTCTGACCCGGGACTTCAGCACATTGCGACGCAAACTATTTGATCACGCGAGTTCTCCATGGGAAGGTGACAACATCACTCTCAAAGCCGACCTGATCGAGCTAGAAAAAAACTGGTCAGACGTGATAAAATCGAACTCAGACACGAGCATCGATATAGAACCCCTTTGCCCGTTCAGGTTCTCGGAAGCGGACATGAAGCATTCATTGAATCTGCATGTTGCGCAGCTCGAAGCAGATGAGCAACTGCAAGCTTGCAGGGAGGCTATTGGTATCGGCCCCGAAGGATGGGTACCTTTGGATCACTATGACGAAGTAAAGCAACGTGAAAGAAAGCTCAAGGCGGACGCACTCGAGGCAACTGAGTCCGACCAGGAACGCCTAACGCTACAAGAGCATTGGATTTTCGACGACTTCGACGAAGACGAGTACTCATGACGGACTGCATCAGCAGGGTCACCGACTCGCAGATGATTGTGGAGGCCGGATAGAGCACGGACGATGAGCTCTAGTCTCGTGGAGTATGCTAGTGAAGGTAACATCCACCGGCGCGTTCAATGGCAGGAACAAGATGATATCGCAAGGATTGGACATGAGAGGGAGAAGAGTACTTGGGATGACAAAGCGTATCGGACGATTACGGAAGATGGAGCTCACGTAAATCAACTCGGAATCCCGAGTTGAACAGAAGGTCCGACTGCTGTCTTGGCTCGACATCGTGATACCTATATATACTGCACAGACATGCTCTATGACATTATGCATAGCAGATAGACATCAGTTGATCTTCACTCGCGTTCGATTTGAGCATACCCTTACATCGTGTCTGTACATTTGCCACAAATGGCGATCATTTCAGAGTTCTTTCGATTTGTTCTTTCGCGATCTCCTGAGAAGGCATCCGCTTTCGAACAGCTCCGAAAGCTGGTTTCCCAACGAGGATCACCCAAAGCTCAATACTTCGCCTACGGGGCGCCGGTTTATTGCTGGGATAAACCCCAAGACGATCTTATGTGCTGGTTCATAGGTATGTATGCCACGATGTGGCCACTTTTACTGGCATGTATCATACTGACTTGTGCGATTCCATAGGGTGGCCCGAGTCATCCTCTTTCAGACATAGCGATGAGTTCAAGAGCTAGCTAGTCAAGTTGGCGGATAGTGTCCCCCGATCGTTGCTTTTTGAGTTCAGCCCGGATAAGCGCGATGAGTTAGTGAAGGGGCTCAAGGCTCCATTCTGCGAGTTTGTACGTGATCTCATTGACATCTCCCTTGAACATCTCCCGTGCCAGAACTAATGGTCTGCAGGCATATGTAGGCCTGGCGCCCCATGCGCCTCGACTCTCAGCAGAATTCGAGCGATCGATGAACAAAACCTGCACGGACTGCTACCTAGCCCCAGGAGGCGGTCTGGCTGGTGGTATATGGGATTATGCCATCAACACTAATGACCCTGCCGGTGAAGAGGTGGTGGTCGGCAAGGAGGGAGGGAACATCTTGGACGTGGAACGGAGGAGAGTGGCTATCTATATTCTGGGATGGCAGAGCATAGAGGTAAAGTCATTGATATCAATACGCACATATAAGCCGCATCACTGACAGCAAGACTCAGTTACATCTTGCGTACCAGCAAACTGATCTCTACACTGAGGAGATCGAGTATCTTGTGCCTTGCTTCGGGCCTGGATCTAGCGCTGTCTGGACGAATCTGCAAGAAGAGCATTGAGACGAGTTGCGTGGGCCCAGACGTGGACCTTTAGGTCATGTTTCATGGTAGTCTAGCTCATGTTATATGCTACTGAATGTTGACGGGTTGACTGCTGATGTGTCTAACTATCTCCACGAAGAGAAGAAGGAAGTGGACTAGAGTTCGTATCTGTAGGCGCAATACAATCTCTGTTGATCTTCGTTGGAAAAGCCTGTGCGTCTTTTGTCGCCAACATCATGTAGATTCTGCATAACATGGAACCCCGCTGCTAGCCCTTCGCGCCATACTAGACACGTTTACGCAAGCAAGCACACGAGGTCTGCCGGAACGCTTGTTTCAATGCTAAAGCCACTAACGATCTTCACCCCTGTCAGACGCTCTACCTTCTATTAAAGCATAAAGGTCTCGGTCTTAAGATTCGTATTGTTTAACAAGCCTTCCAGGTTTCGTCACAGAGGAAGACATCGTCTTCTCTCAAGCATCTTATGCGTCAGCTTTCCTCGCTTTCGCGCCATCCCAGTGATCATCCTCAGCAACAGCTTTATTGTTTGTATGTTTCCAAGCCGACACTGTAAACAACTTTCGCGAACAAAAAAGTGCCAGTTTAAGGTATAAGTCAGGTCTTGTAGCATTGTAAATGCGATCGCGTCCAAACGATAACGTTATGGGGACAATAGTCCTACTCCGGGATGGTGGCGGAGATTCCACCACCATAATCGAAACGCGGTTCGCCCCGATGTGTCGCATTAACTGCATCTGTGTGAGCAAAGTGTAGAAACCATATTATACACAGAGTTGTTGAACCCACCAATAGTGAAAAAGAGGATGCCAACTTCGTCAGTATCCTCCAACCAGGTCTCAGTCCGCTCATCAAGGGCTGTGCCTGCTTCTATTGTAGCAAATTCTCGCATCGTATACGGACGAAACTCCCATTGCGCGAGCCACATGCTGTACAGATTCTTCCACTCGTTTGCATTCTTAGTTTGCCAGAGAAACTTTGCAGCGGGTGCAGGCATAAAACTCAATTGGCTGCATTCAAACGACTCAAGACCATGATATACACTGTACGACCAGTGTAGAAGGTACAAAGAGAGTACAGCCCGACACTTCGCTGTGACATGCACCCAGCAGTCCCATGTTAGAAGCATGTTGTCTCTCTCTTCTGTCGCTATCAATCCTGTTGTAGCGACATAGGAAACAACTCGCCGAAGGCAAAGGAAGATGGCAGGATCGACAAGGCATACAGCTGATTGATTTGGTCCTGGAAACATGAGCATGATGGTATAAATAACCATGGCTTGGATGGTAGACAGAAGGTACGATTCATCCATTGATCTGTGCTAATCAGTAGTGTTAGTATGGTAACACGATGTCATGTTGGCTTTCCTACTTTCTTGAACAAGTCAAACATCGCCTGTCTGATTGCTTGCTGTAAAGTTCCACTGCCACCCTCGGTTTGATGAGCCCAAGCCTTTGCGAGTGCAATGCATTCTGCAATCGGTTGTCCAATGTGGCCAGGCGATGTATGCGTGTAATGAAACATTGGTGGTACTTGGAAGCCTTTCGCCAGCATCTTGGGCCAAGTCTTCATCACGCGTAACATATTCTCCATACTATGCTTGACCAAAGGAGGTGGCGTGACGGTGGAGCCGGGCTTCCAAAGCCACCAGTCTTCATGGTTGATATTCGAATGGCCAAGCTTGAAGTCCCAACCGGAGCTGTCAGATATGTATCCAGTATTCGAAAATAGAGCTTCGCTCGTGCTGGAACAAACTTGCTCTAGCATCGCATCGGAGAAAACGTTGTCACTCATACTGAGCGATGGAAGATTGTCTGAAGTGTCGCAGAGAGTCGTATGATCTCCGAGCGACATGTCGGTAGTAAAGGGACCATTGAGACATGAAGCCTCAAGTTGGTTATCAATACCAAGGCTATACCAGTCAGTAAAGGCTCTACATCCAGACGATGGTGATGCGTACCAAGGCGCTGCCGTTGCAATAGTGTTTAGATAGACCAGATCCTGAGTGCTAGCTGATGCTCCCTCGTGATGTTGAGATAAAGGACGTTTTCTTCGTGCTTTGAGACGCGTTGGTACAATATATTCGCAAGTCGTGCCGCGCAGCGTACAACGTGAACACTTCGGTCGCAAGAGGTCACACTTCGTCTTCGCGCGTGTACACCCATGGCAAGATCTTTGCCGCACACTGACCACAGGACTGTCTGTACATTGCTTGGTGTGACGAACAAGGGACGAATCTGGACAGGGTTAGTCGAATACTATGAACAAGCCAGGTAAGATTGGTGTCCCAACAATAAGAAAATGTCTCCAAGCAGATCCCGCATCTCAAATGCCGATCCATACGGATGCGGACTTTGTAGAGCTGCGTCACTCGTCACAATCCAGAAGATGATAAGGGGTTGCCTCCGATAAGAGCTAGTGCGTCGGATGCCACATGAGCGCTGGAGAGCAACGCGCGCGTGTACAAGAATATGTTCTCGATCGAAAGGTGTGGTCACTGGTGTGAGAAACTAACAACGATAGCAAGGCCTACGACGACGCTGTACAGCAGGGGTCGAGTAGTTGGGCGTAGGAGGATTCATAACGCGTGTATACCCAGGTGTTGTAATCGTTTGAAGCGTCCTAGCTCAACATATCCAGAGGTCATCGCACGGCACTATTAGTAATAAGTGTTCACTAGTAGTAACCTTGAAACCTGCTAAACTACGTCCAGAAAAACACACGTGATATGCGTTGAGAGCATTTGGAGCCCTTGAAGCTTGCAAAGTTCAAGAACTAAGCGGGGGATATAGGCGTATGCAGTCGGGGCACGTCCCGCACCCATTGGATCCGGTCTCGGATCCGGTTTCGGTGAATCTGGCGGCCACTTGGCGAGCTCGGAGTTCCGAGTGTCCAATCAACCGTGCATTCCACGCCACTTGCATCGTGCAGGTCTGGATTCTGCTCACCGGCGTAGTACGCTTTGGCTTCTTTCGAGTGGCATCTAGTTGATCGCCCTACACGTCGTTCCGATTCAGTTCAATCTACTCTTTTCTAACAATAGTTTCATGCCGCCTACTAGCATCACTCTGCGCACCGCACAAACATCGCCATGTGGCACAGAGACGTCATGAGTATCGGTGTGCTGCATAGGCACGATGAATGCAAGATTACCAGTTCGTTGTGTGTTTCAGCAAACTCGTACCTTACCGCATTGCTGAGACATCCATACGTATGGCGAATTGGGTTGGAATACCCAGGTTGATGTTTCTCGCTACCTAGGTAGCATCAAAGTTCATAGCTTCCAACCGCACCCACGTCCATGCATCATGTAAGCTGCATGTCAGGAGAGGCGATGTAAGCATTGTGACGCGGTGTCAAGCTGTTGGGATGGATTAACTCATATAGTTAGGAACCCCACTTTGGGCGAATTGAATCGACTCTGCAGTATATCGGTTGTCAGACAAGCTTCTACTTCCAAGAGATCTAGCCGTTAGGAGCGCAGCCTTGACCGGAGATATTGTGTAATCAGGCGGTGGTGTCGTAAGGATTGTCGGGTGGTAAGGCTTCGTAAAGCTAGAGCTACACCCGAAATCAGTCACTTCATGCAAGGTACGCGCTCCACGCACCACTGAGTCACAAATTCCTTGGGTCTAATTTTGTAGTATTGCTGGTCACGCGCTGTCATGAACCTTGTTACCAGTAATGCCGTTCAACGGTCTTTATATAAGGTGAGGTTAGATGCTGAACATACCTAGTATAACAAACACTCCCGAGGTCTCATCTACCTATTGTGTCTATCGTTCAGCCGCATACCCGTGGATCCTATCACTATATTTCACTCTCTTTGATACTACCAATCTTCCTACCTCTCCGATTGTTGAACCCCACATGCGCATCATGGCGACTTCCTTACTCGATCACATCACCATCACGGTTCGCAATGTAGAGGCGTCTCTCGCGTTCTACAGGAAGGTTCTTGGGCCATTGGGGATCACTGATACATTCGTTTGGACGAATGAGAACGCCCCACATGGGCATCCATGTCTTCACGGACTTGGTCGCGACCGTCGGTTTTCCGTGTGGCTCAAGCCGGGCGTTGTTAACGGTCCTGCTCACGTGGGGTTTGCGGCTAGAAACGAGTCTGAAGTTCAAGCTGCAGCAATCCTCGCTGGGGGAACTCCTGATATGAAATATGGGGGCGCTCCGGGAGTAAGGCCATGGTATTTTCCGGGATATTACGCGGCAAATGTTCTTGATTTGGATGGAAATGTGTTGGAATTTACTTTCAAGGGTTATGAAAATCCAGCAAGTGGCACAGATTAGTTGGCTGCTCGGACGGGCGGTCTTCACCTGGGCATGTTGCACGTGGAAGGCCATTTGTCATGACATACTGACTTCCTTGCGTACAGCTCAGTAGCTTGAATCATTATGCAAGCTTTATCTCTGCACAATGAGGCCCTTGGCTTATAGAAATGCTTTTGTACCTCGGACCATTTAGCTTAATTGGTTACAATTAGAAAATATTCGATGTTACAGTCATTGACCGGATGTTTGCAAGAGGCGGCATACTCTTTGAGTTCAGATTATCCGCAATTAATCCAACAACAGCATGTAGACTTCAGCATTGCCCGATTCGCTGTCAGAGGTATGTTTTTTAGTAGCCCAGTTATCGCTGGTAGGTCGAGGTCGAGCTGGTGTTGCCTACTGAGACTGAAATATCGTCTGCGTCTGCTGTTCCTCACGTACTCAAGCTTTGAGGATCGCCTGTTCCGAGTATGTTCTAGCAGATAGGTCAGTTTATCTATGTTTGATGTATCATATATGAGCGTATGTGAATCCATGTTTTACTACATGTATTGATGAAGGTGAAGTGTTATAACACTCTTCTACACATCGTCGAGCTGCTTTGCTTTTCTCTTGTGTATCAGTGCTGCAGTCAAGAAACACGTAAAACCCAATACACCGCATGAACCAGCAAGTATTTGTCCATACAAATAAGATCCGTTGCCAGCTTCGACCAACGCTCCCCCACCGGGACCTCCAATGAGACATCCAAAACTAGATAACGCAAAACCCATGCCCATTCTGGTACCAATCTTCTTGTTGTCCAAGGTTAGATCCGCTAGGGTTGCAGGAAACATAGCTTGCAAGGCCGCAGCAAACAAGCCGTAAAGTGCCGCGAAGGCATACATGCCTGCAGTCGAGTTGATCGCAGCCCAGCAATAGAGAAGAAGAGCGGTGACAAAGCTAACGATTAAGCTGATGGTCAATGGTCGGCAGTAATGATCGGCGATGTACGCAGGCAGTAGACGCCCCGGTATGCCAACGCCGTTCAGCACTAAGAGGAGCGGTATTGATTCTTCTATTGTCATGCTCAGTGTTTTTCTAGCGAAAGCATTGATCTGAAAATATCAGTTGGGTGACTGGAGGTGAACATGAGTATTACTTACGTAGAAGAAAGCGAACCATAAACCAGCGAAACAAAACACTGAGCCGAGAATCTTAGTAAGTTAGCAAGATAAAATCAACCTTGGAACCATAGCACTTACGAAGAGATCAAATACGGGGTCTTTCAGCTCACTTGGTTCAAGCATTTTCACCGAACCCTTCGGCGGGAGTCGTTTCTTCAATAGCCGCTCCGCAATCAACAGCATGACCAGGGCCATAAAGCCTAACGTCCTCACAGCCCATCCAAACCCAATTCGATCAATCAGCCTATTTAGCATGATTGGGATTACCAAACCACCTGTCCCAGATCCGCATAATGTGATACTGATCGCGAAACTCCGCTTCGTTGCATCGAAGTAGGTCGAGATAACCGAGACCATGGGAACAAACATGCAGCCATTTGCGAGCCCAATGCAAAACCCTTGCGCAAGCACAAACTGCCAATACTCTTTGCAGAGACTTGTCATAAAGATGCCTACAAGCCACAGCCCAACGCCCGTGCGTAGGACAAGCTTGAAATGACCAGTATCCGACGCGGCGCCTGACCAGAGAGGGACTGAGAGCAAGAGAAAGACGGTGAGTGCGCCGATCCATGAGATGTTCGAGGGTGTCGAGAGGCCAATTGAAGTGTAGTGTGCCTGGAACATGCCAAATGATGTGATGAAGCCCCAGGTGAAGAAGGTGATGATGTGCCCACCTAGCACTTGCGACCAGGCGACCCATCCGCCGTTAGGAGGCGGTTCAATGGATGCGACTCTCGTCACATCAAAATTCGAAGATACTTCTTGTTTCGTCGGCATGATGTCCTCCTCTTCCAAGTGATTGAACTCCTCAATTGGTGGATTTGGTCCAATAGCTGCCATCTTGTCGTAAGGCGAAGATGGTGTTCAAGGGCAAGAAACAACGACCCCGGATCTTCGCTTCCCCAGATCCATAATTTGCTGAGTCACAACCTGTGCGAGCTCGCGAGTTTCCCGACGTTTGCAAGGTCATTTTTCCCGGGAATTATGAGGTAATTGAAAGGAACCGGTGGCGGAATATGGCCGCGGAGGTTATTGCCGACCGGCCGAGCGAGTACATCGAATGCGACACGCCCTGCCACTCGTGTGTAGAGTTACCTTTAGGTCTCCTAGTAGAGGCTGATTGTATAGCAATAATTGTTAGGTTGTGCTTTAGAGAACAATTTGACGTATAGCTTTAGTGTTAATTCGCTGGGTTCGTCTGGTTTACTGCTGTACTGTGGTTTTCGGCATCGTCCCGTGCCGATTTCCCAAAGTAGATAGACGGTTACCCAAAGTGAACTAGCGTAGAAAAAATTGAAGGGCAACATTGGATTATCATTGAGAACATTGATTTGCGACACGCTCTCCCACTTTAGTATGCTTAAAGTAAGACAAGTGGGCGCGTTGAAATTAGGATAACCGAGAAACCAATTCTAGACGAAACGACACGCAGTCCACCCCAGCCGATTCCACAATGCTGACAAAGGCAGCGTCGACACAAAACAACAACCGTTGATTGGGCCGAGTGCTACAAAGGATCTGAACATGAAGTCAAGTCGTGTTAATGATCAAGAATCATATGGCCTACAAGAGAGCGTATCATCTTCGTGAAGCTTCCACGATTCCAAATCAGAGAGAGCGCATGACCGCAAAGATGCTGTTAATGATACTTCCGAGGTTCAACAAGTGATTGAAGGGTCGTGCAACAAGAGACCCAGATCCGAGCACATGGCTGGACACGTAACACGGCGATCATCCACCGTCAAGCTGAGTCCACATAGATGCTTTAGCACAGTCGTGAACTTGCATCCCCCGAATAGCGCACTCCCTGATCGTACGATTGCTTAATGTCACATGTGCCCAGCATAACCCAGACTGGGGTACATATGGGTCCCGTCCTATCTTGGTTAGCTCGATGAACGTCATACGCCATTACAAGGTTGGTCTCCACATATCACATTTAATCACTAAACCCTTTTATTATCGCGATACGGTAAGCCTTCCAGGGGACCAAAGAGCGACGCTACACTCTCGTGGAAACACAGTTAATCACTAGCACCTGCATTGTCTTGTTGGAACCACCAGCGAAACGACATTCAACAATCGCAGGACCTCGGGAGTCTGGGACTTCTGGACACAACCTTGCTCTCTCAGGTCCTGAAAAATGATCTTGAAAATTCTAACATGACCTCCGGACTCTCGCGGATCGACTGAGATTCTGGCAGTATCTTAGGCCGTGTTTAGTGATGGTCGTATACACGATGGGCATATGATTGCCACCCGCAAGATCAAGAGGTACTCAGGGGTACTCAAGTACTAAGAGGATTCTTCTGGTTGGGGTAGAGGTACCTAGGTATTGCGTCAAGGTTGATTAGGAATCTATATACCCCTCTTGTCCTATCTTCTTCTCCTTCCTCTCTGTACGGCTACCCCTAAGTGATTATATACCTGTTCTTTAGACTTTATGCTAGCTACAAGCATACCTAGATAATACAATAGGGAAGGAGGATGAGGAGTTATGTCTGATAGGAAGAGAACAGGCTAGAAAAGCAGTATTCCACTTCCTCTCTTGCATGATCCTACACTTTAGGCTATGGAATACTCTCTCTTCTGCCTCTGACTCGCATTACAGCCCCTGGCTCGCATAAGCTGCTATTGGCCAGCTGAATCAATCAGATATCATATGTCCTATCTGACCATCACTAATCTCCCCAAAGCTCAATCCAATGATTAGGTATCGAGATACATTAGGCCTCCCAGAGACAGAAAAGCGACGCTACACTTTCGTGGACCATCACTAATCCCTTGAGCTATCGTGATCACAAGCAGATGAGGGCTTGTCCTACTCGTGTTCTCATTCGTGTTTTTATTGGTGCGTGCAGCTTGCGCTGCAAAATACTGAGGTCTAGCGGACGTTGCGGATCAATTCATTCATGACCATCACTAAACTGACCCTTACCTATTCTTTGCTGATCACTCATCAGCTGTGATAAGGTATACAATATCTGCTAGTGGTACGTCAGTGTAGACAGCATAATGAGTAATTGCTAACCTCTGTGAAGAGCTTGTAGAAACCAAAGACATCCATGGATGCAGCAAAGCTTAGTGAGATTCTCGGTAGCAGCCCTGATTTCCTACGGGTGGTGTGGAACAACTAAGCCTAGGATGTTCGCCGACCGCAGCCTATAAGAAGGGATGAACTCTGCCTACACAAACAGTTTGGGCCAGCAACACACTTGCCTACGTTCAATCTCCATATCACACCGTCACAATCTCAATCGGTACCATGTCTACCCAAGCCCTGCCCTTAATAGCTCCCAACACGTCCATGAACGTTTCAGCCGATGAACGGAGCTCCGCTATCGATTTTACCAATCAACAAAACTCTCTCCTTGAGGAATGGGACACATCAAAGCTTGTACAAGGCTTTACTCCAGATGCGAAAGTTTGGCACGTGCATGGCACAATTGAAGGACATGCGGACATGATGGAGTTTTTCAAAAACGTATACACACCTTTCGTACCCGGTGTTCATCGGCACGCTTCCAACCATATTGTGGACCGAGACAAGGAAACCGGTGGCGTCACAGTGCGCTACTATAACTACCTCTGGCGCTACGCATGGCCAGACGACACCGAGGGAATCAAGTACAACGTGTTACAGTACAAGGAAGACACGGAAGGATTACCAGGACTCTGGAGCGGGTGTACGGTGGTGGACCGATTAGTTGTTACAGCAGATGGGTGGAAGCTCAAGGAAAAGAGACTTGGTGCGGTGGTGGCTAACAAGAAGTATGTGCCTGATACTAAATCGAAAGCATTAACCGTGGTATTTGGAGCAGCTCTAGACAAATATATGGTCCTAGACACTTTCAGGTTGAACACAGGAAGTATTCTACTCCTTTGTGGCAGTTATGAATTTACAATATGACGAATCTGCTACGAGACATGCTTGTGGACGAATTCAAGAAAACCATACCTCGGGTGAATTGAGGTCAGAAAGAATCCTCAGAGAGCGAGGGTGTTGACAGGGCGCGTAATGACGTGTTCTGGTTACAGCTGCTTCCGTAGGCACCCTGCCGTGCGACTGAGAACGAAGTAGGAGAGCAAGCCTCGCTGCTGAAATGTTGCTGAACTACGTCAGGTATGAGGGGAAGCAGCCATCAATTACGAAGATGAATAACAAAAATGTTGCTGGACTACGTCAGGTATGAGGGGAAGCAGCCATCAATTACGAAGATGAATAACAATAATGATGCTTGAGGAAGATGACTCGCAGCTGACGTTGAGGAGAAGAGGGCTCCAAGCCAAATCTTGGCATTCCCGCGGACTTTGCTACACGTCATTCCTCATTTAGGTAGATATCCCCAGCCGAATCTCACTCAGACAGTATCACGGCTCTGGAGCGCCTTCACAATGCATCGAGTACGACCGCGACTCAACGCATTCTGCACGCCGCCTCGTGCACCTCAGCATACATACCAACCCTTCCGCACCCACCCGCAAAGACGCGCCTACCAACAACTCCCCTTCGGTCGAGGCAACGGCCCCCAATACAAACGCTTCAGCGCCCAGTCTGGCGGTCTATCTGGCCTCCTCTATCGCTGGGCCCAACGCCCGACGTTCTACCGCGACGTCGGCCTAATCAGCGCAGGCACCGGCGGCGTCTATCTGTACAACCTCGAGCAGGTGCCCGTATCGGGTCGCCGTCGTTTCAACATCATCTCACCTGGCATTGAAGAAGCGCTCGGAAAGCAGACGGTCGAACAAGTCCGCGAAGAATACAAAGGCAGGATATTACCGGCCAGCGATGCGAGAGTACGGCAGGTGAAGAGGGTTCTGGAGCGGCTGTTGCCGTATGCAGAGGGTGAAGGGCTCAGAGACCTGAACTGGGAAGTCACGGTCATCGAGTCTCCGGAGCAAAACGCTTTTGTTGCGCCTGGGGGCAAGGTCTTTGTGTTCACGGGAATATTGCCGTTGTGCGGGGACGAGGATGGGATTGCGGCGGTCTTGGGCCATGAGATTGCGCACGTGGTTGCACATCATACTGCGTTGGTGTTCCCCCTTGCGGTCCCTTGATAGTCTGGAAGATGT
This sequence comes from Alternaria dauci, assembly GCF_042100115.1. NCBI lineage: Eukaryota > Fungi > Ascomycota > Dothideomycetes > Pleosporales > Pleosporaceae > Alternaria > Alternaria dauci. The sequence continues at coordinate 2,179,576 of NC_091275.1, forward strand.
GCTAACGGAGAGACAGTGAGCGCATGTCTCAAGCCCCCTTGATCCTCCTTGGCGCTCTCGCCCTATCCATGTTCGATGTGTCCTTCTACTCGGGCAAAATGCTCCTCGATCTCTTCCTCTCCATGCCTGCATCGCGCAAACACGAAGCCGAAGCAGACTATATTGGCCTCCTGATGATGGCGCAAGGTTGCTATCGGCCAGAAGCCGCGATGCAGTTTTGGACGCGCATGGAGAAGGCGGGCGGGGCGGGCCCGCCGCAGATACTGAGTACGCATCCGAGTCACCACAATAGGGAGGAGAAGATTAGAGAATGGCTGCCCCAGGCGATGGAGAAGGCCGAGGCAAGTGACTGTGCAGTCACAAGTCAGCTAAGTACCCAGTTCAGCTCCGCGTTCGATGGCTTTGGGCGTTGGTGAGGCATTGCCAAATTCTGGGCGCGAACGCGCTTGTATTAACACCTTGTATAATATTGCATGAGTATACTAATCCTGAGTAACGATACCGACGCGATAATGGATACCTTGTCACCCTTGTTAGGTGTGCCCAGCACGAGATACGATTCTTGATATAATGTCATAATTTCTTATACTCTACTATTCTCGGCGCACCTGTTCTAGACAAAACATGCACATCCGCTGTTCTCGCTACCCCAATACTAGGCCTGCCCATCGATTCCGGGTAGACTGAATGCCTCTCCCCCGCGTCCGACGTGCTATCATCAAAATAACTATTTCCCATATCCATGGCCTTTCCCATCTCTACCTCTGTAACCGTCAACCTCTTCTTGTCATCAAATTCAAAAGCGCCATCTGTTCCCTTCTCGAGATCGTCATCGTCGATGCTGACCAAGTTTTTCTCTCCCCAACTCCCGCGGTATCCTGGTATGGTGGGTACTTCCGAGAGTGTGGCGGTTCGGTGGGGGCAGTTGAACACTTGCTTGAGTAACGGTGAGAGGGAGGGGAGAGACGCGGCGAGTATGCCAATATCGACTTCGATTTGAGACCACACTGGAACCCAGGACCAGCCCCTGCGATCGGCATGTTAGTTGGCTCACTCACTGCGAAGGGGAAAACATTGGAAGCGAACGCACCAACTGAAATCGACTTCTTGCCAAGTACTTCCTGGTCTGATGGGACTGTCGGACATGACAATTTCGCACAGACGCATGGTGCTGGCTACGACCGGAATGACGCCGATGGAAAGGATGACTGCTAGAGCCGCTGGAACAATCATCAGCATTATGCATTTGATAATTCTACCTGCGCGTTGACTTACTTCTTTGTCTCTTGTTGAATTTGATCACCCAGATCAGCGGCAATGGAAAGACCAACAAGACAATGTCTGTAGCGACATTGATGGCACCCGAGATAATCATGAACATGGCAGTATTGATGCATCCGTCAGGCTGAGCTTCAATGTCCCAGACACGTGATACTGGTGTGCAGATGAAAAGTTGAGTCTTTACAACATGTCAGCCATGATCACCATACAAGCAAGGGCAGTGCTTACGAGAAAGACGGAGAAACTGAATGCGGTCATGAAGGCAGCTACCGTCCATACAGCTGGCGACTGTACGATCCATGGCAAGCCCTGTTTGCCATAACCGATCCGGTAGTACAGAGCGAGAATGCTCATCTTGACAGCCCTGCAATTACGTTAGCCCTGCTATTGTGTGACAAGTGCGATGGTGCGGCATACCAGTTTGCCACAAAGTAGATCAGCATATTGATCCATTGGTACTAGTTGGCCGTCAGTACGCAGTGGGATGCCTCGATGTGGATGGACAGTACCATTAGCATCTTATCGAACTGCTCAACATGAAGCTCCGACGCATGTCGTCCCTGTCCATGTTCGATCTGTAATAGGATGGTAACTGTCTGTGCAGCTCCCAGTGTGACGGCGATGGCGATAAAGAGGTCGTCCAAGCCAAACTTCTTGACTATGTAACCGCGAGTAAAGCATCTGCAAGTTATCAGCAACGCGGACCTTGGTCACCACGAAGTTGGGTCCTTACCGAAGAGCGACAATTGCCACAGCCATTGTGTACATGGCCATGCTGACTCGGCCTATTACAGGCCCTTGGTCATGTCCGTTCGCGACGTATACGATGTGTCCCATTGCGAGTTCGGTAGGTGGCTGAGCTATACGATGTTCGGAGGTTTGACATGAGGCTGTGAGAGTTAATCCTACAATGGCGCAAAGATTCCAAAACGCCCGACTGGAGGAGAGGAGAAAAATGAAAGCGAAGGATGATCGTCAGACTAGAGTGTGCCAGATGGGATCTACACACATCTAATACAGCGTGGATGAGTTACGACACCGAAAGTGCAGCAGCGCGATCGGACGTTGCAAGACTCGTGCGCGGCATGATTGACGCGGCGCTGCTTGAAACTGAGATTACCCTTCCAGAAGCATATCAAACGGTGCACAACGAGACACGCGGCCTGTGCATGCCTCTTCTCGGCATCGGCATTGTGGGTTGTCGCGTGGTAATGGTGCGGCGCGCCCTGTCGCAGCGCACATCTCGAAACCTTGTTTAGACACACTATCCCAGGACATTGGGTATCGGAGGTATATTGAAAGACATGGCCTCGGGTTCCGAGCTCTGCAGGCTGAACGAATGGTTCGAGTGTTTGTGAGATGGATGCGATTGGTTGTGTGGTGCGAAAGCCGAAGGGGCTATCCCAGTGTGGCTGGTGAAGCATCACAATGATGGCATAAACGTGTTCTGGGATGTCTCAGGGGATGGTTGGGCAGACAACTCTGGGCATATGAGGACGCGTGCCACGGCCCGGAGTTGGGTAGTTATGGATTTGCATCATAGTGCATCCGTTGCCGATCGTCCGCTTTGTGTTTGCGATGGAAACTTGACAGGTGAAGTCGAAGCACGTGGTCCAAGAGAGGGCTAGTCACTGCACATAACCGTTTGCTCGGCATGGAACAGGCCGAAGACAAAACAGAACGGTATACCATGGTCGCAATGACAGCAACGTCCATAAAGACGTTGGTACGATGTAGCTCCTGGAGCAGCGCTGCCATTCGGGTACCTTGAGGCATGATCTGATTGCGCACGTGAAGATGACTGGATTCCCACACCGCCACCTTGTGCGATATGCAGTCGCCACTGACGTTCGCGATGGCTACACAAGCACACGTTAGCTAGCGGATGATGGCGCTGGGTGTGGATGGGAGAAGATGCGTGAAGATTACTTGCATAGTGCCTGAGGTCGGACCATGCGGTGGAAGATCGCCGCGGAGAGAGCTGACTTGGGTTACGGGTGGCTAATGAGGCCGTTGCAATGGGCCAGCGTGTGGACATAGCGCGAATAATGCTGGACGTTGCATTCACGTCACTCTCCCAGCATAGCAAACCCCCCGCCAAAAGGATGGAGACTCGGAAGGACGCAGGGTCTGCCAGAAGGGCGCAGAAATGGGTGACGCACTTTAGAGGCAGCGCAGAAGGATGTGCCGTAACTGCAACCACGACCGGCGCTGGTCCCAACATTCACAAGCTCCCAAGCCCGCGCGCATCTTGCCCAACGGAACAGGGAAGCCGCAACCCGACAATCGAGCCGCTCCTGCCTTGAAGCTGCCTCGACGCTTCTCTGACTGCCCCGGATCGCCGTGACAATTCTGTGCCTCTGAGGCAAGCACATTTCTTTTCGTAGGAAGCGACCGACGGCCTTTGCATCACCCCACTGCGCGGTAAGCTGCCATCCTCGACTGGCACCCACCACCCACCACCCACAACCCCTCTCTCTGTACAACACCCTATTGCTCTCCAACCCCGATTGTATGAACGAGCACCCTCCTCGCCAGCGTTTACGGGCTCTGTGGCCTGCTAGCACACCGCCATCCTCAACAACTGACGATATTCCTCCTCCAGTAGTCCCTACCCAGCAACCGTCCCGGCTTACCAGGCACGCGAGCGATCCTGTATACCCCACTCTTATACCTCCACCCTCTAGGCCTCTAGCACTGCGGAACCTTGCCGCCCACAGCACCATGGCCGGCCATGCCACCATCACCTTCTCGCAGACGGGCGTGCAGCCGCCCGTCTTTGTCACTACTTCCCTAAACGACTGGACGCCGGTTGAGATGGACGTCAAGCAAGACACAACCGCCTCAGGCAACCTCATCTTTTTCAAAGAGTTTAATGACGTTGCCCAAGGCAGCTACCAGTACAAAATCCGCGTTGGAGAGGACCATTGGGTGCTGGACGAGTCAAAAGAGACTGGTACGTTAGCTCATATGCGTGTAGAAAGGCGTTCCTAATAACCTGACGCAGCTGCCACCGACGATGGTTTTCGCAACAATGTCATCCACGTCACACCTGCCCGCGAGACCAACTCCTCAAACTCGGAATCCGAAGCTACCACAGTACAGGAAGCTCCCTCCGAAACGCCATCGCTAAAGGCCTCCTCCAGGAGCCAGTCAAAGACACGAGATGTTCGAAAAGACAGCACAATGGGTGATCAGCTGCCCAGCGTTCCAGTACCCTTCACGGTAGTCGACAAGGTTGAAGACCAGGAGCAGCCAGTCTACGGCAACATGCATCACGTCGACCTTCCTGTAGATGCTAATAAGCGCTCGGCCGACGCAGAACCCGATGTTGAAGAAACCAAAGTGGACTCGCCGGTCAAGACGGAACCTCCCAAATCGCCCGAAATCCCGCTCCTAGTAGTCGACAAGACAGATGATCGGCCCGCATATGGAGATGACTTTGGCGAGGATGCCACGACTGCCCAAAAGGTTGCACATGATATGAGGGCTTCGGACACACAACCAGACATCCTCACCGTCACACCAGATTCCCCTACGGAATCGGGAGATGGTGGCAACGACCAAGCTGCTCCATTGTTTCGTCATGAATCTTTCCAAGCGGACGACGGACCACAGGCACCTCCAAAGATTACCATTGACGATGAATCAACACAATCATCAACAGACCAGACTAGCTCCGGTGATGCAATGGATACACCCTCTGAACGTGATGAAAGCGACGAGCTAAATCTAGCGCCGTTGCTTAGCCACGAGACTGGACTCCGAGATAGCGCAAATGAATTGGGAGACGGACCAGAAGTTTCTGGCGAAGGCCATGATGACGAGGACGATACTGATGAGTTCGGTGGCGCCCCTCTTCTTCCTCACGAGACCGGCTTCACCGAGGACGACGGGGCGGATACCGAATCTGACGAGGAGAGGGATGAGCTGGACAGATACCCATTGCTATCACACGAAAGTGGCTTCTCGGATTACAAGGGGAGCGAGACTCTCACTAAGAGTGAGTATTCTGAGAACCGGGAACCCCAGCACTATGGACCATATGGTGATGACGAGGACGAGGACAACCGCGACGCCGAGGATGGTGACACACCTCTTCTTCCACACGAACGAGAATCAGCCATCGTTAGTAGTACTGGCTCAGACTTCTCACAGGACGATGCTCCTTTCTCTTTAGAGAAGCAGTCTACCTTTGGCTATGAAACTGACAATGCGCGAGCGCTGTTCGGCTCTGTCGGTCGACATGACTTCTTCCGAGGACGAACGGGGAGCAATCTTCCTCACAGGTTACCGCCATCAGATGCAGAGGACCAGGATCTGAACGACCCATCCTTGGAACGATTTCCGACAAATCGAGAATCTATCCTGGCGCGTGTAGCGACAATCGGAATGCATCTTCCTGAGGATGAATCGATGCATGATCGCCCCCATTCTCCGCAACCCTCTGTCCTGTCTCAAGCCTGCTCTTCCATTGATCTTATGCCCGTCAAATCATATGCTTCGTTGGCATCTGTGCCCGAGGACGAGAACAGTGATGAGGATGAAGGGGACCATCATGATCTGGATAGTATGCCATCACCCGTGTACATCAGTCACAACACCACCCGCAGATCAAGTCCGCCGGCCAGGTTTGTGCGAGACCCGTACGCAACCCCTTTCGCAGATGACAGCAAGCAACTCGGACATGCGTTCGACAACAATAACAACATCGATGAGCCAAGCAACCATACCCAGGAGTCTAGCGAAGCAGAAAGTATTGCTAAGCATGATGGCGCCAGAGACATGTCATTGGCCCACAGCGCTCTGATTGATGCCATCTCTACGCCGGTCAATGTCGCAAAATCTGCCACAAAACCAGTCACGTCTGAGCCGAAAACTACCACTTCGGAGAGCCATCCCGTCTCCAATCTGGACTCTGAGCTTCGGCAGCGCAGAGCAGTGTTGGAGGAATCCCCGCAGACCAAAGAAGGAACGCCAGAAAGCGCCCGAGATGATGTCAGCGTCACAGATAAGATTGTCGAGGCAGCGAAACCTGTACTCGCACAGCAGTCAGATTATCGCAAGGATAACTTTGTGCAGCATTTCCTTCGAGCTATGTTTGCTGCTTGTTTTGGCGATCGGAAACGAGCCAGGTGAGCGAACACCATTTCCTTGCTGTTAGAACCCTTGAGTATGTGCCTTGGGGCACTCTTCCTCCACACGTCCTTCACTATACAGTAGCGAAACCAAGGAAAGTCAGTGCTAACATGGCATCACAGTGCTTCCGCTCTTGTTCTTGGTACAACCGCTGCAACTTATTATTATGCTGCGAAAGCATCAAGATGAGAAGACAAGCGCAAACTGGGACACAAAACAAACAAGATTGTTGTGAGCTTTGAGTTGGCATTGCACCACACTGTACGATACCATGGACACGAAACAAGCATAGCGATGCGAGACGAGATTGGACAGGCTTGCATTACACTGCATACGCGTAACGAGATTAATGACCTGGGTTTCACGATACACGAGCATGCGCTCCGGCGCGCTGGCGTTTTACGTAGTATCCACTCTCCTCTTTTACAGCCCTCAACAACCTAATGTTACTACAAGAAGTAGAAGATGTGTTTCTGTGCTGTATTCAATGTCAGTTTGTGATCATAGAGTATGATTGCTAATAGTTTGGCGAGTTTTGTGTTGCTAGTCTTCCCCATCTCTTCACGATATCGTCTAACAAACAACAATAAGGATGCGAGACATCACAACCGTATGAACAAACGTGACGGACAACTTCAACAATCGTCACAATGGGACAAAAACAACTATTTTTGACTTGTATCATAATCTCATTTCTTCTGCATATTCCTACACAGTGGTACTACCTAGGTATCTCATATCTTCATAGCAAAGGTTTCTTCATGTAAAAAAGCGACAAGACTCAAGTCTATTGAAGCAATTGTCAGTGAGTGTAACACAACGGTAAATACCATGCTACCCACTCAGAAAACAGCACACGCAGAAACAGGGAAACAAAACACGGCTGGCGCTGCATGCTTACAGACGCGGCCGGTTTGCTCCACTTGATTGTGCACTCACCGACTTGTTCTTGATATCGTAACGGTCATTGTTCATAATCTTCTCCCAGCCGGCAACAAACTCCTTGACGAACTTTTCGGCGTTGTCGGGTGATGCGTAGGTCTCGGCGATGGAGCGAAGTTCGGGGTGCGCACCGAAGACGAGGTCGTGGCGGGTGGCGGTCCACTTCTTTTGGCCAGACTTGCGGTCGAAGCCCTCGTACAGCTCCTTGCTTGCGTCGGTTGCCTTCCACTCGGTGTTGTTGTCGAGAAGATTGACGAAGAAGTCGTTGGTGAGCTGGCCGGGACGCTTGGTGAAGATGCCATGGGATGAACCGTCCCAGTTTGCGTTCAGCGCACGCATACCACCGGTAAGGACAACCATCTCGGGTGCAGTGAGGCGGAGGAGATGAGCCTTGTCAACGTCAAGTTGCTCGGTGCGGACACGCTCGGTGCCCTTGCCGAAGTTACGGAAACCGTCGGTGACAGGCTCAAGGTGCTCGAAAGACTTGACATCGGTCTGCTCCTGCGAGGCATCGGTGCGGCCGGGTGTAAAAGGAACGGATACACCAGCTGCCTTCTCAACGGCAGCGGTACCGGCCAAGACAATCAAGTCAGCGAGAGAAACCTTCTTGCTGCCACTGTTGAACTTGGACTGAATGCCCTCAAGAGCCTTGAGGACCTCAGCAAGCTCCTTGGGGTTGTTGACCTCCCAGTCCTTCTGGGGGGCGAGGCGGATACGGGCACCGTTGGCGCCTCCACGCTTGTCGCTGCCACGGAAAGAAGCTGCTGAAGCCCAAGCAGTGCGGATGAGCTTAGCAGGCTCGATACCAGCGTCAAGGATCTGCTTCTTCAGGGTGGAGATCTCAGCATCGCCAATGATCTCGCCCTCAGGCTGAGGAACGGGGTCCTCCCAGAGGAGGACCTCCTTGGGAACCTCAGGACCCAGCCACCTAGAGCGGGGGCCCATGTCACGGTGGAGAAGCTTGAACCATGCGCGAATGAAGGCATCGTGAAGCTCCTCTGGGTGGTCCAACCAACGACGAGTAATCTTCTCGTAGGCGGGATCCATGCGCATCGACAAGTCGGTGGTAAGCATCCTTGGCTTGTGCTTCTTGTTTTGATCGTAGGCGTCGGGAATGATCCTATCCTCGGTCTTGGCGACCCACTGGTTCGCACCAGCAGGGCTCTTCTCGAGCTCCCACTCGTACTTGTAGAGGTACTCAAGGTACTTGTTGCTCCACTTGGTGGGTGTGCCAGTCCAGGTAACCTCGAGACCACTGGTGATGGTGTCGGGTCCGTTGCCGCGGCCGTGCTTGTTCATCCAGCCAAATCCTTGTGTTGCGAGGTCCTCAGAGTTGGGGTCTGGGCCAGTGTTCTCTGAAGGAGCAGCGCCGTGGGTCTTTCCGAAAGAGTGACCACCAATGATGAGAGCAGCGGTCTCTTCGTCGTTCATTGCCATACGGCCAAAGGTTGTGCGGATGTCGTGAGCGGCGGCGACGGGGTCAGGGACACCCTCGGGACCTAGAAATGTTAGATTGACAGAATCCAGACATGTGACCGATTGTGCCTACCTTCTGGGTTTACATAGATAAGACCCATGTGTGCGGCTGCCAAGGGCTGCTCGAGCTCTCGCGATGTGTGGGTCTCGTCCTTGTTAACCTTGTGCTGGTCACCGTCCATGATGCCCTCGCCCTTGACACCCTTGGCACCGTCGGCGTAGCGGACGTCGCTGCCGAGCCACTCAGTCTCGCCACCCCAGTAGACGGACTCGTCTGACTGGAAAGTGTCTGAGCGACCACCAGCGAAACCAAAGGTCGGGCAGCCCATGGACTCGAGGGCGACGTTGCCGGTGAGGAGCATCAAGTCGGCCCACGAGATCTTGTTTCCGTACTTTTGCTTAATGGGCCAGAGGAGGCGGCGAGCCTTGTCGAGGGAGACGTTGTCGGGCCATGCGTTGAGGGGAGCAAAGCGCTGCTGGCCATCACCACCGCCACCACGGCCGTCGGTAACACGGTAGGTACCGGCAGAGTGCCATGCCATACGGATGCTACGGCGAGTGTTAGTTTGGCTTGTCAAGCGCGCATCGCATCTGGGACGTACAAAAGACCACCGTAGTGGCCAAAGTCGGCAGGCCACCAGTCCTGCGAGTCGGTCATCAGGGCGTTGATGTCCTTCTTCAATGCATCGTAGTCGAGCTTCTTGAACTCCTCGGCATAGTTGAAGTCGGGGCCGAGAGGGTTCTGTCTGGGGTCGTGTTGGCGCAGGATGTTGACGCGGAGCTCGTTTGGCCACCAGTCGGTGTTTCTGGTACCAGCACCGGCGACGTTGGGCGTCTTCTTGACGGGACACTCGCCTTGAGACATGATGAATTGATTGGTAGTGTGTTGTGCGAGAGGATGTTTGAAGAAAACAAACTGCAGAAGCCGCTACGGGGACAGCATCTGGGTATATAAGTAGCGGGGCATTCATAAGCACGACCAATCTGGCCAGCACTTCACTGGTTTGCCCCTCCCGCACCTGGGCAACCCTCCAGTGGCTCCGCATCTCTTAGCTCCATCCTGCCTAGCATCACGAGAGCCTCCACCCCATCACCGCGACTTTGACCAAGAACCCCATGGTAACCCGACGTGCCAACTGTATTCTGCTTGTGCATCCTTTCCCTATTACTCATACGCTCTGCCCAAAAGCCACGATTCTTGTCGCCGCCACGCGCAATGGCATGACGTGCGCGAGTGACATGTGGGCCGCTTAGACCCCGCTCTCGGAACCGCACATCGTCACTGTAATGTTCACCATGTGATTGGCCGACGCGACTTCACGTGATGACAGGTAGCACCGAGGTAACGAGAAGCTCTGGCGGAAATTGACGGATTGATGCGCTGGACAAGGCCAGACACCGACTTTGAGTAAGCCGTCCATACACAGCAGCGCCCATCGCCAACGCTGCCAGGGTAGCCAGGGTAGCCAGACCATGCTGGATAGCGTAATACATGGAAACTGCTAGACGCGCCTGCACGTCTGATCGACCGGGTATGCCATCATCCAAGACTCGACAGCAAATAAAACTATCCGGCACTCTAATCTATTAATCACCATTCATCCCAACACAACTACCAGAACATTGTAGTATTCGAATCTGCTCGGCTACTCGTGAGATCGTCTTCTGCACGACTTGGAGTGCTCATCGTGGTAAGAAAATCACCGACACAATGCACGTTTACGCCATTAGCCTAGGAACATCGGGGGATATTTCCTCGTTGCCTAGCGGCAACCTATTCCAAGGCTACACATTATGGTATGCACGACAGACTTTTAGTTGTCTTGATCGCTATCATTGTCTTATTTTTCTCCGTGTATGAAGATGGCTGTCTCACGCCACCTGATGGTATTTGTCCCGGGAACCCCACGTGCATCACCCCGCAGCGCCCGCGCCTCATATGGGGAAAGCCGAGAGCCTTGACGGCTGCAACAACCGCTTACTTTATCCCTTCGTCAGCCCCTCGCAGCGGAAATCTCCCGCTTTTACCTGTGTAAGGAAAAAGCAATGATTCGAGACTCCTGAGTCGCATTCGTGACGATCGATCTTTCATTGGATAATTTGTGGATATATTTCCAAGACCGAGGCTGTCATCCTGTCGTGCCATTGGCTTGTACGTCACGATGGATGCAGCTCTACTTCGTCATTGGAGAACTTTACTGCGCA